>NW_015150464.1:1881660-1884124 GCF_000732505.1 Cyprinodon variegatus
AATTACTTCAACGGCAGGTTTCCAGATGGATATGCGGAGAAAATCCATCTGGCGGACTCAGGTTAGGAGCAAACAGGTTAGAAGCAGAAAAAATGAGGTTGTTCTGGGATGGATTAATAATCCATGACTTTGGTTTCCTGGTGGGGTCAGCATGACCTGACATAGATGCTCCCTTTTTTCTTTTTGCCAATTTAGTGACTGCTCTGGAAGAGGAATATCTTGCCATAATGCAGAGTCTATAAAACTCACAGTCGGAGAACTACTTCAACAGGTGGCATGTTTTTTGTCATGGAGTTTCCAAAACAATCTTTATATGCCTTCTACATGCCAACCCCTTCTTTGAGAGATATGTCAGAACAAAAGGACATCTTTCTTTCCTACGGCTTTAGCAGACCGAGAACTAGATTCACTCATTCAGCATCAAACGCTCCAGATGTGTCAGCTGTAAACCAAAGGTGGTTAAGGGATAATCAAAGTAATTCCTGCTGTTAGGTTTGTGGTGGATCCTTGATGCTGTCGGCCTGCCTTCCTTTAAAGAACCCTCAAAAAACTTAATTGGATCCTGGCTTTATGAACTCATTTAATATGCCATTACATTGTTTACATTGAATATTTTCTCTCTTACAGTGCAATGTATGTCAACTAATGTGTAGACTGTGTAATTTTTAAACTTATTTATAAGGTAAGTAAATTTTTGCATTGCAAGTGCAATAATCCAAGTCAATTACTGTGTAGTCTTTCCTTCTCTCTACTGTGCAGATATTCCAACTTTTTTTTATGCCTTTTTTGTACTATAAGCACTTGTTTTGTATTGTCTGTCATATTTTTTATTTTTAATGGCATCTTGCTCTTACACTTTGTACTCTATATATTCTAGGGATTATTTCCCTGAAGGAATAATCCCCAGGGATAAATAAAGTTTAATCTAAGTCCACTGTATTTTGTTTTTTTCTTCTCCTTTGATTGTTTAGTAATTTTAATCTTGATTGTGTAACTTTTGTTGGTTTAAGAGAGAAAATTTGTGCTTTAGGGACACAGATGAAAAATAGCATTTTGGCTAATTTGGCACATTGTTACTAAAAAATAAATAAATCCCCAATCCAACCTGGACATAAGTCAGAATATTATGGTCATGTTCTGGATTGGATCAGCATCCATGTCAATGACTGACAGAATCAAGTTGTTTAGAATAAAACAGGATGCCTGAATGACCATGTACGCCCTGCATCAATGTCATGCAATTCCGCTTTGAGAAGCTAAATGCTCTGGCTTAGAGCATGTTTAATGCATGAGTAATCCCAGTTACTTATGTCCATAAAAAAGGCAACTAAGTCTAATATGTTTCTATTTGATAGTGATTTTTTTTTTATGTAAACAAAGCTAATGTTGGATCAATTAGCAGAGCAATGGAAACACAGAGAACCTTTTAGCAATCCTTTCTTGGGGACCAGATGTATACCCCAAGAACCAGTGAGTTGAAAGAAAAATAGAATTAAAAACCAGAGGTCAATATTAAATAAACAAAATAAAACAATGGAAATTTTGAAACTATTTAAGCGTCATTGAGAGGTAAATCTCCTGACAGGTTTTATATCAATGGGTTGCATCAAACTTTTGCACTGGTGGTGGGTGGGACAGAACTTGATAAAATATTTGCAATGTTTATTTATGACTTGGTAGTTAACAAAAACTTATGTAACACTCTTACCCCGCAAGAATTTGATCTCCAAAAATAATAATGATACAGTGAAACAAAGTATGCTCTTTCTGCACTAGTGATGGTCACAAATCTCTCCACATAGAGCATCAAAACCAAAGAAGCCCACCCTTATCTAGCTAAGCTCTGTTCCGTTTGTTTTGCGTTTTTGGAAGATGATGAGCACTGATTTACACATAGGCTCAGTAAATCCCTGAGCTTTCTGATGGGGTTTAGGTGTGGAATTCTGTCAATTTGTTGGAAGATATATCCGCCGGAGCAGAGCCAGGTGTTGATCCAAAGTACCTGTCCAAATAAAAATGGTGCATATCTCTGTGCATAGAGAAATCTTTCATTAAGTAAAGTATTTTTGCAGTCATATCAGCTCACAGCTTCACCCCAAGGCCACATTAATCAGGGTTCCGTTGCGTATTTGTTAAACACGTCTAAGACAGGAGATAGAAGGTTGCAGCTGAAACAGTCAATGCAAGAGAAGCGTTGGTGCTCCTTCCACTTATATGGATGTTGAATTTTCCCACAACCACACAAGCAGCTCTTGATGCAGGCTGAAATCAGCTTTGCAGGTGCACAGAGTGAATTTCCTGATCCTTATGAGCAGCAGTCACACATGACCGAATCAACCAGATTCAATCCACAGCAGCCCCAAACGCATTTCTGCAGAACAGGTTGTCGTAAAACAACAAAAATGTTTCAGTTTGTCTTAGTTGGTATTTAGGGGCAAGCAAATATATATTTATATATATTTAT
>NW_015150464.1:1884604-1888197 GCF_000732505.1 Cyprinodon variegatus
TATATATATATGTGTATATATATATGTGTATATATATATATAGATATATATATACATATACATATATATATATGTGTATATATATCTATATATCTATATATATATAGATATATAGATATATATACGTATACATATATATATATATACGTATATATACATATATATGTATACGTATATATATCTATATAGCAACTAATTAATAGTGAATAGGTGTACCTTAAAATAAAGTGTTTTCATATATATATATATAGTTGTTGTGCATTTCTACAAGATATCACAGAAACATGTATTCCTTCTGGTATGTCTAAAAAACAGCATGCTTTGCATTTACATGCATTATGGAAGAGCTAGGAGAGCGTAGCTCTAACAGCTCTGTTTTTACCCAAAATTTGAGTTTCTATAACTGTAAAAATGCCAATTGTCATCTATTATCCTAGATTTTAGGATTTTTACTGGTTTTGCCCACAAAATGTGATGCTGAATGCTCTTTATGCTACAAAGAAATGATGGATTCCACACAAACTGGTGCAGAGCTTGTCATTATTTATCGTCTTATTTACCGTCTTGCCCTTCCAGGAGCAGATTAATGGATGGAGAAGATATTGTGGATCAAAGCCGAACACAACTTTATTCATGGGTTATATTTTGGAAATGTTTTAGATGTTGTTGGTCTTTGCAGACAAAAGTTTTTGCAAACCCTGTAGTATAGCTCTCTCACTTTTTTAATTTGAAAAAATATTGTCAGTTTGCAAAAGAAACCAAAGGTCAAACGATGAAATCAAAATGCATTTTCATACCTACACATCAAATTTTATCCAACACAAATTCACATACCAGAATGAATAATTATGCCTAGCCATTTGTTTTATCACACAAACTTTTCCTTTGAAAACAAAAAATCGAAAACAAAAGAATAAAAATAATGATCATTGGTGTCAAACATGCATGCGGCTGTAGAGAGGAACTACAGAGCCTGTAATTAAACTTCCCTAAAGCCTCCAAAAGAGATTTTATGAAGGCAAAAAGGTCTCAGTCTGCCACGGTGTGTGCTGTGAGAGTGCTGATGGTACAGTGCGGTGGCTGTGATAAAGGGCAGCTGCCAGCGATTTAATGAGGGAGCAAGGGGATGTGGCCCCCCCACCGCAACTCATCGCCACTTAATGGCACCACTAATCCCTGCAGAGATGGTGCTGTACACACAATTGGTCCTCCCTTCATGTGGCGAAATATCCCGGCAACACTTTCTCACACCCAGCACAGCCAGTTAGCTGTTCACAATCACTCTGAAATGGTGCCTCCTTTCAAAAGGACGTTGACAGAAGAAAAGGACGAGGCAGCTCTCGCAGGTGATTCGAACTGGAACACGCTTGTTTCTTACTAACACCACAACTTCATCCACTTATGAACTTGTTTGCAGGTGTAAAGGGCTGGAAGGTGCAAAGATGTGCCCATTATTTTCCACTGCAAGGCTGACTGCTGTTGGCCCCATGCTGCTAAACTGCAGGGCAATGAGCGCTCATGCTTCCACGGTTATTGTGGTGCTGAGGGTGAGGACAGATCCATCAGCTCTTGATGTTATTTAAAGCAGTCTTAATTGGCCCAGGGTGTGAAATGTGATCTATGGATTGCCGGTTCATTTGTTTTTCACAACACTACACCATTATAAAGTGGGCATACCCTGACCTGTTAGCTCCACAAGGAATTCTGTCCGACATTTTCTCAAATAATTTATTCAAATTCAACTCATATCAGGTCTCTTTTAGTCCTCTTATCAAACGCGATGACTTTCCATTTGGCCCATTAGAGCAGCAGAACCCACTTGGCTTTCTGATGCATTTCAACATGCGTCCACTTAACCCTCAGTCTCCCAGCTCTTCCAAAGCAGATGCACATATGGCATTTGGATTCAAACAGTCATGAAAATCCAAACCACACTCAGTGGGGGAAAAAAAAAGCAGATCTCACAGCAGTTGCGGTGTCAGTGATTGGAAAAGGTAATGCGTCTAGCAGCGATGTCAAAGCACAGCGGGGCTTGTTGAACATCTCAATATGTTAACATGACTCATTTAAGGCAGACGTATGTAGGACATAATCGATCTCATTCCCAACTGGGAGTTTGACTCACTTACTTGAAGAGAGATACTTATTTCTCTTGTCTGGATAATAATTTACAGATTTACTCTCCGTTTATATCTTTCTAACAGAGGGAACTGTTAGAATGCAGAATGTAAGGAAGAAACATCTTTTATGCTTCTTTACCTTCTCATCTGTTTTTGTTTATAATGACCTATGCATGAAATTTTCACCTTGAAGCACGACGGGGCATTTTTTTGGCCCGGCCCGATTTTTTTTTTTTTTTATTTAAAGGCACATTCACGTTGTCCATCCCTCCATCTGTCTCCGATCCAGATGTGCTGAGCTCTGGGTGCAGTCTGAGCTGCCAGCTGAGGCAGGAGCATTTCCCTGGCGAAGAGCGAAATAAGGCCAGATGAAACAGACGGTGGATGGGGGATTATTGCCCGCTGGAAGCCTGCACTCATGTAGGCTCTCTGCTTTGAGCATGACCGGCCCAAAACACATATGCCGTCTGGATTATTGCCTATGCTAATAAAGATCACAGTCAAAATGTTGTTCAATATCCTAAATTTATCTCTCACTTGCCCCGAGAGCAACAGTTTTCAACTCTGACGGCATTATTGATGTACATCCGTTTGATTAAATTCTGCATTCAGTCGTTCCAGTGGTGAATCATTGCCTGTGATAATCATGACGCTTTGGATCTCAGTGTTTTATGGGGCAAAGAGCGAAGGGCTCCTTAATCATCCTGGCTTCACAAGCTAATCGAAAGCTCTTGATGGCACAGATTAATCTTAGAGAGCATAGGAGGAAGATGCAGGATGGAGAACAGCAGATCTTTCGGGACAGGGCTTCATATTTGTCTTCCAGATGGATCATTGGGGATTTTGTCCACTTGAAAGCAAAGATATTCAATAATAAATTAAACAGCGAGGGAAAGTATACATGTGTGTTTTACTCTCACAGTGGTTACTCATCATGGGCATGAAAACAATCTTTTTCAGGGAGTTTATTTGACATTGAACACTTTTGACATTACAACAAACCTGCGTTGGATTTCAGACTGTGAGGATGAAAAGAATAAAAATGAATACACAAATAGGTTAAAAAATAAACAATCAATACATTTGGGGACTAGGAATAAAGATCTTTAGAGCCTTTAAAGTCGTAGGGAAGTCCTATTTAAATGTCAAATCATTCCAGCTTAAACATGTATATAAATGTACTCTTTATTAGATGATATTGTCCCAAAAGTTAGAAAATTTCTATTTAAAAACAAATTTTGTCTTAAAATCTTTCTTTTCTTTTCTTTTTCATTATCAGTTTTTAATATTAGTTCATTATACTTCAGCTTGTATACCTAAATTCATCCAATCATATATCAACGATCATCTGTCAATCAAACTTCTTGGATCATTAACCTGACTCGGCCAGATGGATTTGCTCCGCATATCCATCTGGAAACCTTCCGTTGAAGTAATTTTGGGAAGGGGCGAAAATACTGGTTAGCTGATTGG
>NW_015150464.1:1888895-1896522 GCF_000732505.1 Cyprinodon variegatus
AGGAGACTCATCCACGACCTCCGACACTTAACTCTCCTCCTCTTGCATGTTTCCGCTGTCCATAGCGTTCCTTGACAGTCATCAATTTAGTGCTACTTGGTCCAAATGGAATTTCCCATTGGGAACGTACTAGCACTAAGTTGCTAACTGGTTAGCAGGATGCTTCCGACAAACCGGCCACAACCAAATTGCTTGTGAACCTTCTGCCAAAACAATCCCGCCCCCTTGATAAACAACCAATCACATTCACTTTATTCACTCGTGTAAATTCGGGCACCAGCCGCTTCCCTACGACTTTAAAGATTTGGGCTCTATTTGGTATCGGCAGTTATAAAAAAACCTAATTAATAAATGGTAAATGTGCTGTTATAAAATATGCTTTAAAGGATGTCTTAGTTATAAAACCAATAACTTCTCTCTTTCAGCGGTTAACTCTGCCTGAGCTACGTATTACTGTGGCTTGCTACTTATGTTCTCTTTCATCTACTGGACTTGAATACTGGCTCAGAGCTCCTCTACTCAGCTGTGTTTCTCTCCTGGAAGAAGACACTAGAGAAGCTACTGCTGCTAAAAACATTAAACTTTTCATTAATATAGAAAGTACTCCTATATCAGTACATATTTGTTCCGTTTATGTGTCTGCTCTGTCTGCTCCAACCCCGGGCATTTTTCGCTGGATGTTTCTTTCAGTTTGAGGAGAGTTTTCCTTCCCACTGTCTCCATGTGCTCATCCAGGAGGAGGGAATGTTGCCAATCAATGCATTCAGCTAGTTTAATACAAAACATTTTAAACTGATCTATCTGTATTATTTAAATTCAACTGACCACAATGAAAAGGGGTGTGATTTGGTGGTAAAATAAACAGAATTCTTTTTAATGTTTACATTTTTTACTGACCTGAATAATTAAAAGAAATTAAACGAGGTTGAACTCATGCATGCTTATATATCCATATCCACACTTTAAATATCGTCTCCACATTTGACCTCTCTCCTTGGCAGAGTTTGTTTAAATTAGTTGGGTTCCTGCCAAAGACCAAAGCTTTGATAATAAATATTGATTTTTCTGCACATTTTAAATTTTGATTATTTCATTCAGTTATTGGGGCATTTTTCCAGGTTTCTTTATGTGGATTTTGAAGTATCGCAGTAGAAGAGTTTGATGGAAAAAGCAAAACACGAATCAACCATTAACATTAAAAGTTTTCTCCAAAAAGAGTATAAATGCGCTAAAGAAAAGAGCGTAAAAACATTTGCTGTCGTTCTGATGTATCAAACATTTACCTCACATGACTAATCAGCTGTTTCCTCGCGTGGCGTCCTGATTGCCGACGTTAGCATCACATTTCTCTCTCCTGATGCCTCTGCATGGCTTGCATCATCACTAATAGTAGCTGACGTGATTGCAGCATATTCATTAAAACCGCTATCCATTACTGGTCTGCGGTCCATGCTAGCTTGCTAACTCTACCTCCTGTCTAATACAGCCAAACTAACATATTTATTGTGCTGTAAGATGATTCTTATATTTTCATGTTTTACTTGAGGATTCAACCTCTGCAGGATGAACAGCTTTGAGTGGTAACTAGGTGGCTGTCAGAGAGTAAAACTAAACTTATTGGCTTATTTTCTGACTAATCCAATCAGAGCTCTCTTGCAACCAGTCACCTGGTTTCACAAGCAACCTACTCCCCACAAGCTGCGTGAAGCTGACACCCCACCCACGTCAAAAAACTCTGCAAATTGACCGAATGGTTAGTGCTACGTTAGTGCAGATTTGTGCAGAAAAAAATATTGTTTGTGCTACTTTTGTTTAAGAGATATTAAAGATTTTTTTTAGGTCATCCAGGGGTCACCATCGCCCCATTAAGCTCCGATTTGAAGCAAAGTGGTCTCCTTTTTTAGTGCTTCGTTTGTGCTGATTTGTGCCGTTAAAACCAACATTTGTGCTGCTTTACTTTTAAAGATATAATAAATTAAAATTTAGGCCGGTGACGTTACCATCCCCCCATTAAGCTCCGATTTGAAGCAAAGTGGTCTCCTTTTTTAGTGCTTCTTTTGTGCTGATTTATGCCATCAAAACAAAACAAATATCGGTATGAGGGAGTCTCCTAGAACATACAGGAGACTTGGGATGTCTGTAAATATATGATGACATTACACTTTTCAAGGGTTGATTAATTTACTGCGATGGACATTTTAAAAGTTTGCTCAAATTTCCCATGAAATTTGAATTGAAACACAGCTATTGCTATCCTGTTTCATTCAATTTAAAACAGGACTTATTTCATATTTCTTGTTTAATGACAGGTTTTAACCGTCTCTCTGCTTATATTAAGCAAAGATAAAGGATCTAGAGACAATCGTGTTTCGTTATACCATGACCCTTTCGGCATGATGCTACCACTACCATACATTACAGATTGTACCAGACTCCTAGATGAGCCTAAATTGTCAAAACATGCTTTTTACTGTAGCAAAACATTTAGTTTTTGCCTTATTTAACCATTTTTAAATTCAGTTCAGTAGATATTTGGCTTATTCTCTTAAATAGCCACAATATTAAGTTGGAGTCAAAGGTGTTAATTTTGGAAAAGGAGTTTCTTTATTCAACTGACCTAAAAGTGAGTAAATATTTTGCCTCAAGATGTTTATTACACCCAGCCTGCATGGAAAAGATTTACTAGTGAAAGACAAATCTGTGTTGTCTTTGTCCTGCAGAGTTGAGTGCACATGATGAGCCACCCTGGACCGAAGCTTTCACAGTTATTGCCCCATCATCCTTGACAAATAGAGCAGCAGCAGAGAGGCCCTCTTTGAATGAGCTGTAACTTTCGGCAGCCCCTCGCAGGTGTGGGTGATTTTTCATGCTCCCACCGCTCCTCCACCGCTTTGGAGCCCTATCTCTGGCCTCCATCAAAAGTGAACGTGCTGCCCCAGGTTCAGATTAACTTTACTCTGACAGACCAAAGGCCTTCCCCTCCTCCTGGGCCCTTTCCACCTCGACTCACACGTCTCCCACAACAGGGAGAAATTAGGGCCAGTTTAGCAGATCTTACAGGACCACTAAACACCCCCTCAGATCCCCTCATTGATTGCCCCGCTCGGTCCATTGTGTCCCTCCCATTCACCTATCTTTGCCTGTGGCACCTTTTCTGCTCTGCACCCTACCTCCACCCTGTCTTGAGAAAATATATAACTAACTTGACCAGTTTCTGAGTCAGTTTAATTGGTTAATAACAGTTGCCATGTCACAAGGTTTGCTTTGGAAAAGAGACAAGAAGTCCTCTTGTTATCAGACCAAGATCACAACTAACACGTGGAGGACATGTTTTATAAATTTGGTTGCATTCAGGCATAAAGTATGCGTTTCATACATTTGTTTCATATGTCAAGGCACAAAATAATTTCCACATTGGAAACACATGTTGCTTTACATAATAACACAAACTGACAAGTCACTGCACAGCATTTCCAGCCGTGTTCATTACACTTCATGAAACCTACATGTGACAAAAGTCTTAATGTTAAAACCCTTAAATTTTCCACAAATAAAACATTTTTGGGAAAAATTTCACTCATGGAAAATGTCCCACATTTGCTTCGCATTATATAATTTTTTTAAAGTGGAATTACGCGTAGTCTTGTAACATGGGAACATGCTGCAAGATTAGAATTTCAACATGTGAAATACATAATAAAACATTCCCAAATGGATTGGATTTAAAAATGTGTTTTCCATGTTACAATTATAAGATGTCTGCATGTAAAAAAACACATTTCATGATATTAGAAATAGATTCTAGAGTGTGACACTTGAGGGAAAACTTTCTTATAATGCTTAATAAAAAAAATCCAAAAATATCACATGCTTATATGATTAGAAATGTGAAACACATGAGGAAAACATCCCACATGATTAGGACAGATGTGAACATGTATTTTTATGGAGTCAGTTTTCTTCCATTATTTTCACGAGCAAAGAACATGTTTTGTAAATGAACATTATAAAATGAAACTTTGAAAAACTTCTTGTAAGAATAATTTAGCCCAAAAATTTCTCTTTTAAAAGAATGCTTTATGTTTTCCTTTTTTCCAACTTCTGTTAGAATCTTTAAGATTTAGTTTTACAAATTGCATTTCCTTTAAATTGCTTTTTACAGATTACAGATTACAAATGTTTGCTCTTTGCACACAAGTTGACCATTAAAAAAGTTGCTAACGTCCGAGCAGACCAATAGAAATGCGTCTTCACTCCAGACGAAAGCCAAAGTCTGCCCCCAGAAAATGCAAATTGATAGAAGGCAATTTGTAAAATAAAATAAAATAAAATAAAATTGTAAAGAATGAACAGAAATTAAATGAAAAATTTAATGTTTTAAAGAAATTATTCAGAGAAAACATCAAAGTTACTTTCAAAATCTTTTTTTAGAGTTTTTATTTCTAAATGTTTCTTTTTTTTCTATATGTTTACACAAAATGTTCTTTGCTTGTGACAATAATGGAACAAAGTTCACTCCATATATTTCCTATATTATAAAGAAATCATGTTTAGCAAGTTGGGGCAGGTTTTGTTTCCTATTGTTTTATATAATTTAAAACCCATTTGACAAAATCTTTCAGAAGTGAACCCTAACACAAGGCTTTAATAAATTATTTGTGAATTGGACCAAATGAGATTCTCGTAACTCATCACAGTCTTTGAAGAGATGTTTCTGTCTGAAATACTGCAGTCTACATGTACAGTAAGATTCTATATTTCCAAATGTTAATTTGGAATCCCTGATTTCACTATCAAATAATTTCCTGTTTCACATATGGAGAACATGTGTTTCACATGTCTCTCACATGATTCTGATGCATAAAATTCCTGTTGAGCAAAATCCGGATTTTACATATAAATCTGCATGTTTTATTTTTTGGTTTTCTGCGAGGGAGTTTGTTTTTACGCTCCTTTTAATTGCAGAATAAAAACAGCTGGTTTGCTGGGTTTATGGGGAACGTTAAGAGCTTCTTTATCAGTTATTATCCAGGTTTGCTTCTGTGGTCACACATTTACCTGGCCTGGACTGGAGCACACAAACTCTGTAGTTCCAGTTTGAAATTAAAACACACAAGGTGTGCATCACTCAGAGACACTTTAAGTATTACCCTCACAGCAATTATGGATGATCAGCCCCCTCTTTGGAAAACTGGTTAAACGCCCCATGTTTGGGTGAGACCAATCATTTGTCTCTCTTGTCAGTTTCCTGTTTTCCTGAGCAACTCCCTTGACCTGGCTGGCAGACCCGCCTGCCCTGAAGAGCACTTTCCCTTTCCTCACGCCGCTCTGGGCTCAGAGGGAAGAAAGGAGGGAGGCTTGGATGGGAGGAGGCGGTGGGGGTCTAACTTAATCTGACCCATTGCTCAGGTCAGTGAGCTGCTTACAGGGTCTATCCAAACATAGGAGCTTGTTTTGCTAAAGCTGTGGAGAGAAGAAGTACCCTTTTAAATCAATGCTTTAACTCAGAGCTGTGCACATGCAAGGTTGTTATGCGTGAAACCACAGGAGGCAGAGCTGGCACACAACCAGCAGTGTGCTCCTCTTCTCCATACTCAACCCTCCCCAAAGAAAGAAAGAAAAAAACAGAAAAGTTGCTTCTTTATGTAGCCAAAAACTTCTCACAAGTTGTTTTGCTGCATTTTTAAAGCTCAAGTCTTTTGGAGCAATTTCCCCTACAATTGCTCCAGTTCGCTCAGACGCAACACTCGTTTTCAGTCGGGCCTGCCTCCGATTTTTTTTGTTGCTCTTCCTATGACAAAAGGGGGA
Organism: Cyprinodon variegatus; assembly: GCF_000732505.1. Taxonomy (NCBI): domain Eukaryota; kingdom Metazoa; phylum Chordata; class Actinopteri; order Cyprinodontiformes; family Cyprinodontidae; genus Cyprinodon; species Cyprinodon variegatus. The sequence continues at coordinate 1,894,704 of NW_015150464.1, forward strand.
GAATTGCACTCTCTAAAACGCATCCAGCTGTGTGTACTTATCTTTTTCTCTTGACATATTTTCACCCAAAAAAGTGCAGCTCTGATCTAATCACGCTGCAGAAAGAGAGAGCAGCCTGAGTAGGGCCTGCGTATGTTTGTGGTGCACAGGCTGGAGCAGTTTGAGAGTTTTTTACTCCGCTGTTTGGGTATCACATGATCTAAAGAGGAATGTAGAAATCAGCCAGATTTATTGTTCCTGTGTGACTGAGCGCTCGCAAAGGCCAAAGACAGAGAGGTTTCCTTTGGCTTCAGGAGGCATTTAAGGTATCTTTTGAAGTGGCTGTGAGATTTTCAGGGCACTAAACAGCCTCCTCAGAGCAGACAAGATGCATTGCTCTCTTTAGAAGTGAATTGTCATTTAGATTGAATTTTTATGAGCGCCTACAGGCAACCTTCTCAAAGACACTTTTTCTCTTTTCTTTTTTTTTCTTGAATAAGCCGAACTTAAATCCGGTAAAAAATGACACTCCTAAAATTTAACAACTATCACCAAGAACTAAACGCAGATCAGTGAGTTGGAAAACGGGCCTCTGACAAACATGGCCACTGGTAAAAGGCTCTGCTTTTGACTGTAAACAATGGCTCTAATTTACTATAATGGCTGTGTAGGTCTAAAGCTCTGGGAGATGCACTGGCCAGTCTCAGTAGCTTAATTATCTTTCTAATTTGTATTAGCACTTCCTATCCTCTCAGGGACAATTATGTATCTTGTGTGTGAGCCCAGCTTAATGAGGTTAACTTGAGTCTTTTACTTGGAATAGGAGTTCAGTCGCCTCAAAGAAGGAAAAAAGCTGCTGATTGCTGAGTTTTTCTCCCAAGTAGAGGATGACCATTAAGTCTTTGAAAATCCCGGGTGAGTACAGAGGTCCAGAGGAGCTGTCTCTCAGTGGTAACAATGAGCTTATCTGAGCTCCAGTTGCATAATGAGTAGCCCTGCGGAGGATAGTGAGGGGAACCGAAAGGATCATTGCAATTAAAGAGAAGAGTGACCAAAATTGGTCATTAAACAAATGGATCGCCACAACAACCATGATATGATTCAGTTTTGAAGAAAATTAACATGCATCAGTTTATAAATTCTGATTAAAGTCTATATATAGTCGATCTGTGTTATACTGTAAACACAAACAAGCAAACACACACCCTGGTACCTAATTAGTGAAAATAGTGTTTTTGAACTGTGGGTTAAAGCAGGAAACCCCACATGAAGAAACTCCAGGTTAAGAACTGAACACAGTAGCTTCAGTTGACATCTTAGTGTTTAAATGAACTCCTGCAGGATTCTTCTCCATGCTTTACTATCCAAATGAAACCTAAAGGTAACCAAGACTTTACAGTGGAATAGTTCATTCTCTCACATCCGAACTGCTGGGAGTGTTGAATCCTTTAAATCCCATATTTCTTTTTGGGTGTTCAGTTGAAACAGATCTGAATTTGAGAAAGTATTTAAAATTTCAATCCCTTTGTTTGTTTGGTGCCTCTTCTACGGAGGAGGATTAGGAAAAAAAAAAAAGTAACTGATTTTTAAATTTTATTTCAGTTTAGTATGGGAAAAAAAGTCAGAATTCGGACTTTAATCTCAGAATTCTGACTTTTTTTTCAGAATGCTGACTTTAATCTCAGAATTTTGGATCTTACTGTAAAACAAGAGAGCTAGTCTCTAAAACAGACATGGCTATGGCTTGATGCTAACATGTTTGTTAGCTGTCAGAATTCTGAGAAAAAAGTCAGAATTCTGAGAAAAAAAAGTCAGAATTCTGAGATTAAAATCAGAATTC
>NW_015150464.1:1899645-1901996 GCF_000732505.1 Cyprinodon variegatus
ATCCTCTGACATGGGAGCTGGTTAGGAGCTGCCTGGCTGTGTGTTTCCTGGACGGGGCCGCCTTTTACAGCTGCTTTTTGTATCTCTGCTTCTTTTTCTATGTCTGCTTCTGTCTCCTTGAACCCCAGATGGCCGCTCACACTGAGCCTGGTTCTGCTGGAGGTTTCTTCCTGTTAAAAGGGAGTTTTTCCTCTCCACTGTCGCTACAAGCATGCTTAATATGAGGGATTGTATTTGAGTCAATGAATCAATGCAATCAACTGTTTTTTCTTAGATAGAAAACTTTGTATCAATTTGACTCTATGATCTGGTTGAACTGTAAAGTGCCTTGAGATGACGTGTGTTGTGAATTTGGCGCTATATAAATAAACTGAATTGAATTGCGCAGTATCTTAGCTGTTCTCTTCTGGAGAGAGACCTCTGATGTTTTACCTATCCAACCGAAAAAACGTTATTGACTGATTTCAGTCATCATCATGTCAGGAAACATTCGTCATGATGGCAGACTATGAACCGTCCCCTTGGAGCCAATCGGCAACACTAATTGTGTTGGAAATTAGTCTGAGTTGCAACATTTGAATATATGTTCTGCCAAAATAGCTGATGAATATTTTCATATTTTTGAAGTTTGAGTCGTTTTTATCGATTTAATTTGCAGGAAGCTTCTATTTTAATGTTAAAAATGCTCATTTCAAGCTTTATCGCATAACTCCTTCAGTTGTATCTCGTAGAGTGTAGCTTTGATCCTTAGATTTCACATTATTTCAGTAAACATTTTTGATGGGGGATTTTTATCATACTTAATTTTCAATTGAGGCAATACTATTACTGAATGCAGGGTTTGATATTAAAATGGGAAAAATGTGTGCAGGTATTAAGGCTTAAGAATGTGCCTCTCTTTCCTTTTTTTCTCCCCCCACCTTCACTGATTTAATTTCTCCTCCTTACGAGCTGTCACTTTGTCTGAAAACGTATTCATCCTCTACATGCGACTCCTAATAATGCTAATCTTTTTTTTTCCTTTACCAGAGCATAAATCTAATGGAGGGATAATCTGAGATAAATATAGTTAATTGAGGCCAGGTGAACTTTCTTTATCAGCCACACAGTCAACCAATCTGAAATAAATGTGATAATTAGAATGGAGATGTCTTCAGTGAGAGCGCGGTCCTGTCCCGCAGCCATTTGCTTCAGATTAGATCTAAATTTCATAACACATCAGAAATCTGTGGTGAATTAGCCACGTTGAAGATGCAGCCATGTTTCCTGTTAAGATGTATAAACATTATCTGAAAGCACAAGCTAGATGGACATCTTAAACAGTTTCAACGTCTACTGCCATGTGTTTCTGATCTTTGACAACGCTGCAAATGTTCTGCATTAATTTCTAAAGGAAAATAACAATGCTACACAAGATGCAATGTCTTTTCTGGGAGAGCTTTTGTACATGCGTCAGTTTAGATTTACACCCATGTCAGAATGCGTTTATATTCAAAGGTATGTGAAATTATGTACGTAAGCGTATTTCTGTGTAAGTATCAGTTTATTTTTAGGTTGAAGGATTCAAATAGTACAACAACTAATATTTTTCAGTAAATAATAGGGAAGAAAAGGAAGAATAATTTCTACATACTATTTTGTATTAAATCAAAATGTAATATATATATATATATATATATATTTAAATATCCATCTATATAAATATCTATCTATATAAATACCCTGTACAATAACCCTGTATAATACTCCTACTATTCAATTCAATTCAGTTATTTACATAGCAACAATTCACAACACATGTCATCTTAACGCACTTTAAAGTTCACCAGCTGATCCAGTCAAATTAATTCAAAGTTTTCTATCTAAGGAAAACCAGTTGATTGCAGCCACTCATTGACACAGTATACTACTACAAAAATATACTACTATAAAAAAAAAAAGCTGTCATATGTGGACTGTATGTCCAATGCACCTTTTTCTTCCTTTGGCACATTCTTCTTCTCCTTTGACTATTTGAGCTGATGTAACGAGTAAATTTCTCCACTGTGAGATCAATAAAGTCAATCAATCAATCAATTAAGGAAGATCAATAAACAATCAATCAAAATCAAAAGAAAATGAGATGCAAGAAAGTATGTTGAGTCAACCAGCAGAAATTTGACCATCCTGTAATGATAAGGAGGAATAATACCAACTTTTGCTGGAAAATAGTTGCTGTTCAAAGGCTGGTTTTTCTTTCCACTTTCGCCCAATGCATGCTCTGTATAAACGACTGCTTTAAGGCCCCGTCCACACGAAGACGAACCCTGGCCTAAACGCACAAATTTTTCACCAAACCAGCCTCTCATCCA
>NW_015150464.1:1902486-1906245 GCF_000732505.1 Cyprinodon variegatus
GCAAACGTTTTGGAAAATATCAGCGTTTCGTGTTCGTTTTGACTTCGTGTGGACGGGGCCTAAGTCAATAATACATGGAAATCGACCCTCAACTGCCCCGACAAGACAGTTGTTTCTGTTCAAATGTCATGTTAATTTTGAGCGAACATTTGAATGGTTGGAAATAAGAAAATATTGAATTAGACCTGTTTCCAAGGAGCAAATTAATCAGCCATTAAAACGATAATGTCGTCATATGTTGACATTAGGCTTGGCTGGAATAAACAGGAAGTAGAGTTGGCGATTTCATGCGAACCACAGATCAGTAATGGACCAAGATTTCATTAGATGTGCTGGAATAAAGCAAGTTGTAGAGACTTTATACTATTTTCTAGTTTTAGCAACAATACCTGAAAAAAAGCTTCCTGAAGAGAGTGAAAGACTTTTTCTGTGAAATGTAATATGTTGAAACTAAATTTTTTCCATCAAGATCTTCTTATGCAATTCCTCAAAATGAGCATAAAAAACATTGATTAAAACACATCTATAGGCTCAATCCAGTCTGCTGGGTTTCCTTAGACAGCATGCGCTCTTTTCACCAATCTGAATAATAAATTGAATGTTTGATCATTAGGATCAGTTAGAATGTTTATAAAAGACTTGGAAAATAAGGATCTTATTTTGCACGTTACTGAGCACAAAAAAAACAACTTATTTCTATTGCTCACATCATGATGAAGACAGACGGGATAAAACGACAAAAATAAATAAAAAACGGGGACAAAAACTGAATGAATGCAGAATAACTAGTTTGCAGACCATATTTTATTATTTGTAAATAATAAAATAGCAAAGGCAGGTTTTAATAGTGCAGAATATCATAATTATTCTATCAGATTTTCTGACCATGATGAAAAAACAAACTTTTGGAGTTTTTAAACTGTATCGAATTGTTCTTTTTAACTTTTACAAAATCTGAATAAATTTTTTGGACATATATTAATGCAATAGAAGTATTCTGTAAAGAAAGTAAATATTAATTTTCTCTGCGCAGCACAGAAACATTCAAATATTTGGTATTTCTTCTCTAAATCAGTCATGTTGAAAGTCGCATGCGCAAACAAGCAAGAAGCTGCCCAGCTGGCTGTGAGGCGTTCATGGAGTTCAACAAAGAGACAGCCTGGGGGCAGAATCCGTCTCAGAGTGTTAGCTTGGGTCTGTAGCTCCGACCTGAACAGCCTCTGACCACGATAGCAGGGTCAGCAGGGATGCTAGCTGCTACTTTTGAAATCTGAAGATCTGAATATGAAGGTAAACCATGGTGTGTTTCTGAGCAAGGCAATGAGCCAAGGAAACCCTCGGAGGATTTCTGAGAAACAAACTTGATTTTTTTAGAATGACTGATTTAAATCCAGCGGAGAACTACAGGAAGAGGTTTATTTACTAAAGTGTTAACATGTTTTATACCTTGGAAATACTATGCTAATTTACAGTTTACCTGTTTTGTTTTAGGGGTTTTATTTAGGAGATTTCCTGATTCTTCAAGTCAGGTGTTCATTATGAAAATCTTTGGTTTCTTTTAATTTAACAAAATTTTTTTTTGCTTTATAAACAGAATCATTAAAAAAAAAACAAAAAAAAACAGCCTTTTCATGCTGAATTAAAATGCATTTACTCACTTTGACATTTCTTTCAAATTGCTTTTAATCAAAATAGAGTATATTTGAAGATAAAATAAAATAGATCAACTTGATTGTGTTGTATTTCCTGAGGTATGGAAGCCTTTTCTCTTTGGGCGTCCGTGCAGCCGCTGCTCCGCTGAGCCTGACCACCATTAACACCCCTGAGAAACCTCGTCCTAATTACTCATTCAGCCTGACAGAATCTCCTTAATTACAGACTTCATTAGCCTGCAGGACTTTGTTTTCCTCCCAAAAAAGGAGCGAGCAGGGTGCAGCGCAGGCCAAGGTGCATCAGAGGTGTGTGTATGTGTGTCTGTGTGCTTTAGGACCGTATGCCTCCATGCATTTCTTCTTTTTTTCAAAGATGTTAGGACCTTAGTCAGAGATCTAATTAGATTCATGGTGAGAATCAGACACCTTTTAACTAGTCTCTGCAGTCACTCTAAAAGGACAGCAAGATTCCGGCTAAGAGAGGCACAGAGAATTAAATTGACCTGCTGCTGCCTTTCATGTGTGAAGTGTTCTGATTCGCCATGTCCTCACTTCCAAACACAAAATAACCTGCAGCACTTACACACCCTGCTACCATTATACCTCACTTAGAAACACGCAGGACAGCCGACAACAGAAGGATGGACGCTGCAACCGGAATGTGTGCTGTGGCTTTTGAGTTAAGCGGTAATTTGTCTTGGAAAGAGACACATTACCTGGTTAACGTATCCCAGCTTCAGCGACTGCACCTGTTTTAACAGGCCTGCTGCTTACAGCTCAGAATTATTCATTTCAGAAGGTGCGGCAAGCTGGTGTGGACCATCACACGCCGCACAGCTTCAAAGCCAACTGCCACTCATTTCTGTGGATTGCATGCATTTAATGTTCATAAGTTCACACTACATGCAATTATATGGTGGACTGGTGAGAGTTAGCACCAGTTAGGGCCAGGTGAAGTGCTGAGCACTAATGCATAATGGAGTGCTGCACAAATGTCCATGTTAGAGAGGTTTTAACCATCTCTGGTCAGACTTCAAAGCTGCTTGGTGGGAAAGAAGCACGGCTTCCTCCTTAAATCATCCATCCTCAAGATTCAACACCTTCAGACTTATTGGCAGCCCTGGTAAGGATGTGTAATATAAGTGGACCTTTTATTGCAGCAGCATAATTTCACTCAATCTCACAAGTTTGCTGATTAGAAAGGCAGTGGAACATTGTCAATTTCCTAACTTAAAGGACCGATGATAACATCCCAAAATGAAAAGATTTACATGTATTTGATTGAAAATTAATTCAGGTTGTGGGAACATTTTTGGGACCAGACATCAGCAATGTCAAAAACTATTGGCATTCTTTGTAAATACAAAGATCCTAAATAAAGTCCTTTTCAAATCAGTTTTTATACTAAAATTATTTTGTGAGAAGATTTTTCAGTTGGTAAAAAAGTCTCACTGTTTTTTTTTAAAAAGGCAGAAAACTGATTATCACTTCAAGTAAAGTAAACAAAGAAATTGCCCAATGGAGTAGGAAATGTTTACATAGTAACGCATGACTTCTTATTTCCCTGAGGTATAAATATGACATGAAACAGATGGCTGTTCTCTAAGCGGCTATTTAAAATGGGAGTTTCCTCCATGAGAAACTCTTCTAGAAACTGAAATCTTTGATTTCACAAAGAGGAATTTTTCATAAAGGGAAGAAAATGATGTACAATAGTGAGCATCCTCTTCATTGCACTGTTAAACAACAGAGTCTTCAGTCAGAGGCTTCTCCATATTTGCTATAAGGCAGACAGCTACAGAAGATCATTGCCTATATGAACATATATGACAACCCACTTAGGATTGATTGAATATAACTGAATTAAATTATCTCTACAAGGAAAATAGAGGATGAATGTTTTGGGGGGAAAAAAGCTCCTCATGACCGTTGCTAAGCATGTTTGAGGATGTATAATTCTGCAGGCATTATACTCATCAGGGAATGTCAAATCAGACATAAAAACTAGGGGTGGAACGGTTCACAAAATCCCTAGCCTGACGTAGTCCGACTCAATTCTAGTCAGAATATGAGTCTGATACTGCTCCATAGAGCTGTGATTATGGGG
>NW_015150464.1:1908618-1910008 GCF_000732505.1 Cyprinodon variegatus
CCCCATAATCACAGCTCTATGGAGCAGTATCAGACTCATATTCTGACTAGAATTGAGTAGGACTACGTCAGGCTAACATATAACCACTCGGCCGCCACTCCTCCTTCAAGAGAGGAACAGCCTTAGATCCTTCCTTCTGTACGCTATAACCTTCGGAAAATCCAGTGCTGTCAAAACTACAAACTGGAAGGATGCCCAATGATTTTGCAAACAGTTACATAAAAAAACGAGTGCTAAACATGGAGTTTATCACCAAGGCTTTTATCTGAAAGAGAAAATATGCCAAGCACAATGAACGTATTTTTCTAAACTTGCTTTTGTAAGTTGAATGCATTTGACGGCCTTTAAGTCATCCTTAGTAGGCGCAGGACTCTTAGCAGGAATCAAATTATCTCTGAAGCTCCGCTGTAGACGGTGTCACCATCTCTGTCCTGCAATGGTTAAGCTTTGAGGTGCAGAGAAGGAACATTATGAGTGAATGATCGGCAGGTGTAATTTGGGTTAGTTTCTCTGTGGAGCTGCTAAGTTGTTCATTTGCCCGTAATGAATGTCACAACCTGAATTACCTCCACCAATCATTTACGATGCCGTCGCCTCTCAGAGCCCCACGTTCGAGCTCACATCAAATAACTGAACCTTCTGTTCTCTCCCTGTATTGTTTTAACACGTCAGGATATAGATGTCAGACACTTCAGCGCGCCATATTTCCTCCTGTTTCAAACACATGGCTGCACCGTTTTCAAGACTTTTAATTCAGGAACATCTGCTGCTGACGGGAAAAGAGAAAGAAATCTCATATTCTGCACATGAGCTTGGGCTGAGGTTACAGCTTCAAAGCTCACAATACAAAACCATGTCTGCAGTTGGATGTTTGTGCTCATCATCCTCTTTAGTGTTCTCAGCCACAGGCAGGATAGTTTCTTTGGAACAAACCCACAGACTGATCCGTTGGATTGCAGTTTCCGGTAGTAAAACTAGAAAATGCATTGATAGCCTCCATCACCCACCCACAAAGCATATGGCAATACAAAAAAAACACATTGCAGTCAGACATTGTCATGTCAGAATCATCTTGAAGAAAAGAAAGAAACATGACAGCGCTGACCAGAGAACTTCAAGTGTTGGTAGAAATGTTTGAGCTGGTAAAAGTGCTGCATCAGGAGGCGGAGCTTTGAGCAGCTAGAATCCCAGGAGTTTCCAAAACAAACAGAAATATCCAACGTTTATTTATATGTTAATATCTATTAAAGTGGTTTGAAAGGTTAGAAACCTGCAAAACAAATGAAAATAAATACTTATTTTCAATCCATGACTAAGAGGCACAAAAAAGGTGAAATATGATTTTTGTTTAAAATTAAAGGCAAGGCAAGGCAAGGCAAATTTATTTGTA
>NW_015150464.1:1912828-1924250 GCF_000732505.1 Cyprinodon variegatus
ACCAACATAGGCCAATCAGCTAACCAGTATTTTCGCCCCTTTCCCAAAATTACTTCAACGGAAGGTTTCCAGATGGATATGTGGAGCAAATCCATCTAGCGGAGTCAGGTTATCAAAATATAGCATTTTAAAACTAGAGAAGCAGCAAAAAAAAGCTATTTACCAATCACCATTTATTGTTTCTAAAACAAGGACTCCATGTGATGCACTTTCCTGATGCTCAACGGTCAACATGCTGTCAGACTCAGCCAGAGGAAGCTTGATATTTCATGTTTTTAGAGGGGCCAGACTCTGCTGCCATGCAGTCACCAAGAGGGGGAGACACAGTGAAGCTCAGGGCAGAGGAACAGGTGTCCATCATTTCACCTGTCTGCTCAACAAAACCTCACCACCTATTGTTCACATTCCAGCTCAGATTTAAGCCACAATGAGACGAACATCAGAGAGTCTGCAGAATGGGAACAGGGTGTAATCATACCTAAAAGCAGCTCATAAACTGCTGTTATTGAACCCTGACACTTTCCTGCAAACAGCTCAGTGATGATGACGATGAGGATGAGCAGCAAGGGGACTCAGAGGTCAACAGACACAAAAAAAAAAGAATCAAAAATAATTCAGCCGGCATATGTTATATATTTAGCGAGGCCATTGTTTGTTTTATTTAGAGAGCGAATTGAGGATTTTCCAAACTGCAGAGCCCCTGAGGTATTTTATCAGGTGTACAGTCCACCATGTGGTACACATTAGCGTGCAGAGAGGGAATGCTGGTTGCAGATCCGACCTATAAAATGTTGGGCGGTTTGAGCTTCAGGGGAGGTGGTGCTGGTGGTGCCGGTTGGCTGGGGTCGGCAATTACTCCCCTCAGAGCTGGAATATAGGGGGGAAACACTTATATGCAAATGAGGGTGCAGCAAATTACAGCCCCAAATTGCTGCAGTATCATTAAAGAAAATAAACACAAGGCATCTCACAGGATTGCAGTGGGTCACAGGAATATTAATGCAGCGAGGGGAGATGTTTGCAGAAGGAAAGAAGCTAACGAGGACCCTAAAAGTGTCTGGACAGTTTTGGTTGGTTCAGGCAGTCACCTTATGTCTGCTAACTCTGTGACATGAGGTGACCTCTGTCAACATAAGCAACGGAGCTCTTAAACCTACATTTGGAAGTCTGAATTGGTGTGAAAGAGCCTCTGATTTTAGTGGGTATTAATATTTAAACGTTGAATTATTCTCTGATAACTGAGGAATTGAATTGGTGAACATTAAAACAGCCAGAAAGTAAATATATATACTAACTTATATCACGTTATATTTTTTTAAATACTTTTAATAAATGTAATCTTTAATAATGGGGACATTTTTACAGGAAATACTTTATTTTGGTGATTTATCGCAGCCTTCTCTGCAGAATCACCCCAATAATGTGTTGGAGGGATTTAAGGACCCTGATTATCGTCTCTGGAGTTCCCGCCCATGTTAGGTGCTTCTGGGTAGGGGGTCAGACTGAGGTGCATCATGACGCTCAGACTGATACGGTAACTGGAAGCCTTCATGTGAGCCCAGTGCCTTGTGGGAGGCTGGGGGCAGTAAGTGAGCAACCTAAAAGCTGGCACTGAGAATTCCCAGCTTCGCTTCTTTTTCTGGCTGCCTGGAACGTCATCGGATTGGTGGGAAGAGAGTAAGATCCTATGTGGGCCCCGCTGCTGTCCCCTACTGAGGTGGGAGGGAGCACCTCCCCTTCTGCTTGTCCTGTTGTTGGATTCTTCTGCCAGGCGAGGGGCGTCTTTAATGAACAAGATGTTTGAGTACAAATTGGTTCATAAATGTAGTTGGCAAAATTCCACAAACCAAATCACAATCTCTGATGACTGCGGAGGGAAGGGTGGAGCAGAGCTGTGACCCTGCGGCTGATGGACCAACCTACTAAACCCAAACCACCCAGAAAAGCCCAAAGTAGATCTTCCGTTTCAAAACAATGGCGTAAATAAACCTGAATCTTCACAGAAGAATTTAACACAAATATAAATGATCTGCCAAAAACAAAAACAAAAACTGATATCTGCAGAGTGAACATCTGGATCTCCTGATGTCACAGGAGGTTGTAGAGAACAGTTTAAATAACAGGGATTGGCACAAACAGGAAAGTTCTGCTGTGATCTACTGGGTTTAGTGAAGAGAGGCCAGAACGGAGGACTGGCTGCAGATTCCCTTCTGATGCGTTTTTATTTATTCTGACTGAATTGATCCCTGGAGGATCTGAGACGGAGAAGAACCCGACAAAGATCACGCGGTGGGAACGTTGCAACAGCAAGAGGTTCAGCCTTAATCGTTAGGGCCAAAAGTTGACTCTGATGATCCACTGACCTTGATGGATGCCAACGATGGTAAAAAACCTTGAAGATTGTCTTCAGATGTTAAAGCAAAACCACAGTATTTATATTCCTGGTTGAATTTGATCTCTTTCAGCTCATGATTGTTTAGAAAAGCCGTCCACTGCTGCTGAAGTGAGAATTACCAACACAGCAGTTTTCCTAATCTAATGGGTAATACATTAAGCTCCCAATGAAATGCACAAACAGGGCAGATGGCGTATTTTGCCATCAATTGCTGCTTATATATATATATAAAAACTGTACATTAGTCATTTTTTTAATGCTTGATGCTTTTTTTTCTGTTAGTTGTGACTCTTTATGGCTTTAACCCTTTAAAGCCTGATCCAAGAATAAAACAAAACAGAAAATTACATTTTTTTTTTTGTTTGAATTCCTTATTTGCCCTTTTAACAAAATACGTAAAAAGAAAAAACAGAAATACATTTTTCATATTAATAATTTATTACTATGCGATAAGTCAAGATTATTTTTAGTTAAGTCTTCTACTGGCTGTTATCAGGTATATCTGATTGTGTACAATAGGATTTTGAGCAAAGTTTTTACCATAAAATTATGCAAAAGGTGTCAGATGCAAAACATTTTAGAAACCGTATGTATCAAATATGATACATTTGGCATTATAGGGTTAAAATGACTTGTTTTTAAATAAGGATATTTTAAAAAACTGTTTTTTTTTAGCAACTATTCTTTTTTGTTTTTCTCTTCATACAATAATTTTCACCAAGATTCTAAAGCGGTATTTTTCTGTCATTACTTTAAGCCTTTTTTAAACCTTTTTATTTATTTTTTTTTTTCAAAAAAATATCATCTTACCATTAAGAAATAGTGTCTTTTTACCTTAAGTTTTATCTTTTTATTATTACTATTTTAAAAACTTTAAGTACACTGCAAAAAATAAATCTAGATAAGTCATTTTTTCTTAAAATAAGTGCATTTGTTCTTAAATTGAGGAGGTAAAAGAGACATTTTGCCAACGGAACAAGACAATTTACACTTAAAATATGAAAACACAATAGTATCATCTTATTTCAAGTGCATATTATCTAATTAACTTATTTTAAGAGTAAAATTACACATTCCATTGGCAAACCATCTCATTAACCTGCTCAAATTAAGGGTGAATACACTTAATTCAAGAAATTTTTACTTATTTCTAGATCGTTTTTGCAGTGTAGAAATTAAATTGTGGTTGTTTTCAATATAACACATTTTATATAGTAAATAAGGAAACCATGTGGCATTAGCTACTCTAACCAAGTTTTATTCAGCAGGAATAAAGGCAGAAATTTAATTTTTTTGCTCTTTGAAGCAGCAGAGCATTTTTACCAGCTGTGCTGCTGCTAGAACCAAATTGGGACCAATGGTTTGACTGGACTGCTAATGTTTATTTTTAACCATTACTGCAAATAATATCTGCTGGTTTCATACTTTAATATGAAAGCTGTTCACTTCTTCTCCTCTATTGCCAGGTTTAATGCATGCTTTTTACTGAGAAATTATCTGGAAACTTTTTGTGTTTTCTTCAAAATGCCAGAGATGAATTCTTGCAGCTGTACAGAAAATACACCAAAAGACAGTCGTACTTTGAAAACAGCAGGCTTGCTCGGCTGTACTGGTCTCTATGAAACTCCTGCTCCCTCTGATGTCCCCCAGTGAAATATTTAAACAGTTTAAAAGCCTGTTTTTCAGAAAACATTTACAACATTTGAACTGATTTGAGGTTTTGCAAATATAAAGGTACTTAAATTGATGAATCCCTTTACCCTGATGATTAAAAACAACTTTTTGTTCAAATATTTAGTGCTAAAAATGATACATGAAATATGAATTTCAATATATTTGAAAGTTTAGTGCTTTAGTTCGACCTGGTTTTGTACTGTATAGCCCTTTGGTTAAACAAACATGCTTTATCAATACAAGATATTGGGATCAATAATTCATCAGTTTGTGAAAGAATTTCAAACTGACCCACTTTTGCTCTGCAAGAACATTTATTTAATCTCTGTAATTTTAGTAATTTACTAAAGTACCTTTTTTTTTTAAGTGTGAACTAATCATTTCTACTCAAACATGTTGATTAAAGTCATTTTTTACACTATATTCTAACAGTTTGGGGTTATTTTTCAGTAAACTCCTCACTGTTATTGTTGGTCTAATAAGAATCATATTTACTGTCATAGTTCATTCATTCTAATGGGTTATTAAAACAGCTTGATGTGATTTTATTTACATTTGCGTTTGAAGATAACACACTCATATTTTTTTATTGTACAGGATGCGCATTAATCCTGACCAGCAGCAGGAAATTGGATCATACCGGCGCTCAAACCACTGGCTCCCTCTTTGTAAATGATAGATTGTTTAACCCGAGTTGATGGTGCATACTGAATGGTCTTGGGCTTAGATATGCCTCAGAGTTGCACGTCTGGTATGAACACTTTATGACCCCTCAGAGTCTCCAGAACCACAACAGAAGAAGATGTTTTGTTTCAGCTTTAAAACCATCTCCCTGAAAATAAAATGTCCAGCAGCTGCTGGTTCAAAGCAGGACTGAAAACACTGAAGCTGAACATGTTTTAGCCAAAGACTGTAAATAAATCAGCAATTAATTGTTTATTTTTTTGAATAACATGCTTCAGTTTTACTCATTTACTTGTATTTTTGTTCTGATTTGCTGTTAAACACATTAAATTAACCTCTACTTATTTTTTTCCAGGTCATTGAACGCAGCAGGCCGCCGTGCGTAAAACGCCTCGTCCTCGCGCATTTAAATTGGGAATTCCTGCTAATCCAACATGGAATAAACAGATACTACATCCATCTATGTGCCGTTTCGCATCTGCGCAGATGAGTTCGTGTCAGGCAGAGTTTCTTATAAGTGCTGACTGCAGCCGATGTTAAAGTGGAAGAAGTTGCTGCGTTTGGAAAACATAATCATGAGCGCGCATCGCGCAGCCTCCGGCGCCCCTCCCTGCGTTGTTAATAATAAAGAGGGGGAAACTGAATCCGAAGCTGCGATGTTTAATTCATTATTATGTAAGCTATTTGGAGAGTGATTGGACGGTAATTGCTCATTAGGCTTGTATATTTGTCGCTGCACCTTATGTCAGGGCCAGAGGAGCTGTATGGGGAGGAATCTCCCCTTTCATGGATCTATTTCAGAGACAATTTGTGAAACAGGACAGATCAGGTTAGACCTGACGTGTCTTTGTGATGGTGACAGGCCGGCCTGCAGGTGCCACCCTTCAATTAGATCCCCTAACTGATGGGATCAGTGGGATAAAACCAGAAAGGTTCGCTCCATGGAGCGCATGTTGACTAAAGTCCCTAAAGCCAGCCTTTGAAAAACCACTTCTCCGATCTTAAAGCGACTTCACCTCGATCAATTATTGACTTCCAGCTCTGATACCAGCTCTGTCTTCCGCCTATATTCCTCCTTTGGCTACTATTCACATTAGCAGTGTCAGCGGACGTAATTATACCTACTAATTGCAGATTAGAGGTTTTGGGTCAGTGGGGTCACTTGATAGGACCCGACTACTCTTTTCTGGAACGGATAATCATTTCACATGGCGGACTAAATGTTTAATGCAGCGGGCCTTTTTCAGCTCCAAAATGTCCAAAGGAGGTGAGGTGATGAGGGGATAAAACCGGGATGCTGTGCGGGGAGTTAAGGATCACCAAAGGTCGAGCCCGTGGGAGTGGGACCTCCACTAAAAAACTCCACTTTCATTTCTGCTCCATATTTCATTTTTTATACCAGAATTACGCTCAAAGAAATAAAACATTTCCTGATCTCTATTTATTTATTTTTTTAAGAGTAAAAAACGTTCAAGAATTAAAAATTTACGCAACCCTATCAATAAAAACCTCTTTTATATGTATTAAGCTTATTTAAAAAAGAAAAAGAATTTCCGTAAATTAAAAAAGTGACTTATCCTGACTAGACATTTAAAATAAAAACATGGTATGATTTATTGTTTTTGTTGTTATTTGATGGGTTAGAACTTGGAACCCACTTTTGGAATAAAAAATAAAAACATTTATTTTATATAAATAACTCAAAATGACTGATTTCTGTATTGTTTAATTATTACTGTAGATTGAAGCTTAAATTGGAGAGAAAATAATATAAAACTCGGGAGATGGAAAAGGTACATTATAGATTTTTCTTGGTCCCTATTTGGACATTTAGAAATAAAAAAATGTTTTATATTGATTCCAGTTTTTTATTTTTATTATTCTTGGTAAAAACTTTTCTATTTTTATTCTTATTTTGAGGAGTTTCCTTGAGTTGAAGTTTGCTTGGATTCATCTTAACCCCGTTAAAAAAAAAAAATCAAAACTAGATAAGTAATTTTTTCTTAATATAAGCGCGTTTGTTGTTGTATTCAGGAGGTAAAAGAGACATTTTGCTAATAAAACAAAACAATTTACACTTAAAATAAGAAAACACAATTGCATTCAAGTGCATATTATCTAATTATCTTAATTTAAGAGTAAAAATACTAATTCCATTGGCAAACTATCTCATTTAGCTACTCAAATTATGAATAAATACACTTAAATTAAGAAAATTTTCCAGTGTAGTTTCCCTAAAAACATGTTAAACTTTAGATTTTTCTCTTCATTTTGATTTGTTTTTAAGTTTTCATGAACTGTAGATATTTGTCGCCATTTTAGTTTAAACAAACTGAAATATTTCATCACCTTAAAATATATATTTTCTCCCCATTTAAATATAAGGTTAGAAAACATAAAAATAAGTGAAAATAGCTTCAGAATTTGCTATTTTTTCATCAACTGCCTCCTAATTAAAAAAAAAACAGGTGAGAATCAGATATGTTTAATCAAATTTGAGCAGACTCCATCTAATGAGGACTCTATCCTGGGTCCCGTGTGTCCAAACAGGCGCACAAAGGTGATGGGGAGGGGGGCTGTGCGCCAAATTTGTTTGCGGCGGATCAAGGCTCACCGCCTCCACTGCACTTTCTTTATCTTAATTCCAACTTGAAAAGATATAATTATCTAGTTTGAACAGGACTGCTATCAAATCCTTCTTTATAGGCAGGGTGGGGAAAAGCTCGAGTGGATTGTGAGGCTCTGAGCCGCTCCGTGTTGCCCGAGATAGGAGTAATGAAGTTGTGGAGTCCGGAGATACAAAGGGCATTAACCTCATTAGCATGAAACCTTTTCTTCTAACTATTGTGGGACCCTTTCAGTCCTCTAATCCCCCCTATTTCAAAGCTGGGTTTGTAATAAAGCTTTTAGTTTTTTTTTTTCCTCTCTCTAAAGCTAATGGTGTTCTCTCTCTAGATTTTTATTGCTGTTATAATCTTTTTGGCCGTTTAAGAATTTCCTTTTATGTCCCTAAAAAAAAAATCCAAAGCATAAAAAGCGACTCGTTTCTATTTATGAAACAATTACGCAAAACATTAAAACTTTAAACTTTGTTTTCCCTAAAAAATAAGGAAAGAAATCTGATAATCCGGCTTTTTTATATATTTTTAAACCTGATTTTAGTTTTGTTTAATTTATATGAACATTTTCTTGCTTTAGCAAATGAAAAAGAAAGCTTCCAGTTGAGTCCCAGGCAGCAGTCCTGATAGGAGACTTTTTCAGACAAAGATCCCATTTTGCGGCGCATTGCAACCTTCCCTTATCGCGTCGTCAGATTGTACTAAATTATGTCCAAGCCAGCCGCCCCCCCCCTCCTCCAACCCACCCCTCCTCTTCGGATCCGTGGATTAAGAGATTAAAGTGGACCACTGGGCAATGCATCCCCTTTCCCCCCTCATATTACCCGCATGATAATTGCCCAAACTGATTTGCACTTCCACAAAAGCCTTGCACAGGGGGCCTCTTTGTAGCTGCAGCGAAGCGGACTCTGCAGCCGCTCCCGAAAAATAAAACCAGCGCAGTCGGTCGGTCAGCTTCCTTGCTCCAAAGATGTGGAAAAAAAAGGTCTGCGCCAAATTTATTGCGCATTTTTCCCGACTTCCTGATCGGAGGCCTCACCTGCGGCTGCGCGGTTTAATTAAAAGTCCTCCAATTCTACGCGCAACATACTGATAAAACTTTATTGACAAAATATTGACAATTACATACTTCTTGGAAGTATACTTTGTGTTAAAATTGTAGCAAACTTAACACAAACACAAAAAATATTTACATTCTGTAAAAGGGGAACAGAAACAGGAATTTTTGTAGCATTTCTGTACATGGAATACGTTCAGTGCCTGAAGTTTGTTTGTTTTTTTCCCTTTCCCTTTCTGTTTTTTTTTTTTTTAGTCCTTCACTGAGAGTCCTGCTGCAGGCTGCAGAGCGACACGGTATTGGTAAAGCTTTGGGTTGAAGGAACGTCCTGATATCTTCCTTTTTCACTTCTACGCTCTGATTCATCTTTTAGAGAAAAATAATTAAAAATTTTGTTTGGTTTTTTTTCTGTCTGGAAAAAAAAAGAAAACACCGCTACTTCATATGTTTTCACAATCACTTTTACACGAGAATCATTAAGTAAAGACTGCACACTTTGTAGAAAGGAAGAAGCACGACATCTCTCTGTTGGAAAATAGTTAAAAAAACAAAAAAAGAAAATTATTTTTCTTATTTTTTTCCCTCTTTAGTCAAATTAAAAGAACTACGGGGGGGAATATTAAACCATGCATTTAAAGTTTTACAAAAAAAAATAATAAAGCAGTTTGGTGTTTTGGTTTCTTGAGTGTGAAAAAAAAATCTTCTGAAGTGCAAACGTCCAATAAGAATTGGATAAAAATGATAATTATGTGGAGGTGTGAGGGTTGGTAGTGGTGGAGCGGGGGTGGGTTCAGGTAGACGGACTGAGAGGCTGATTCTTGGACCAAATAGAGCCGCTCCGTGCAGCAGGACCAGCCTCAGCCTCGGTTCCTCTCTCCATCCGATCCCCTTCCAGTCTCTGCCCCGCATCCTGTATCCTTTCCTCCTTCATTCAGACAGTTCTGAGAAAGTCAGTCCCATTTGGATATTTCTTTCCCTTTTTTTTTAATCGTCCGAGGTGACATCAATTTCCTCCGGGCTCGCCTGTTTGGTCGCCAGTCTCCAGCGGTTTATATGATGCGAGCCTTTTTTCTTCTGCTGAGACTCCGAACCCTCCTCCTCCAACTTCTGCCGCTTGAACTTCGTCCTCCGGTTCTGAAACCACACTTTTACCTGAGGAGGAAAAGGACAGAAGGGAGAGAAAAGAAAACAAGCCGGATCAGTGTCAGCAGATAAAGCTGAGATTGGTCCGTGCGTAAAAAGGGGAGCAGGAAACACAAACATGCGTAAAGAGGCGCAAAGAGAAAAAAAAATGCAAGCTTAGATTAAATAATTATTTTAAAAAAGAGTTAAGTAAACAAAAAAATATAGATACTCTTTAAAGAAACATTTATTTCTCAAAAAATAAAAAATAAAAAAATAAAGGGCCTATTATCAGCTGCTCACACACTCCCTCTAAATGGATTTGTGAATAATCAATACAGACATCTAAATCGATAAATGATCCGCTGCTTTGCTTTGTCGCTCCTAAATGGCCGCTGAGGTGCGTTTAATAAACCTTCAGAGGGCTAATTGAAGGAGGTGACGCTTCATTTCTCCCCTCAGCTCCAGTGGACAAAAGACGGCGGCCTGATGGGCTCAAACAGCGGCTTAAACATGGCAGCGCTTCGCTCTTTGTGTCCACTATCCAATAAAATGGTTAACTGCTTAATTTGCCCTCCATTTTGAAAGGCAACATTCTCTCCTCTATCCCCCCCTCCATCTCCCCAAAACAAAGTAATCCAAACCCAACTGAAATGAGGTTAGGGCCTACAATGACCGCCTGAGAGCCCCCCCATCTCTGTATTCATTTGACAACACGCATTTATGGACCCCGGTTTGCAGAAACAATTTGGAGAATGATTGTTTAAAATTCTTCTTTTTTAAATGTCAACAGACATATTTACATCCGTGCGTAAATATGGAGTCTCGGTAAAATCTAATAACTAAAAAAACCATCATGGCGCACGGTGGCACACTAGAGAAAATAATAATAAACATCTCATATGATCTCCATCAGCAATCAGGTGAGACATGGATAAATAAACTTGACAAAAAGTTGCATGTTTGGAACGATTGTCACACACACACCCTCCCACTCACACGCAAAAACACGCAGTTAAATTAAAAGCAGTTTCCTAAAATCATGGCGGAGTTCATCACATTAAGCATTTTTCTTTCTTTCTTACCTGAGTTTCTGTGAGGCTAAGGCTGTGTGCGAGCTGCTTCCTCTCCGCTCCAACCACATAATGGTTTTTCTCGAACGCGTGTTCGAGCCGCAGGAGCTGCGATGGAGAAAAAGCTGTCCGGATTCGTTTGGGCTTTCTGGCCAGCGCGTTGTGCAAAAGGAAACTCTCTGGACTCGTTTCGTTGCCTAAAAGCGAACAGAAAACGAGGAGCCTGAGTGACATTTTATAACAAAAAAATCTAGATTTATACAAGAGCAAAAAGGCCTGAGCTAATCTGTAAATGAACAAAAGAAGTGTTGGATCATTTTTATTATTTGGACATCGTGGATTGAAACTAGACCATTTATTTTAAAGTTGTATTTAAAACATTATTGTTTTTCAAATTTAACTCTACAGGAAAAAAAACACTCCTATCTTTAGTTATATTACCTATATACGGTATAAAATCTGAATTTCTTTCAGCCAATTTATTACAGATAAACTGTCCCTATAATGGGAGAAAACTAAGCAGATACATCTGTGGAGTAAGAGAAAATAATAAACACACGTGTGACCAACAGAAATCTATCAAGAAGTAAACAAACCCTTAAAAGCAAGTAAATATAAAATATCCGAAAAACTTTTTTTTAAATCTAATTTTGAGACTCTGGATTTTGGATTTCCTTTACCTTAAAGCCAAATAAAAAGCGTCAGACTCATTAGAGAAAATTATAAACAAAACTAAAATCATTTACTGAAAAAAAAATCTATTACACTGAAATTCTATATATATATATATATATATATA
>NW_015150464.1:1924307-1931757 GCF_000732505.1 Cyprinodon variegatus
TTTGCTTTTTTTGTTTTAATAGCTTCTGTACAGGTTTGTTTAGGGTGAAACTAGCTTTTAAAAATTGCTGTATTTTAGATTATTGTTTATGGATGTGTATTTTTTTTCCTCAGTTGTCAAGATTTATTTATTTTTAAATTGATAAGTTACCAAAAAAAAAAAAAAAAAGTGAACCCTAAAAGTGCCGCTCGGCGTGCGTCATGCGTAAAGCTGAGCCAGATGGAGGACTTACCCTGAAACCTGTGGCCCAGGTACCTATATCTGTGTAATAACCAGGGGTAGAAGGTGGAGGGGTCCCTTTGCTGGCTGGCGAAAAGCGGGTGCGGACTGTGAGAGGAGGAGAGCGGGTGAGCGGCCAGCGCGTGTGGCGGGGCCACCGGGTGCACCGAGACGGCGGAGTTCTGCGGGTGAGAGACCGCCTCCGCAAACACCAAGTCCGGGTTCGAGTAGACGCCCCTGCCGCCGGAGTGGAAGCCGTTGAGGAACGGGTTCATTTGGCCGGAGTTTGCATAGCTGAGAGCCGCCGGCCTGATGGGCTCCTCGGAGCGGGACACCGGTACCGGATTATCCTTGGCCACTAACGACTCTATCGTGAAACACCTCTTGGGTGTGGGTTGGAACATGGTCTGATAGTCCAGATTCCCCAGCTTAGGTCGAAGTTCTCGAAAGCGCCTCTGTTTGAAATAATCCTCCACACCCAAAGAAAAGGGGGGAAAGTTTTCTTCGCTGTGAAATAAGTTGGGAAGCTTGCAGGAAAAAATAAAAAGCGCTCAGCTACTCCCAGACTAATCCATGGATGCGCAGTTTTTTTCTTCCCCGGCCGGCTTGGTGCAGGCAGATTTGTTAGTTCATGAGCCTAATTAGCGCTGCAGCCCCATAAACAGCTTCCTCTGCAGGCTGTAATGGCATGGTGATTGGTCGCTGCTGCTGCCGCCGCCGCTGCTGCTCGCCTTGAGGTGGAGACGGGGGAAGACGCTTAAAAAGTGCGTCAACGGGGAAGCAGGGGCGCGGAGAGGCGGACTCGAGCGCGCAACACGGAACGGATTCGTCCAGAGAGGAGGCCCCCCGCACACGCGCGCGCACCCCCTCGCGCTCGCGCAAATATCTTCGGGACATTTAACTCATTCATTGGAACCATGGAGAGCTGCAGGTTTGCTCCTTGTTTGCTCAGAAACTGATTTTAGGAGGGAGAGGGAGCGCTGCGCTCTGACAGCATTAATTGGTTTTAATAAAACTGCTCGCTTCTATTAAACTATGTTTTCTAGATCAGGAACATATTTCTCCACTGTTTGCTTTAATTCTTGTTCCATTTATTCTTTTTTTCCTCCTTAGATTGGATACATGTATATATATATATATATATATATATATATAAAAACATTTTTTTTTCTTCTTCAACAAAGCTTCAGCACAAAATAAAAAAAAAAGTCTTATGAATCCAAGCTGTGGAGTACATCTTTTTTATTTCTTTAAGAAAAAGCGAGTGTTTCTATGTGAGCGGGTTATGTCTCAGGATAAAGACGAACAAAAGGTTCAGGTGTTTTGCTGAAGCCGACCTGTGCGTGGATCAGTTGGCATGCGGGGCCACGGCCGCACACCATGCGGGGCCTTCAGAGAAACTGAGGCAGCTGAGCAAACCTCCTGCCAATGAACAATTACTTTTATTTTTTAAAAGCTTTAGTACAAATAATACTAATAAATGACAAAAACAAATTATTATAATAATTATTAGTAGCAGTTGTAGTAAAAAAAAAAAAACACAACTCAAATTATTAGACAGTTTTTTTTACCGTCTTATAAGATTGCAATTGGAAAATTTTATTTCTTATTTTTCTCATTTTCTTTGGTTTCCGGGGAATAAAAAACAGCTTTAAAAATAATAATAAAAAAAATACTTCTTAGCGCTTTAAATTCAATAAAAATGTACCAAAGATATACTCCTGATTTAAAAAATTTAAATCCATAAAAAAAAGATTTTTTTTCTTTTGCGCGCTTATTTAAATTATTTAAATTTAGAGATTTGCATTGTGACGTTTTATTGTTAAAAAAAAGCATTTCTATATAATTTCCGTATTTTTAGTAGAATCATTCGTTTTCTTTCTAAATGGTAGCGAATTACTCCCTGTAACAGATAATTATAATAATTTGTTGTCAGAGATTTTTATAAATATTTCCAGCAGCAGCATATCTCTGGTTTTGAAGTTACTCCCCCATCATGAACGTCAGCCAGCCTCATGATGTTTCCCTAAAGTTTTACATGCAGCCAGTTGCTGCTGAACATGGAGGACATGAATGGTGCTTCCTACAGGGTTTTACTGACCTCTGCTGGCCATAAAGGGTAAAGCAGAACCAAACACCTCCAAAACAAAGCTGGATCTAAACTCTGAAACTGATGATTGTTGTTGTTGCGGTTTTGGAAGAAGATTTGAAACAAGAAAAAGGGAAAGAAAAAATATTTTTTGATTTTTTTATTAATATTCTTCTATTTGTTTTGTTTAAGTTGAGAAAACCTGACCAGATTTCACTAGGTGTTCATTCCTGCATCAGTTTCCCATTTCAGTAATTTAGATATTTTTTTTAAAGCACAAAAACACCGCAATGGTCATTTTTAAGGTGAATATCCCATCAAACAAATAAAAAAACAAATCCAAGCTTTTAAACGGAATTCAACTTCTTACATTTTAATGCATAAAATCTCCTCCCCAAATGCAGGACCAACAGACTGCTGAACTCCTTTGTTCCCCAAGTCATCAAGCAGTACAACTTGGGGGAAGGAGGAGGTGATGGGAAGAGGGTCAAGGGTCAGCACCCTTGGACATCTTATGCAAAACATACCTAATGTCACTCGTGTGCATTATTCTTCTCTCTCACTGTGCAATAACATATAACTACTGTGTAGCTTGTGTAATTTTCACTTATTTATATGATCAGTAAATCTCTGCAGTGCAGGTGCAATAACCCAAGTTAACTACTACCTCTGTATTGTGCAGATATTTTAATATTTAAGGGAAACATTTCAGGACATTACTTTTTTCTTTTTTTATACTTTTTTGTACTATTATACACTCTTTTTATATTGTCTGTCTTATTTTTATCTTTAATGGCATCTTGCTTTAACTCTTTGTCCTCTATATAAGCTACTGGAACCAGAATTTCTCCACTTTCAGCACTAATAAAACATCTGTTAATTGTAACTTGTGAATCAAAGTCTTCGAGTTCGAGGATTTTTACTGTAACAAAAGCCTGAAGGTGCATGTTTTTATTGGACACATATAACTCAAGAACATAGAAAGACTTAATTACTGGAAACTGATGGTGCCATACTCTAAATCTGTGAACACCCTTACAGGGTGAGTGGCGGCCCTTATGGTTAGGGCATAGAGCTTGGAAGACTGCCCCTCTGGGTCTCTTAGCTCCCCGGGCACCCCACAATGGCAGCCCGCTGCTCCCCAAGGGGATAAGTTAAATGCAGAAGTAAATTTCTCCAATGTGAAATCAATAAAGTTCAATGCATGAACACTTGCAGCGCTCTGGGTCAGAGTGATGACCGAACAGAGGACAATTAATGACACTATTCAATGGAGGGTATGCTGCGACAGGTGGTTGCTAAAGAAGCTAGTTGTTCATGGAGCTTTATATCCAACAAAATATCAGAAAATTAAGTGGAAGAAAGAAGTCTGGCAAGAGAAAGTGCAAAAGCAACAGGGAGTTTCTCAAGGAGTGGACTGAGGCCGGTTTCGCAGCATCAAGAGTCATGAAGCAGAGAAATACAATAATTGAAATTTATTGATCTCATATTGGAGAAATTTCTCTCTGCATTTAACCCATCACCTTGGGGAGCATTGGGCTGCCATTGTGCAGCACCTGGGGAGCTGCGTGGAGGTTAAGGGTCTTGCTCAATGATCCAGAGTTTGAGTCTGTGGGGATCAAACCAGATCCTTACAACCTTCTCAAAGCACAAGTGAATACAATGGTTTAAAATGTCACGTCTGAACAATAACGTCAGAAGTCTACCATTAAATACGTGTTTAATGGTTCAACTACCTGCTTCCAGATGGAAGTCAATTTTGCATTTCATTTGGAAATCTAGGTTTGAGAGTCTGGATCCATGTTTCCTCAGGTAGTGGAGGTTTCTCTTAGCATAAAGTAGTATACTAGAAGTAAATTCTATTAAAAATACTTAAGTATAAGTTTAGAAAGTATACCAAACAATGTACTTTTAGTGTACTTGAAGTATTACTTTAGTAATATACTAAATACTAAATAATACTAAATTTGGACAATTTAAGTTTACTAAAGTATACTTTAGTAAACAATAAATAGTATCAAGTACACTTGACTATACTGTTAAGTATATAAAATATAGTTTAGAATAAGTAAACTAAGTGCACTTTTAGTATACTTGAATAAACTACTTTTTGCGAAGGGTTGGAGTGCCATTAGATCCAGGAACCTCTGAAGCGCTTCATTCTCACCTCCGTTGCGAAGCTGTACAGGGATGATTTTATTTTCCGGATGCCCGAGGCTGCTTCAGTGACCACAGTGTTTCTGTTCTTGATTGGCCGGTAAGCTCCTCTGACCCGAACCTAACGGATCTATGAGCCGTTAGGAAGACGAGACCCCAGAACCAACGAGGCGGACGAGCTGAAGGCAGCTATCGAAGCAATCTGGGTTTCCGTTACTTCTTCACAATGCTACAGGCCGATGGCGCATTGATGCAAAGAACCACGTATTGATTGCGAAGGAATAAACATACTTTTTTTTAAATCTAATTTTGAGACTCTGGACTTTGGGTTTCCTTTACCTTAAAGCCAAATAAAATCACTTAAGAAAAAATTTTTCTATTTCTCTCCATGTGGATTAAATCTATTAACTGCTTACCTTTATTGATTGTTACATATTCAACTTTAACACACTTTTCTTATGACAATTATGTATGGATCAAAATTCCAACAGGTTTTCTCGACATCTGAATGTGCAAATAACTTAAAAAGCGTAAAATCTTATTGATTTTTATTCCCACTGAAAGAAAATACCTAAAAATTGTACATTTCTAACCATTTTCTTTTTTATAGACACCCATGAAAATAGCATAAATAATACTGATTGAGCAGTGAAAGCTTTATTATTTTGCGGATATATATTTTCCCCAAAAAGCTGGTTTATTTAATCTTTTGTTGTGCAAAGTAACTAATTATGATGATAGAAATATTTAATATTTCTGAGGGAAAGTTTTCTTTTCTCCAGCTGGATTAATAAATTCAGTTTTAACAGGCGAAGCAACAGATTAAAGTTATCTTTAAAACCATTCTAGGGATTAAAAACACTAAATAAGAAAGAATGACCAAACAAGTAGTGAGCAAACATCTTTATTATTTCTAGGATTTCTATGCATACATGCAAAGTGGTACGAAACCACTGATTGCAGCAGCACACACTGGATATTAAGATAATCTGAATAATCTGAAGCATGCAAATTAAGATGTAAAATCCACCAGCAGATTAAGAAGCACCTCCTTCGACATGAGGAGCAGAAGTCAGGAAAAGAACTGCTCCTGTTGCTAGATGTTAATCTGAGTTTGAACATGTAGAGTTAAGAGGCAGTTGGTGAAACGGTTTGAATTGAACATCAGCCCAGGAGCGTCTGAAGCTCTAATAACACGTTTATAGACTATTGTTTGTTATGAGGCCGCTGTGCACAAAAGATCATGAGGAAATGGAACCTGTCTGAATGATCACAGGAAGACAAAAAAAAGAAAATAAATCCGCCTACAAGTATTTCATCCAGTATTAGAGGCGAGGAGCGTTAATCCAAACCTTGACCTGCTGGATGATTATTATTCTTATGGTTTAATATTTGGATTATGTTGGCCAGGAGCGCTTGGACACATGGTCGTAGATGTTAGCGCCTGACGGTGGTCCAACCATCGTCGTCCGTCTCGTTCTTGGTGCGGCGAGGGTTTTCCTTGTCGGTGCGCCAGGCCTTCTCCCCGTCAGCTTCGCGCTCCCGCTCTCTGGGACGCTCCCGTTCCTCTCGTCTTTCTTCGCCGCCGCGGCGCCATGTACTGCCTGGGGCATCAGATGCGACTGCATGGTTAGGGAGTAAGTCAAAAAACACTAAATATTAAATACATCTTGAAAACATGTTGAGGCACAGAGAGCCCCCCCTCCCTCAGTAGCAGTATTCACACATGGAAACAGTGACCCCTGCTGGCTATAGATGACATTTCATCTCAATAAACTAGATCATAGAAAAACTCACAGATCAAGTAAATACAGTTTTATACTTTAAGTGTTTAATTCTAGATTTAAATCAATCAAATCAACATCAGCACATTAAATGGTCCCCAACTGTAAAACTTTATACTGGACCTGACTCAGGCAACTTGTGACAATTTGCAATTTTCAAACTTTTCTCCTTCCACTAAACTTTCCAATGATGTGCTTTAATAGATCAGCTGGTCTTTGATGCATCCCTTCATGGTGGAGGGTAACCCCAGCCTTCCCAGTGACTTATTTATTTAGTCCCTTTTTACTGGAAAAATGCTATAAAATACTTAGAATGGTAATTGTATTAGTGCTAAAAACAAAGTCTGTGTGACAGAGTTGATTTTCCTTTTTTTTTAAACTGAGATACTGATGTTTCTGATATTAGAATGTGAGATGCATTAGCAGTAGATTTTAAAAGTTATGCTTTTCAGGTTCAAAAAACTGTTTTCAGCCATCTGATCGAGCTGAGCCTGGTTCTTCTGGAGGTTTCTCCCTGTTAAAGGAAGTTTTTCCTCTCCACTGTCGCTACAAGCATGCTTAGTGTGAGGGATTGCTGAAGAGTCAATGAGTCGATGCAATCAACTGGTTCTCCTTAGATATCAAACTTTGAATCAATCTGACTGGATGAGTGCCTTGAGATGACGTGTTGTGAATTGGCGCTATAGAAATAAACTGAATTGAAACTAAATTCATATCTCCAAGTTTTCCTCACCTTCATCAGTATCCCTAGGTGGTTTGCTATCGCGATCATCTCGTCTGTCTCGCTCCCTCCGGTCGCTACGACGATCATCACGGTCAGCGTCTTCTTTGCGAGATTCCCTCCAGCTTCCTTCCTCTGTGCCTCCTCTTCTCCAGATGTTCTCCTCTCTGCAAACAGTTTAAAATCTCAGTAAAACAAACAGAAACGACTTTCTCTGTAGGAGGAGCGTCTGCTGCTCTTCAGACGCCGATTCCTTCCCCACCTCTGTGGCCGACGGTCTCTGAAGCGATCAGATGGCCTTTCATCTCCATCGCCTTCCTCTTCATCATCTTGGCCGCCGCCGCGGGGAGGACCCCAGCTCTCCTCCCGGGCCTTCTCCCGCTCACGCCAGCCACCTGGAACCAAAGGATCGCTCTGAAACATCTTATCACATCTTTTTTTTTTTACTACAAAATTTATAATTGTTGTTCCTATAATTAT
>NW_015150464.1:1932175-1936345 GCF_000732505.1 Cyprinodon variegatus
ACGTCACGTCAATCATTATTTTGGCACTTCAGTTCCAGGTGAAATTTTTCTAATGTTCTTTTAATTAGGCTGCATGTAGGCTATTAATGATTACTTTGTGGGTTTGATTGGTCTAAAAAGCGGCAACATACAGCTATAAGGACAGTTTGCTCTCACAAGTTCCACATTTATAGTCACACACACACACACACCGGAACTTGGCGCGCCCCACCTGTCACGTCTCAATTCCCCACCAGTGGGTCGCGCCACACACTTTGAGAACCGCGGCTTTAGGATAAGATTTCAAGAGATAAAAGGTCATGGCTACAATGGTTTAATCAAAATTATACATTTAAGAAAAAAAAACAGCATGCCTACAGAGCGAGGGATGTAAACAAAACATTAACTTTGGATTGTTGAAAAATGTTAAAAATATTAGATTGCAAATTTGTTCCATTCTATTAGAGGATGATCTTTAATTTCCTGGAGGATCATCTAAATAAGTGGTCCTCCTAACTGTCAATCATTCTGGTGATATGTTTACGTACGGCCGTCCTACGTGCTCGTCCCGTTAGCTACCGTTTTCTGCACATGCTCACTTTCAGGTGTATATCTGTGGTGAGCTACGGTTTCAGACAGTCATTGAAGCTCACCTTTCTCACCGCGGTTCTTTGAAAATGGCCGAAGGTCGTAAGCGAAAAGTGTCTATTAAGTGTATAAGAAAAGAAAGGCCTCAGAAGAGGAAGATATATCCCAGAATGCTGTTGAACAGCAAAGCATTATGGGATTTGGTGTCACAGCGGCCCGCTGTCGCCATAGGCAGTTGCTATCCAACAGCTGCGACTAATAAAGATGGTGCAGGCACCGCGCGGTGGAGGAGGAGTTACGTGAACAACAAAGCAAAATGTAGTGATGATCAGTCTGAATGGTGAGTTAACGCAGTTCACTATAAAGTTCACTATAAAGTTCACTATATATTCCCCGCTGTATGTGGACACAGTAAGCTTGTATGAGCTATGAGAACAGCACATTTTAAACAGAGCGTGCATGAGGAGAAATGGCTCGTGCACACCCTTGCAAGCGTATTTTAGTGGAGAGGGCGGTTCTTTAAAAAAAAAATCCTCCACAATAACTTTAATTGATACCATCACCTTAAAGGAATAGTACACCCAAAACATGAATAGCCTTCATTTTCTAATCACCCCCATGCTGAACAACACTCTGGAGTACTTTTTTGATATCTCAAATGCATCTGGAGATCTGGGAGGCTTCTTGCTGTCTGCTGACATTCAAATAATGGAGGTCTATGGCGCCCGAGGCAGAAAGGTCCATAAAAGTCCACAAAAAACGTGTCAATATTCCTCCATACTGCTCGTCCAATGTATTCCAAGTGTCCTGAGTGGGTAGCGTCCATAATTTACTCGAAACAAAGTCATTTAGAATGTTTTTAGAGCATAAACAGTAGTGTATAGGATTTCCTAAAAGCGCGTTCACGAGTCTACGGAAACCGCGGCAGACCAAACCAGATGAAAGTGCGCATTCAGCGTCTGCTCTGCCAATAATGCAAGCGTAGAAGAAGAAATGTGCTGTTTACCTGTGCAAAGAAAGAAACAACGAAAGAAAAATGTCTGAGGACTTCAGTGTTGAGGAAGAGCATGAGTTCTTTGCCGAGCTGAATGCGCACTTTCATCTGGTTTGGTCTGCCGCGGTTTCCGTAGACTCGTGAACTCGCTTTTAGGAAATCCTATACACTACTGTTTATGCTCTAAAAACATTCTAAATGACTTTGTTTCGAGTAAATTATGGACGCTACCCACTCAGGACACTTGGAATACATTGGACGAGCAGTATGGAGGAATATTGACACGTTTTTTGTGGACTTTTATGGACCTTTCTGCCTCGGGCGCCATAGACCTCCATTAAGGATTTTTTAACAAGTTGTAACGTTACGGCTGTCCACTAGAGGGCTCCCCTTCTCATTCTTAGCCTCGCTGGCATTTGGAAGAGAAGTAAAAGTCTCATGATTGACGCCTAGAGAATCCGCCCCTCACAGCATCTGCAGCATTTAATGTGGCGGCGCGGCCCGTGTGAACGGATCAAATGCATTTGAGTTAATGTATCAAAAGTGGCAAATAGCCTGACAGCAGGTCAGAGCGACATACCTCGTCTTGCTTTTCAGAAACTCGCTTTTTTTATTTTAACAATACTTAAACTACATTAAGTTAAATGTTTGCTAGCGCTAACTGTTGATTAGCATTAGGGTACCTGACAGCTAGCTCGCAAACAGTAAAGAACGAGCGGGTGAGCGTGAGGAACCTGGAGGAGTTAACCTTGTAGCTATGATGAATAAAAACGTGACACCGACAGGTAAAAGCATTTGTATGTACCGGGTCTGCCAAGGGGTTTCCATGGTTTGGCGTCATCTCCACGGCGTGGGCCATCATCCATGTCTCTTCTAGGACCCCAGTCGTCGTCAGCCCCACGTCTGGAACCCCTTGACTCATCAAGCCCCCTGCGAGGACCTCTGTCATCATCGAAGCCGCGTCTAGGTCCACGGTCATCATCAAAGCCACGTCTCGGAGCACGGTCGTCATCAAAGCCTCGGTCAAAGCCGCGTCTAGGTCCACGGTCGTCGTCGAAGCCTCGTCTGGGCCCGCGGTCGTCGTCGAAGGCTCGTCTGGGTCCGCGGTCGTCGTCGAAGGCTCGTCTGGGTCCACGGTCGTCGTCGAAGGCTCGTCTAGGTCCGCGGTCGTCGTCTCCGCCTCTCCTGGGAGCTCTGTCATCATCAAACCCTCTGCGAGGAGGACGGTCATCATCCATCCCTCTGCGAGGAGGACGGTCATCATCGCCTCCACGGCGAGGACCTCGGTCATCTTCAAAGCCTCGGCGAGGTCCTCTTTCTTCGCCGTCCCTGCGAGGAGCATCCCCTCTCTTGAAGGGTCCCTCTTTTTCCTCCTTGTTGTCCTCTCGGCCTTCCTGTCTCCAGTCCCTGCAGAGGAAAGAAGGTCACCGCTCAAATCTTGACAGAAACTGAAGTTGGAGAGTAGAATGAATCTGCGAAGCTACACACCTGTCAGGAACTGGACGACGCCATTCTGAGTCTCCTTCAGTTCGCTTTCTCCAGCCTCCCTCCTCTTTCTCATCCTGTCCAACAGCAACAGATTATAATTAGTGCTGTAATGATTCCTGAAGCGATTCAAGGACCTCAATTACTAAAATTCATCAAGGCCATTGATCTTCGTTTGATTTAACACCCACCGCCCTGCTGATACATGGATGCTGATGGACAGCCATGATACTCTGAAAAGTCTTGATGCTTATAGGCTGTATCCGGATAAACTACTAATTTTGCACGGAATCAATACTAAGTAAAAGGGTTATTCGCATTTTTTTCTAATATTTAATCTTATATATTAGTAGATTATTTGCAGATAAAAAAATAACACCGGAAACATTCAAATATTGTAAAATATCGTTATTTTACATTTACTTGTAGACTTAACCAATAGAATCTGGGATTCTGTTGAAAAAGCACATTTCATGTTGAGATTGAAAAAGATGCGTTTTTCTAGAGAATAATAAACATGTTTATGCCTTTTACTATTCCAATGGAATCGTAGAAAACGTAATAAATATTTCCCTGGGTTTGAAGTTATAGTACCTAGACAACCCTATTCATAAATCAGCAGTTTACCTTTTTGATGAATATTTATTATTTTATGTGCTTTGCAACCAAAAACAATAATTGTGTATCTTTACCTTTAAGTAATCTAGACGAATTATGTTTTATATAAATACAATAATGCTTTATAAAGCAAAAATAAGTAAATAAATTAAAAACAGTTCATTTTCTCATAAAAAAGAAAAAAAGGAGATATTTGCATTTACTCTAAGCATTCCTATTATTCATAATAGAATCTTAAGGAACAGGTGAACCATCTGCAGGAGGTGGTTTCTGCCCAATAACTTAATTATTTTTAAGCATATTTGATAGAATAATTTATTGCTAACATACGCTTGTTAGAGCCCTAATTAGAAACCCTAATCCACTAAAAAGTGGATCAGACAGCTGCAGCTGATCCAGAACGCTGCTGCCCGTGTCCTCACTCAGACTAAGAAAGTAGAGCACATCACCCCAGTTCTAAAGTCCTTCCACTGGCTCCCTGTATCTCAGAGAATAGACTTTAAAAT
>NW_015150464.1:1936430-1940377 GCF_000732505.1 Cyprinodon variegatus
ATCGGATCGGAAGTCCAAAAACAATATCGGTATCGGATCGGAAGTGCAAAAACCTGGATCGGGACATCTCTACTTTGAATGCATCATAAATCCCTCCTCCAAACAGTTTTATTTTCTGCACACTACAGCAAATGGCAAACGAAGTATGGTGACAGCAGGTCGTTCAGCTGAGCAAATATATGGCAGTGGTTTGCGTCCTTTGAAGCAATCTGACTGGATGATCTGGTTGAACTGTAAAGTGCCTTAAGATGACTTGTGATGTGAATTGGCGCTGTATAAATAAACTGAATTGGTTTTCAAGCCGAGGACGTCGAACAAAAGGCGCTAATTTGTAAGATGTGCCGCAAAACCATTGCTGAAAAAGGTAGCAGTAAAAATTTATTCCACCACCTAAAAAGTCATCCGCTCCAAATTAAGAATGTTGTAAATCCTCCATGTCAGCTTCTCCCTGCACACCAATCAAAACGCTCAATAAATCAGCGTTGGCATCGCCGTTTGAAAAAGCAATCCCTTATGAGTAGGACTGGGTACCGAACATCGGTTCTTTTATGGTACCGACCGAAATGCTTCGGTTCTACAGAGTATCGAAACACGCCTCGTCTTTCGGTGCCAATTTTTGTTTAGGAAAATGTATTTTATGTTTCCCTCTTGTTTCAAAATGGTCTGATCAACCAGTGTATATATATGTTTTCCCTTGTGTGTCAGTTAGGTAGGTCTTTTCCTGCGTCAGGTTTGGATTATACTGATTTTTGTCATTCGTTTTCCTTGATGGGCCCAGACTTGTTTGAAGTTTGAACTTTATTTATGCTAAATAAATTTGTTACCATTTTTTCATCAATGACTTCCCTGTGCTGCTCTGATTTTTTTGGCTCGGTCCCTAACAACCCTTAACCGCTCCCCGGGCGCCCCAAGATGGCAGCCCACTGCTCCCCATGGGGATGCGTTAAATGCAGAGGTAAATTTCTCCAAAGTGAGATCAATAAAGTTCAGGCAATATTATTATTAACTAACCCTTCTTGAGCTGCTCCTCATGGATGCGCTGAGCCTCCTCCTCCTTCTGGCGGTAGTAAGCGTTACGGCGGTCTTCCTTGCGCTGCTTCTTCCTCTCTTCCAGGCGCTTTTTCCTCTCCTCAACCAAACGCTCCTCGAATGTCTTTAATTTCTCCTGTAAAACCCCAAATAAAGCCGTTTAAATACAGTCTTAAATACATGGGAACTCTGATTCCTCCACCAACTACTGCAAAGACTTCTACCTCGTAGATGAAGCTGCGGGCGGCTGTTATTTTAGCCAGGAAGCTCTCCTTGTCCTCCATCATCCTGGACATCCGCTTCTTATGCTCCAGAGCCTTTTCACGCTCGATCTTCAAGTTATTGATCTAAAAAAAGAAACGCAGCGCCGCTTAAGACTCTGAACATTCAGCTGGGGATTAACTTTTATTTGCTTACATACCCTCTCCTCCTCTTGGAGCTCCCACAACTCCATGTCTTTGACACGCTGCTCCTCATAAGCTTTCTTGATCAGAGGAATCTCCTCCAGGCGTTTTGCCCTCTCAAAGTAATCAATCTGTGGAGAAATAATCCTCAGTATCCTATTCAATGTAAATCTACTTCCACAGATCTAGACAGGAGCTTAAAGATCAACCTTCTTCTCCTGGTTCTTCAGACGCTCCTGAAGTTCCTTTTTCTCCTTCTCCAGCTGCTCCACCTGTTTAGCCATGATGAAATCTGGATCCAGCTCCTCCAGGTCCTGTGGTAAAATAGTAGAAAGTTATTTTTAATAAATCTGATTGTTTCTGTAAAATATTGAGTTAAATCGACTGAAATCTGGATGTTTTATGGGGTTGAATTTGACCTCGATGTCGATATCCTTGAAGGCTTTGGCTCCCAGTTCAGTTTTCTTGATCTGCTCCAGCCGTTCGCGGACCGTCTTCTTCTTGATCTGTTCGTGCTCCTGCATGATGCGCTCCTTCTCCCGCTCTTTGGCCTCCTGCCGCAGACGCTCCTCCTCGGCCTTGCGGACCTTCTGCAGCTCAGCCTCTCGCTGCTCCAGCTCCTCCTTCTCTCGCTGGATGTTCAGGCTTTCCAGGCGCTCCTTTCGCTCTTCGATGGTCTGTCTACGGGCCAGGATGCGCTGGTGATCCTTGCGAGCGTTTTTCAGGTACGCAGCGATAGCCTGCTGATTATGTTCGTCACGCTCTTGCTGGAGGGGAACAAAACAAATAAAAATTTTAAAAAGACTAATCATCTTCGGCAGCAACAAAAGCAAACATCTTTGTCACATTCATAATTACCATTTTAAACACAAACGGTACAATATTTTGTGAATATTTTATTTTATCCAACCCTGGGACCTCTTATAAAGGACGTCTCACTGTCCAGTGACAGATATAAATAATTATAAAGGACAAAAAAACAAAAACAAAAAAAAACAATGAAAGGTACAAATAAACATTTGAATCTCTACATAATAAAGGACAAATATTTATTGATGAGCTACTCCTGTATTTGTAATTCAAATAAATTATAATTTGATGAATAAATACATCAACCTAATCTGTGTTTGACCTTTTGCATCTATAATCCAACATGTTATGTAAAAATTTTATAGAAAAACGATATTAGCTTTGATTCAAGTTTTTTTAATTTTTATTTTCACTTTTTATTGAAAATATTTTTCCCCATACAAGTATACATACCGATTTTACAGTTTTTTTTTTTGTTTTTTGTTTTTTCCCAAACACAACATCCAACAGAATCTGTGCATATATTCTATACAAGTATTGAACTGTAAGCAAACTATTTACAGTCTGTAACTCTATAAGGGTACCCAAACCCACACTACTATTAAACAAAGTCTGATCTCCATGGTGAAATAAAACATCGCCAGTTTTCCCAATAATTTTTACATTTTCCAGATTCAAATCTGATGGAAAAAGTCAGCCTTTCCATAATATAAATATTATGTATCATTTCAACCCAATCTTCCCTTTTAGGAGCTTCTGCCTCCAGCCATTTCCTAGTAATGGCTTTTTTGCTTGCTACCAACATAATCCTATAGATATATTTATCAGCTGCTCTTGTTAATCTTTCCATCCCTCTCCCCATGTACCCACCCTCAGTACCTTATCCATACAACTCTTTAAATTCTGCCAATAGGGGACCATGTAGGTACAATCCCAAAACACATGGAAGTGGCAGCTTTGATTCAAGTTTTAAATCTACGCATCAATCTCTACATTCTGAAATCTCCATGGTAAGCAAGATTGGTTGTAGAACTGACCCTTTCTTAAAGGTTACAATTTTATTTCAATCTGGTCCATATTTTAAATAAGGGGGGAAAAAAGCCGATAATTATTAAAAGAATTATAAACTGATGCACCAACCAGCCAACACATATGTGCATCTGTCGATGGATGCATGTGTTGGCTAATTCATTAGTGCCCCCAGCAGCCATGCAAAGAGATCATAAGGACATGCAGCAGGTAGAAAGAAAATATATAGACACAGACTGTATTTTTTTTTTGTATTTTAAACTGATGTTTTCTATGAAGTTAAGCTTGCTGTGCTCATCCCCACCAGCAGAGGGTGCAGTAGCGCCACTGTGGACATAAAAAGCTCTCAGCCACAGCTCAGAAATGAGCTCTGGTCAGACGCGTTTCCCTCATTTTCCTGCAGGTACGTCTATAAAAGTAGAATATGTCAACTTAACTAGTTCTAATAAGATGTTAACAGATGTACATGATGTAGAAAGATTTACCGCTTCTAAACCATGAGTTTTATGGGATGCATGAAACTCCACTGTTTTGCATTGCCTTTGGCGTTTACTCAAAGATTATTAGTATGTAAATGATTTATCTGAAGCCAATATTATTGTAAGATGTAGCCAAGGTTTCTAGCAGGCTGCAATAAGCTCAGGTGTGAAATAAGCAGAGTTTATTAAATTAAGC
>NW_015150464.1:1941691-1943083 GCF_000732505.1 Cyprinodon variegatus
AGGTTGGTTGCAGGTTTGATGACCTGGATGGCTTTAGCTAAAGAGGCAGACATGGCGGTCAGCTGGTTCCTTATCTGCTCAGACGGCATGTTCTGCAGGAACGGACCAACCGGAGAATCCTCTTTGGTGGAATAGTTCAGGTCGGAACCGAAGCTCAGGGTTCGAGACGTGTGGTCGATTCGAACCTAGAAGAAACATTAACAAAAAGTTTAAGACTAGCTGTGCAAAATTACTTAAAAGCATGAGAGAGATGGACTTCGTTGCATGGTTACCTGCAGATCACAGTGGCGTGCAGCATCAACAATGGAGCGCTCCAGCTGGAAGGCGTCCACAAACGGAACCAGGGAGGCCAAACGGCTAAACTCAATGCTTTGATAGATCTGGGCAACCTAAAATTCCCCACAAACAAAAACCAGTTATCATCAGGTTTTAGTATTTTTAGGGAAAAGTTAAGAGGAAGAGGATTTACCTGCTGCAGGAGTCTAAGGATGGTGTTACTCTGCAGGTGTGGGACATACTGCTGCAGATCAGCTTCTTTCTCAGCCTGATCTCTCACCCAGTTCAACACCTAACAGGAAATAAAAAAATGACTGCCTTTACAGTGAATATTAACTATTATTTATTCAAGACCTGATTAATTATAGCATTTTATCTAAGAATGAAAGTCCAAGAGTCTGGAAGAACAGGCAGGGAACCCAGACTGAGTCAGTTTACCTCAATAGGTCAGAGTTCATGCATCCAAATTTATTTCACATAAGTTTTCATAAGCTGAGTTATAAGAATGAACAGATGTAACAGCTGAAAATGTCTCAATATTTATAAAGATGCTTAACTTCACTTAGAAATGAGAAATGGCTTGTTGTTGTAATAATCTACCTTTGTCACTCTTCCACTCAGCTTGAGAGGATGGAAGTCGACCTCCAGCCAGTTGTAAAGCTCCTTCACCTCGGGCACGATGTACTGCAGCAGGTTAAATCTCACCTTAAGGGGGAAACAATCAAACATGCATTTTTAAAAAGAAATTCAGGTTTTATTTTAGCAAGTAGAAGAAAATGTCAGCTCTAAAATAGTGTGTACCATGTCATTGATGAGACTCTGGCGAGTTGGAGGAGACTGCAGGCCCAGCAGGGTGGCCAGCCTGCGGTGTTTCTCCACGATGATGCCGTCCATGTCCAGCAGCCGAGCGATGTCGGTACGCTCAGGGGTGATGGGGATAGACAGAGTGGCCAGGAGGACTCTGGTGGACATCCTGAGGATCCAAATGAAACGTTTACACTCTAAGTTCTCTCCTCCCAGC
The DNA here is from genome assembly GCF_000732505.1 of Cyprinodon variegatus. Lineage (NCBI taxonomy): Eukaryota > Metazoa > Chordata > Actinopteri > Cyprinodontiformes > Cyprinodontidae > Cyprinodon > Cyprinodon variegatus. The sequence continues at coordinate 1,942,989 of NW_015150464.1, forward strand.
CTAAACACACCTTTCAATTATCGTAATTTTCGGACTATAAGCCGCGACTTTTTCCTCATTTTTCGACCTTGCGGCTAATATAACAATGCGGTTAA
>NW_015150464.1:1944324-1952530 GCF_000732505.1 Cyprinodon variegatus
TCCGAAAATTACGGTATAGTGAATTAAATTACCTCTGCATCTCATCTTGGGTCAGGTTCTTACGCATTTCTCTCGACAGATGATAGAGACGGTGGAGAGTGCAGGCATGGAAGAGGGCGTTTCCAGACTTCCAGAAGACAGTGGAAACTTTGTTGTAGTAGTTGGCCATGAGCTGGGGTTTGGGGGGCTTCTTGGAAAGGGCAAACAGGCCGTGGATATCCTCTACAGCCTTAAACGCTTCCTAGAAAGACAAAAAGAAGACAATCTGTTACCCAAGGCTCATCTTGGAGGCCTCTTTTCTTCAGACAGCTGTGAAAATGCTTTTTATCTGCTGCTTTCAATTCATTTTTTACCAAAGCAGCCTTTTTTATAAAGTACCAATGTATAAAAACTGTAACTTCAAGATGAATCGGTTCAAAATATCATCACAAATATTTACAAAACAGATTCATTTCATTTCAAACATCCATTTTAGTCAAACCTAGGTTTAAAGCTCAGACTGAATCTGGATCATCAGGCTACTTGTTGGAATGAAAACCAAAATATTGAGGAACCAACCTGCCAGAGCTCCATGCTAATAGCGCTGTCCAGCTGCACCAGGCGGGTTTCCAGGTGCATGGACTGGCTCTCAGGGTTGTTCAGGTTGATGGCGGTGCTCTGGTTGTGGTGCCGCTGGATCTGACCCAGATGCATGCGCAAGTTGTCGCACAACTTGCGAAATTCTGCCTTGCGGGTGTACTGAAGGCAGAACTTAAAAGCTGCAGAAAAGAAATGAATATTAGATTTCTGATACTTTATCCAGCTTATTTTACCTTATTAAAGGGGTGATAGAATGATTCTATAGGGTATTTGGTCCTTTAGGTCTCTGAATAGGGTGTGTAACATTGGTTGGGCTGAAAATAGCATATTTGCTGTTCTATGAGCCCTAATGCAGCCTGGTTAAAAGCCCTAGAATGAAACAACAGGTTTTCTTCCTTTTATGGTATGCTGATGAATATTTAGATGAGCTGTGCTCTGATTGGTTGGTTTACGACGAGCAAAGCTGCTGAGCAAAGACGCATCATAGCAACAAGAACTCACTCACTGAAACATCAAATTGTTGATATGGCAGGGTGACCAGACGTCCTCTTTTCCCGGACAAGTCCTACTTTTCATACCTAAAAAATGTCCAGGGGAGAATTTCGAAATCTCTCGGGATTTTGGTGGACTACAGTGCAGCTCGGAGTCGAAACACACCGGGCATTTGAAACAAGCCATGAGCTCCAGGCTACCGTCACCAGGTTGGGTTCGGTCGCTCCGTCCCCCGCTTGCTCCCTGCCCCGTCCGCATGAACCCAGTCAGCAGCCTGGAACGCTGCATGTCCACCCCTGGTTTTGGCTCATTTTCAATGTAGAAACTGCCTGCTTTGTAATTCTTGTAGAACTTAACCCAACTGTAGGCTAAACAGCTAAACTGGTGTCTTACATCTACCTGTATTCATGTTCTTGGGCCAGTGAACCACTGTGCTGGTCTGTATGATAATTTTGGGGCGTGACAAAAGTACAGTCCAGAACCAAATAAGGCAACATCCCCAAGTTTTCGGTGCTTCGTTTAAATCCGCCCGTTTTATGGTGAAAGTTTAGAATTGTGAGATTTCCAGAGAAAGGAGGTGTCGATGGGGTTTGAACTTCTCTGTACGTCCATTTCACCCACTGAACTATCTTTATTCATCTATGATAATGGAAACTCGGTTTTGCATTCTATGACCCCTTTAAAGAAGGAGAACATTAAAGCCGCAAGAGCAATTTAATGGTTGCTGCGGCCTTAAAGAATCGTATGCTGGTTTTAAACCTGCAGCCAAAGATCAGGCTTCACATACCCTTAATTGCTGAACTTTACATAAGAATATTTTGTACTTTAACATGATATTAAATGTAGATTTATTGAAAGTACACAGAGAAAGTGGTAATGGAAGGACATAATATCATTATAGTACCTTGCTGGGCGATGTCATGATACAGACGCTCCACCTTGGAGTTGTTTCTCAGCAGGTCCAGACACTGGCGGTAAGACTCCCACAGGAACTTGACCCAAGGAGTGAGCAGCAGGCGATCAGTACGATCCTGAGTGTCTTCTCCGCTCACGGCACTCAGCAGGACACTGTAACAATGACAGCAAGGCATTAAGAGGATAAACAAAACGTCAAAGGGCATTTTCAAACAAAGTCCTGTAAAGTTTAGGATCTAGTTTATATGTTTGAAGGACACCATCTTTACCTCTCTGGAGTCTGGATGTTATCCAGGTCCTCGATGTCCAGCACCATCTGCTGCGACTCTTCCTTCGCCGTCTCGGTCTTTTCCTCGGCCAGCTTCAGGTAAGCCCGCACTACATCTTCCAGAGACTTGATGTTCACCTAAGAAGGAAAAAAAAAATGCTTCCATATCCCAGAAACTGAAAAACACACAGGTTCAGATGAAGCTGCATTTATTGTCTCAAACCAACCTGCTGGCAGATGTTCTTGTACTGGTAGAGACCCTCTTTGGCCAGGTGACTCTTGCGCAGGTCGACACACAGCTCCAGGTACTTGAGCATAATGGGTTCGTGGATCTTCTGCCATGTTCGGTGTTTTTTACTCTTGATGACATCGTACAAAACATCCAAGGCTGGCTGCTTCTTGCCGACCTCAAGAAATTCTGTTTAAACACAAGTCAGAGATTTTTATCAGCATTTTATTCCTTATTCAGTTAGTGCAGTTTAAAAGGAAACCTAACAATAATGTTATAATAACGTTCAGCTGTTTTCCATTAGCTTTATTTGGTTCCTTCTTATTAACCTGTTATTTAGGGTAATTACTTCATTATTGGATTTTTACTAAAATAATTACCAAGACATTTGTGTGACAGGATTATTAGAAATAGAATTTCTGGTTTGGGTATGAAATACATGAAAATCTACATTGTACTGGTTTTGTTTTTGATTTTTATTAGACTTAGACAAACTTTATTGTTATTTTTACACACGGGGTGTATTTTAATATTTTTGATACGGGGTCTTTGGGTTCAAATACTGGTTGGAGTTCCTGAGCAGGCTGAGGGAGTTTGCAATGCCAGGATGTAATAATTTGATTTTCCTTGAAATGTTAGAAAATTATAGCAATCTCTTAGTGTAATACGTTTGTAACCATATAAAATAAACACTAACAAAAACAGCAAGGATTAAATTCAAAGCATTTCTAAATATCTGGGTTTACATGTGACCACTGCAGAATATTAAACAAGCCACAGCGCCTCAGTAATATAAAAATAAAATATACTATTTCTTTTATTGCAGATTTTGCCTTTTTTGATTATTAAACAGGTAGTTATTCCTTTAAGTGTGAAAATTAAATCTGAAACCACTAAATACATGTAACCGCACATAATAATGATGATATTATAGGTGGGGAACCTTAAGGCCAAATATTCTGATCATTTTCTCATTAGGTTTGACATCCTTTAAACTGTCACAGGAAACAGACACATCTAATTGAACTTTAATCAATGTTAGATGAGGACTCCTACAGAATTTAAAGAAAAAATGCTCAGAAAATTTAAACAATATTTGAGCAGAAAAAGATATCTGTTATTTAGATTAGCTGCGTGAACAGAAATGCAGAAAAACCGTCGAAAGGAGATGTTTTAACTGACAGATGAAGCTAGGTCATAATGAAAACAGAGCAAAAGCTCGCGATATCGACACATAACAGATCAACCGCAACAAAGAATGACCAATAAAACGTTTTTTCCGTGGAAAATCTATAAAAACGTCGATATACAGCGATGTAAATAAGAAGTAACCCCGTGAGGGCCACAAGTGTGGCCTAGCTGATGCTAAAGCTAGCATTAGCTTTAGCATTAGCATGAGCCACACAGTAGTGACGCGGCTGAAGTCGGCTTTAACTTGAGGAGCTCCTCACACTCACCGTTCGCTCGTTTCAGAGCATTCTCTGGGCGCTGAAAATACGCCGGCATCTTGCTGGTATACTAGTGTAACCCAAAACTGACTGAATTGGTTAAAACTGGAAGAGATTTCACCAGTCCATCCAGGCCACGCACTCACTCGCGGCGACGGCGCTGGCTGAAAGGAAGAACCTCGTGAACAACCGCGGGAAGGTTGCCAGATTCGATGCGAGCCCCCGTTTAGGACAAGTCACATACTATTTAGACTTGTTTTCACTTCTTAGTTGATGATTTTATTGTTTATTACAGATAATTAAAATGTGTTAAAACATGCTTCTAGATTACTGGTTTGTGGACATTTACAAAGCGAAGGTTAATAACATTAAACGTTGCCTTTTATGCAGAGGATCCTCCAAAACACATTAGATCTGGGCCCCTTTCTGGTGGCATAATAAAAATTCATTAATTTAATTGGAAATTGAAGCCTATATCAAATAAAATGTATAAAACTAAAACTACACCGTCCTTAGGCATTATAGAAAACTTATAACTGACTTAGAATATGAATATTCTTCATTGTTCCACAACTGGGAAATTCAATTATATCAGCAATAAAGTGATAAAATAGTGTGTTTATCAAAAAAATGCAAGAAATATCAACTGCGTACTTTGATTTAAAAAAATCTACAAGACATGGACATATGTTTTCGCTTAAAAAAAGAATAGATTATTTACAATTAATATGATATGATCCTGGTTTAGGGCAAAAATATATAATAAACTTCATTAATGTGAATAAATATACCATGAAATAAATAGATGTATTATTTATTTATTTAATTTATGAATATACCATAAATTGGAAAATGCATGGTAAATATGTTAACAGATATTTACCAATACATTAAAAATGATAAATTAAAGAATTACTTGTCATGTAAAAATGTATTCATCTGAAATTAAACATATATATTTACTTTATATTTATATATACATCCCTGATATACATTAGATGATGGCTAATGGGACAGTTGAATACGGTTTTCTGGGGCGCAACATGGAGTCCAAAAATATCTGATGTTTCTTTAGTAACATGAGGTTTTACTGCTATAAAGATTCTATCAGGACGCCCAAAAAGGACAAAGCAAAGCATATTAATATATAAATACAGAAGTAGTTTAAAAAAATTCAAATGAGACATCAAAAAATGTGTCTTTGATTTAATTTTCTGTGGTTGTGTGGACCATAGAGCAGCATATTTATTAGTTCTTTTAAATTCTGCAAATTTTTGTTGTTTTTCTTGAAAAAATATGAGCTATTTTGATTAACGCTTGCTTTTTTTTAAATATATATTTCCCATATAATTTTTACTTTGAAAAAAAACAAGAGAAAACATTTTAAATTGTAAATAATTAAGAAAGGGTTTGGAACAAAAATAATTCTGATTAAAGTAACAAATGTTTATCCAATTGCTGATATCAAGTAACAAGCAGCTTGTTCGTCACATTGAATAGCTGCTTGAATAGATGTACTAAATTGATGAGGTACTTATTGAATACTGGTCTTTAAGTCTATGTATAACAACATAAGCAAGTATTAAAATGTTATACTATTTTAGCAGCAGTTTGTTTTTTAATCTCTTAAGTAAAAGCATCTATATATTCTTTTTCTGTTCCATTTTTTGTATAATACAATAAACAGTGAAATGGATACTATAATTTGGCCATGTCATGACCCAGTGTCTGTTCAACTATCATTTCCTACCACTTTGTTCATAAATTGTAATTTAACGTGTTTGAGCTTCTAAAATTACATATTCTCACTTCGGGGATTTTTAACGAACCTGGCAGCACCGGGAGAGCAAAGTACCCGGATGTTCTACACGATGATGCATTCAATAGTATCTGAAATCCGAGCTCTGTTCAAAAACAACGTTTCAGCTTTTGTGTATATCCGTGTATATAATATAATATAATATAATATAATATAATATAATATAATATAATATAATATAATATAATATAATATAATATAATATAATATAATATACATCCATTGTCTGACACGCTTGTCCTGAGTGGGGACAGTAATGTTTTCGGACTGTGGAAGTAAGCCGGAGTACCCGGAGAGAACCCAGGCATGCTCAGGAAACATGCAAACTCCATTTAGAAACACACGGTGAATCGAACCCAGAACCTTCTTGTTGCAAGGCAGCAGTGCTACCCACTGCGCAACATAGCAATACTATAATGTAATATATTATAATATTATATAATTCCGTAAAAGTTCAAAAAATATCAACTTGACTTGGTTTCCAAGATTTGAAGATGTTTCGCCACCTCTCCAGGAAGCTTTCTCAATTCAAAAAATATAATATAATATAATATAATATAATATAATATAATATAATATAATATAATATAATATAATATAATATAGCTGCACTGTTGCTCTGTATTCCGCTCACCTTAAATGCATCTACAGCGCTTCAAATGGCAAGATCTGATTGGCTGTGAGCACCGAGGCTCCGCCCCTTCAGTCGTCCACTCCCGGAAGAGGTTTTTGCAGGGAGATGATGGAGAAACTCAGTTGACAGCTGAATTTCCTCATATCACAATAATTACGTTAACCTTATTCGGTCCTCCTGATATATCCAGAGTCGTTTTCGTATATTTGTTCCTTTTTTTTAACTCTCGCGGTATCTCCGTGTTCGATTTTAGGAGACCTGTGGTGTTGTGGCTGTGGTTAACTTGTGAACTCTTTACGTGGTCTCTGACTGCTATGGAACATGGCAACGACTGAGACGCAGCTGATGTTGAGCGTCGGATTAATTGGTACATTTTTAATTATTCAGCTCATTATCTTCTAGTATAGAAGTTGTGTAATAATTTAAACATCTTATTTTGGCGCTTTAAGACTTTTGGACGATCACATGACAGCAGTGTGACCCATATGTGCTGCATCAGCAGGAGCAGCTCTCATAGATCTGGGGTCACAGATCATTCATGCTGATTTTAGAGTTAAAGGAAAGGACAGTTTTCATAACTCTATTTATTTCTTTAAAGTTCTGTCAGATATGTATACATTTCCTTCCACTTCTCAGCTATGCCCTGCCTTAATGTGAAGTTTAAAAGCTATATATTAACACCATAAGTCTGGAGGGATTTATTATTGATGCATATTTTTCCCCTCTAGAGAAAGATGTGAATGGAGACACATTGTGGGTGTGGTGTTATCCTTCCATCACTGCTGAACTGAGGGAACTCCTGCTCAGGAAGTGCTGCCTGACACAGGATGGCCGGGATTTCCACACCTTTGTGTTCGGCCAGTTCAGCCGAACCTGGTACTACATCAGCACAGTGGAGGTCCAGGAGCCGACGGCACTGAAAAAGGTACCGATCTGGAAGCAGCCAGCTGCCTCACCCGGGTTGGTAACATCCCTGAAAATACATGCGCTGATGTCTGTGTCTTTCCTCGGCTTAAAGGTCACCCATTTTTCCATTTGTGTAACGGCGAAAGACTTCAACCCTGAGAAATATGCAGCTCTAAGTAGAATACTCTGCAGGTAACATCTTAGAAAACACATTTCACTCTTTTTTTTTTTAGTGCTCTGAGTACGTAATGGTTTGGTGACATTTGTTTTTCAGGATGTACATCAAACATGGCAGTCCAGTGAAGATGATGGAGGCTTACATCACCGTCCTCACCAAGGGGATTTGTCAGAACGATGAAAACGGCTCGTTTCTCATCAGGGATTATGATGTCAGAAAGGCGTACCTGGCCGGTTCAGTCAAAGGTTAGACCGTCATTGTGCGGCTGTTATATTTTCTCTCAGAAAATAATCAACTTTAATGGAAAAGTTTGTTTATATTAACAAAAGAAAAAAAATAAGATTCCGGGTAACAGTACAATAACCATCATAAATATAATTTATTAATGATTAACAGGTAGTTTATTAATGTTTGATAATCATTTATAAAACGCATCCAAACCATTTATAAAACATAAATAGATCATATCACCCTGCTACGTTAGTTTAGCCCTAACATCAGTGAATTAAAGACCTGAACCTAACCTTTATTTTTAATTTAACTTGCCTTGTCATGTTGGACTTACCCTTACCACAACATTAATGGGCTTAATAGCTTAATAATTGATCTGTTTACCTTTTACAGATGGTTTAGATGCAGTTTAGAAATGATTCAACTAACCCTAACCCTATTAATAAACTGTCTATTAATCATTAATACATTTTCAGCTTTATTTACAAAAAAAATGCACGGTGCAGC
>NW_015150464.1:1954535-1957502 GCF_000732505.1 Cyprinodon variegatus
TCCTCTTCCGTAGATACACCCCTGTTGAGGTAGTGTAAAGTATTTTCCGTACAAACCTAAAGGGATAACCGCAAATCTGACGTCTTGCGCATGCGTATTGACTACTAATATGCTGGTCTGATGGGGTATGTCCACCTGACAGAACACTGGATATATGCACTGGCGAACCTGGAGGAAAAAGCAGGAGAAGATGGATGTTTGATTGAAAAGAAAAAATCCCCCTCTATTAAAGACTCATAATGTCAGTAGATGTTTTATCGTCATTTGGACACCTGATGCTGAGAACATAGTGGTGACCCGGGTTTTCTGCCCCCCTCCTCTGTCTCAGATGTGGTGTCTCAGTTCGGGATGGAGACCATCATCTTATACACCGCCCTGATGCTGAAGAAGAGGATCGTGGTTCATCATCCTCGGATCGAGGCACTGTTGGAGTTCACCAGGTACATCCAAGACGTTTAACTTTCTCTTTATTGAGAGGAACGATGTCCTGATGCTGATTCTGGATCCTCTTGGTGAGCAGAGTCCTGCCTGCTCTGACGTGGCACAGAAAGGACTGGTCCATCCTGCACCCTTATGTGCATCTGACTGACTCTGAGCTGGAGGACTTAAAGAAGTGCCCCGGTGAGACCACCTTCTGCTCTCTCTAATTAACAGCAAACATCTCCAGGCTCCCAGATGTTCCCCCATCTGTAGAATCATCTAATTGGAGGGAGTATTCATCACTGATGTTTGTGCTCTCTGCACAGGATACATCGCAGGCTTTGTGGATCCGGAAGTGAGCAACAGATCGGATTTGTTTGATGTGTTTGTGAACCTTCCAGATAGTGAGATCACTGTGTCCCAGGGAGCCAAAGGTAAGCCGTGTTCAAAGAGAAACCACGACACAGCAGATTTCTAATGAATAAGATTTCAGTTCAGAGGAAAACTCATGATCAAAGTAGAAATCTGTATTATTTATATCAACATCTCTAATTATTGTTTATAGCCAGGAAGAAAAAAACTGTGTCTCAGAATAATCCAATATTATATAAATACAGTGAAAAGTAAATAAATACAGAATTTTTTTTTATAGCCTGTACGTGCATGGAGAGTAGAAAGCACAATTTCACGGTTAAAGAAGCTGGATGTTCTGAGACTGAGTTTAAGGAAAGTTTGGTAGAAGGAAAAAGTGCAGTGCAAGGGACAAACATCACAGATACTGGACCACAGCTAGAACAGAAACATCCAGACATACCAAGAATACGGGCTGCAGCCCTTTTACCTTAAACAGCAGCAGTATCTTAAGCCGGGCAAAGTGTATGATTTTTTTTGCCCTTTTTTGGCCGACTTTCAGCCTGATCGTGTGTCGTAAATCATGTAGTGTACAGGCGGTAACGAGGGACGATCAGCCTCTCAAGACCATCTCCCGATCAGGTATCGTAAGGTCGGGAGAAAATCAAGCATGTCTGAAATTCAGTCGGCCGTCCTAAGGTGGTCGTGGGCAAATGATTGACGGCCGCTCACACTGAGCCTGGTTCTGCTGGAGGTTTCTTCCTGTTAAAAGGGAGTTTTTCCTCTCCACTGTCACTACAAGCATGCTTAGTGTGAGGGATAGCATTACAGTCAATGAGTCAATACCATCAACTGGTTTTCCTTAGATAGAAAACTTTGAATCAATTTGACTGTATGATCTGGTTGAATTATAAAGTGCCTTGAGATGGCGCTATAGAAATAAATTGAATTGAATTGAAATGTCTTCAAACTTGGAAACAAAGTCCAGTGGATTTTATTTTTTTTAACTTTTTTTGAATGACTATGACCTGGATGAATGAGAATCTTCATCAGCATTCATAGCGATTTTCCTGAATTTCCAAGCTTCCTCTGATGCCTTCAGATTAATACTCAGTATTTCACCTCAGAGGCCATGGCGATGGGGAAGCTACACAAGGAAATTGCTCACGTCATCGTCCAGTCGGCAGAGGACGCCGAGCGATCGGACAGCCAAGTCATTAAGGTGAGAACCCACGCAGAACCAGCTCCCCTCTCACCTTCTCTTTGGTTCTAAATCTATCCCCAATGAATCCACAGGACATTTCCATCAAAACTAAAGAAGTCCTTACCAGCCTGTTCGCTCTGGTCGAAGAGTGCGAAGACTCTAAAATCACGCTGGAGGTTTTAAAGCAGCATCATTTCCCTCCAGCCACTGAGAACTTCCTCTTTCACCTGGCAGCAGCAGAGCAACTCTTACGAATATGAACTATTTTTTTTTGTCGTTAGTTATAATCTGAAGGTGAGGAAACATCAGGAGCAGCAGGAGAGTGAACCGCAATTGTTAACATTTGTATTCTGAAGTGACCACAGGGGAACACGTTTAAGGTATTTAGTTTTTGCACAAGAGAGCAAAGGATCAATGTTAGGATTAACAGTAGGTGGTGCTGGTCATAGAGAAGCCGACATCCAGCCATTATGGACATCAGCATCATATTATTATGGGATTTGAGGCGTTTACTTAAATCCTTCCTGGGTGGAATAATTATGCATCATGCAAACTTATTTCCTCAACTATTTAGTTACTGCAAGCTGCACCTCAACCACAGGATTATTCACAGCATTAACCAACTCCAGGTTCTATTCTAACCAGACATTTGACCTCTCTTCTATTAAATTGGTTTCCTTTGACTGATTAAAGCCTAACAGAGAAACTTTCATGCATAAAGGCAATCTAGAACTTCACTTCCACAAGATTTAAGTGAATGTATGCATGTTTCTGAGCCTGTTTGTATAATTCTGACCTTTATAATTACTCACTGGATCAGTTTAAAGTGGTTTGTTGTATCATGAGCGTCAAAACCCGGAAAACGATTGGTTTAAATAAACAAATAAAAGTAAAACTCATAAAAGTGTATGTGGGAATGAGCAGATAGAAGCAGTCCTTAAACGTATAGTACACCCAAAACACGATTAGCCTTCATTTTCTACTCCCCCCCA
>NW_015150464.1:1960176-1962142 GCF_000732505.1 Cyprinodon variegatus
GAATTACTCTGAATTAAAAACACTTATTATATACTGTTTAAGAAGAAGATTGAATTCTGAATATGACCGGACTTTTCCTAAAATGTCACATGCAGAACAAAACCAATAATGATTTTTTTCTCCAGGTATTCATGACTTTGTTGTTTTTTTAAACCGGGCGATCCTTTTGATCCTTTATACATTTTTGAACTGATGCTCTATATCCGGTTTATGAGATAATAGATGATAGGTGTGAATTTAAGAAGAATAGTAGTGTACCGATACCAGAGCCGGGTCGCGAGTACCAACCAATAGGGCACCGTTACCATTTTGAGAGCCAAAAGTTTATTCAACTATTGTCACCCATTCCAGGTAGGCAATAAAAAGTTCTACTGGATTCGCTTTGTATTAGTCTTTTTCCTGCTTCACAAAGGTAGGCAGCAGCTTGACAAAGCCATGATGGCAATTATTTTACATCCAAGTAGTCTGCAGTTCTTCATATACACACACACATATCAATTTCAAACAGATGGTATGGATATGGGCCGATACTGTACAGCCAGGTCGGTATCGGGGCCAAAAATTGCATCGTCGCAACACTAATAAATAGTGATCCAGACTCGCTTTTTCAAGCGGGTTATTTCCTCTGTTCTGTTTCTGCATGGAGTTTGCATTCTCCCTGAGCACATGTGGGTTTTCTCTGGGTACTCCGGCTTCCTCCCACGGTCTGAATACATAAGTGTTACGTTAATTTGCTTCTCTAGATTCTCCTTAGGAATAAGCGTGTACGTGAATGGTTGTTTGTCCTGTTTGTCTCTGTGTTGACCTGCGATGGACTGGCGACCTGTCCTGGGTTTACCCCGCCTCTCGCCCATTGATTGCTGGAGATAGACACCATTAAACGTCACAACCCCACTTTGGAATAAGGGTGTCAGAAAATGGATGCATGGATGATGCTCTGTTCTATTTTTATCTTCTGTTGAACTGGAAAGGAAATATTTTCAACCTAGTAGGTGGAAAATATTCAATCCGTTTTGTTAATCTTGAAAAAAGCTACGATATTAACAAGTGCGCTCAATAAAACTCGGCGTCAGATCAGGAACGTGATGAGGAAACTGTAACCTCTAAAGAGCCAGCAGCATGGCGTTTCTTAGTGTTTAAAGTACAATGACAAAATAAAACCCTCGGAAAAGCCTGATCGATGAATCGCCAGGTTTTTTTCACACTTAAATCCCCACATTGACTTCACCATGGCTGGTGTAGCCTGGCTGTTTGCCTCATCCGATTATTTTTGTGCCTCATTCCTACAAATGAGTGAGCAGGTTTATGTGTCACTAATCATGTAACATTAAAGCAAATGTATTTTTAAGATTTAATACTATGTTTGGTATAAAACAACACCTGATATAACATTAAATAAAGTTAATATCAACATGACTTGGTTTGATGATTTAAATATTTCATAGGCTGAGATGTTTCTGGGTGAAGTGATGCCGCCCAGCAGCTCCTCAGAGTCCTCTATGGTAGATCAGCTCCTCGCCAACCGCTCCGGGTAGCAACTCCTTCTCCACCTTCTCCCGTTTTATCTGTAAGACGAAGCCGGGGTCAGCCTGGGTAGTCACATGGAAAGCATTAGATGGGATCAGAGGAGCCTGAAACTCACCGTTCCTACTGGTGAGAAGAGGCTGAACGAGACGGGGACCATCAGGCAGAGGGTCAGCACGACGCTGATGTGGCGGCATGGAGCCACCAGCAGAGAGTTCCTCTGGAAAAATCTGGTTCTGCAAGGGGAAAATGAATTTCTGTTTTCACTAAAAAATGTATAATACTAATGGGAAAGCGTAGCCTAGTGGTTTAGGGCATTGTGCTTGGAATCTAGAGGTTCGAGCCCCACTCCCTGAGCAGACCTTTAACCTCCACACTGCTCCCTTGGCGCCGCACAATGGCAGCCCACTGCTACCCAAGGGGATGGGTTAAATGCAGAGAG
>NW_015150464.1:1963304-1964563 GCF_000732505.1 Cyprinodon variegatus
ATGTTTACATGAAACATTTTTGATCTGATCAGGCCGGATTCAGATTATTTGTGTCCATGTAAACGTAGCTAGTGTGATAACAGTAAAAAAAAAAAGGCTAAAAATAATTAAAAACAAAAGAGATGCTAAATAAATTGGGACTTTCCATTGTAGGATTTTTAAAAAGAACGTTTTAAAGAAAGAAAAACTGTAAATCTGCTTTGCATTAACCTGTATTGATGACATCACAAGAGGCGTTAAGAATCAACCTAAAGGAGCTAACATTAATAAAAAAAAGGAGACATCTTTTAGGCCAGATGTATCAGCCTCCCAGTTGGACTCCAGTGACCCTCCAAAGACCAAACCACAGTAGATTCTGCCAGTCGTCACCACAGAGCTTTACCTGGTAGGAATCGGTTTATATGCATCTCACATTTTCTGTCTGATTTGGTTTCATGTTTTAAAGAATCTATAAAATTATTAAAGAAGCCTTTGAGTATCATGCAAGTAGCAAAAAAACAAACAGGCATCAACGCGGGCAGAGGTTCCTCACATGCAGCAGTCACCACAAAACTAAAAATAAATAAACTTTCAAGGATGGGTGTAATTTTATGCCTTTTTTTTTCTTTTACTTTCCAGGTTTTAAATATATATTTTTTTATATATTAAAACATTTTAAAGGATTTCAAGGATCCATGGGAAACTGCACACTGGAAAAAATCTAAATCTAGATGTCATTTTTTCTTATAAAAAGTGCATTTGTTCTTGCATTGAGGAGGAAAAAGATACATTTTGCCAATGGAACAAGACAATTTACATTTAAAATAAGAAAACACAATTTCATTGTCTTATTTCAAGTGCATTTTATCTAATCATCTTATTTTAAAAGTAAAAATACTCATTCCATTGGCAAACTATGTCATTTACCTACTTAAATTAAGGGTAAATACACTTAATTTAGGAAATTATAACTTATTACTAGATTGTTTTTCCAGCGCAGCATCAGTAGGTGGCTTTAGATGGTGAATGTGACGGCACACCACAGCTTTATGTTTATTTATAGAAAAGAACGAAAGCCATTTATCAGTAGAGCCTCCCTGCATGCAGTCTGAAGTCACATTAGTTCACCTTACACACAAAAAAAGTTTATTTCTAATCACCAAGTGATGGGATTAATTGCATTTTTCCTTTGTTAAGTGGACTAATGCTGTTCTTAATGTGCATGCATGTTGGAGCTGATTGGAAGTATTCAGCTTACTTAAAGGAATAGTACACCCAAA
>NW_015150464.1:1965418-1972734 GCF_000732505.1 Cyprinodon variegatus
AGATCCTCCGAAAATGCTGGCGTACGCTGAACTTTCCATTTATTTTGTCAATTTTGGGTGTATGCATACAGTATTATAATTAGTCCAGAACTCACATCCAATGACAGCCTAACTTATGCATAACGCACGGCAGCATAATGCCCATGAAATGATGAACAAGCATCATTTCTGGACTAATTATGATACTGTAATTATGATACTGTATGCATACACCCAGAATTGAAAAAATAAATGGAAAGTTCAGCGTACGGCAGCATTTTAGGAGATTCAGGGACGTCAGGCCTTAAGTAAGCTGAATACTTCCAGTCAGCTCTAACATGCATGCACATTAAGAACATGATGAACAAGCATCATTTCATGCAAACCAATGAGCATATGTCAGAAAAAGTTTTGAGCATGCTCAAAATGTCCTGATGTATGTCAATGTGTGCCATCGTGTTTCAGCGTGCTCATAACGTACCCATAACTTATCCAACGTATGCCAGCGTTTTAGCCACATTTTTCGAACGTCAGGCATACGCTGGCTAAATCATCAAGGTGTGACATGGGTTTTATAAACCCTGACAGAAGAAAACACTTTCAAGCCTTTTTTGTAGTTTCCTTCCTGAAATCAAGAATTTAAAAAAGCAAAATAAAGATTAACTTAATACATCAAATTCTGCTGAGTCACTGTATGCCTTTTGTGATGTCACCAGAGGCAGGCGGAGGAGGGAGGTTGTAAAACAGCAGGACAATGAGGAAACAGAAGCTGAGATGTTCTGTAGGAGATAAATTATATCTGAACTAATTTAGCTGATTTTACAGGAATGTATGGCGATAATAAAATAGAAGTAAATAAATAAAAGACTGACCTCTGTAGGAGCAAACTGAGCAGGTTAGGAACAGCAGCGGTCGTCCCAAACAGAACGGCTCTCGATTGCGCAGTTTCCCACACAGCCTGGAAACATTCAAAAACCTGTAAGTCTGGGAGTGTTGAATCAAAATGTCTGCTTCACTCATTTTCCTCCGTTTCAAACCTTTTCTCCTGCTGCTCTGGAAACGCCGACTGCGTTTCCGTTACGGTCGAACACTTGGATCCCCGTTTCCGTCTCCTCGTTTCTGATGGTGAGGACGTTGAAGAAGGCCAGAGCAGCTGAAGAGAGGAGAACATTCAGCTGATCACTTCAAATCGCCGACCAATCAGAGATATTTGTCCCTTACAGGAACACACAACGTGAAAAAACAGAGTTTTAAATGTGGCAAAGATTCCATGTTTAATGCAGGTAAACATTTCAAGTGTGGAAACAATTATGGGTTTCACATGTAACTACATGA
Organism: Cyprinodon variegatus; assembly: GCF_000732505.1. Taxonomy (NCBI): domain Eukaryota; kingdom Metazoa; phylum Chordata; class Actinopteri; order Cyprinodontiformes; family Cyprinodontidae; genus Cyprinodon; species Cyprinodon variegatus. Next base: position 1,966,733 of record NW_015150464.1, read on the forward strand.
TCTAATTTACAGAGAGTGAACTAGAAGTGCAACAAATTGCACATGTGAAAGGCTTACCCTCATGGAAGACAATGCACATGTATAGAGTTACATGTAAAGCGTAAAACGTATGTACATATACATGTATATATACATATATATACATGTATATGTACATGTATATCTATACATATATACATATATATACGTACATATATAAATACATATATATATATATATATACATATACATTTATACATACATATACATATATACATACATATACATATATACATACATATACATATATACATACATATACATATAAACATATATACATACAAACATATATACATACATATACATATATACATATATAAATACATATATATACACATGTATATATGCATATATATATACATATATATGCATATATACATATATACTAACCGCTTATTAACACGGTCATGTGAAAGCTCAACGGAAAAGGGAAACTATTAAGGGTAAATAGGGTACAAAAAGAAAAAAAAAAGTTTAAAAAAATTAAAAAAGAATTTGAAAATGCAAAGTGAACAAGAAAATGGAAAAAGATTTAGCTTTTTACAAAGATTAGATAAGGAAAGGTATTTATAATCAGATTCATGACTTGTGGTTCTTAAATCTCTATTTTTAGAAATTATATTTCAAAATATTGAAAATTTAATAATGGATGGATAAATACAATTCACAAATCTTCTTAAATAAATATATTTACAATGTTAAATTGTGAAACACATTTCAATTAGATTTACAAAATAATCATTTAAATGTTAATCTGAGTTTTATTTATTTCTCATTGACACTCCTTGTCCTCCATAATTTGGTATCTGAAAAAGTGCTTTTAAATTCCGGCCATGTATTAATTTGCATTGTATGTCTGATGATATGGATTTCATTTGAAAAAACAAAACATTAACTACGAAAATAGTCGATTTTTCACGTTATCCACCATGTGAAACTTCATATTTACTTAATCATTTCTACACTTAAAATAAGATCCACATGTGAAACGAGTTGAACTTTGTGTGATTTGCACTTTTACCTGAGAGAGGGATGGGTAGTATTGACCTGCAGAACGTCTGCAGCGGGGGGCTTCTCACCCGGAGTCTGTTGACGATAATCTGAGGAAGGGCCTAAAGTAATGAAGAAAATAAAATCAAAAAGCCGCTCCTCAGAATGTTACTTTAATCTAGAGTTGGACCTGTGAGGAATAACTGCACACACCCCTGCAAACGTTGTGTAGGAAACTGTTCCTGCGATGAGCAGAAGATGCTTTAAAGACGCCTTCTTCCCCTGGAAACAGACAGACTGGGAAGCTGAAACGCACATTTAATCAGCGTTAATTCAATAGTTTGGTTTCACAGACTCTACCTGCTCTGCTGAAGTGTTCCTGTTCATGTAGTTAAACCCGGCATTGTAACCCTGGAGCAAAAACTAAAACAAAAGGATGCATTCAAACCACATAATTGACCTCATTTCATCATCATTGCCAAATGAGAAAAACGTGAGGAAGTGTGAACGATTACCTGCCAAAACAGAGCCGGTTTGACTCCGCTATGAAACAAAAGACTCGCAACCACCTGAAATCAGGAAGAGGACTCCTTTAAGCAGCAGATATCATTCAGAAGGACCAGAAATGATGCAATGGGGGATTAATTATCGGATTAACTCTTTATCTTATAATTTGCCCACCGAAAAAAAAAAAAAAAAATCATGTAAATGAAGGAAAAAAAAAAAAAAAAAAAACTGTCCAAAAAAAAAAAAAAAACACATTAAGAAAAGAAAAGGCTGCACCTATTAGGGATTGGTTAGACTGATTTCAAATTAATCGTACCGGATTTAATCGTCAATCTCTAATGTTTTCAGGCTTTTCTGATCCTCAGACATGAAGGAAAATTATGTTAATTATTGTTTGAGGATCAAATATATATTTCTCTCACTGAGATGTAATTCTAATTTTCACCTTTATTTCGTGTTTTCTTTGCCGTTCTGGTTGATACTTTCTCTTCACATTAACATAAAAAAAGACCTGGTCTGTTCTTTTGTTTTTAAGTTAACAGATGAACAATCGATTTAACCAGGGGTCAAATATGTAACCCCTCTGATGGAGAAACGGGTAATAAACAAACACACCTACCAAAGGTGCTGAAATTGGAAAAAATGCTGGAGAGAAAAGGAAACAGTAAAAGTCACCATCTTTCAAAAAATACATTTTCTAATTTTTCTAAGGAACCAATATTTTTGCTGAAGTTTTTAGGGAAAAAAATAATAAAAATTTTGCAAGAGAATAAAAGGATTAGATTTTCTTCTGTGTGATATTGATATTTTTGGAAAAATGAAGATACTTTTCATTTACATTTAAGAGCATTGCCTCATACATTTTTATTATATTCTAATAGAATAAGACAGAAACATTAAAAAATAAAGCTGTGTTGTGATCTCATAAAAATAATCAAATAAAAATGTTAAAATGGTTCTTTCCAAATAATGACATTCCTGGTACCTTTAAGGTCGGCCTATTGCACAAATTCAGGGATAAAAATTCGAACTGGGATAAATGAACATAAAAATATTCCTACCAGGAGGACGGAAAATAAGTGGGAGGACAGCACCAGAGTCAGCATGTAGAGAAGACTGTCAACAAGTAGAAGAAATCACTTTTTTTTGTCATAATTCATGTTAATAACAATAACAGCAAATATACTTGCAGCCATATGGGCTCAGGTTAGCCTAAGCTATATCTATAGTTATGCTGCTATAGGCTTAGACTGCTGGAGGACATAGCGACCCCTTTTTCATCATTCTCTCTATTCTCCCACTCTGCAGAATCTGTTAGTTCAATCTCTAAAGCAGTGGTCTTCAACCCTGGTCCTCAAGATCTACTGTCCTACAGATTTTAGATGCATCCCTGCTTCAACAGAGCTTAATTAAATGTATGGCCTGAAAACGTAATCAATCATTTGATTCAGCTGTGTTGAAGCAGGGATGCATCTAAAATCTGTAGGACAGTAGATCTTGAGGACCAGGGTTGGAGACCACTGCTCTAAAGTTATGCTCTCTCTGCTTTTTCTCATATTGCTTCATCTGGTCTGTTCCTGTTTGCTGATTTTTCAGTGTATTCCTGATTCTCTGACTGCGACTGGCTGGATGTGCTCTCTTCATCCTCTGACATGGCAGCTGGCTCGAGGCTCGTCTGCCTGGCCATGTCTTCCTGGACAGGGCGGAGCTGGTTGCCTTTTGTATCTATGCTTCTTTTTCTTTGTCTGCTTCTGTCTCCTTGAACCCCGGTCAGCCTCCCAGACGGCCGCTCACACTGAGGCTGGTCCCGCTGGAGGTTTCTTCTTGTTAAAAGGGAGTTTTTCCACTCCACTGTCGCTACAAGCATGCTTAGTGTGAGGGATTACCCTCGAGTCAATGAGTCGATGCAATCAACTGGTTTTCCTTAGATAGAAATCAATTTGATTGTATGATTTGGTGAACCGTAAAGTACCTTGAGATGACTTGTGTTGTGAATTGGCGCTATAGAAATAAACTCAGTTTAAATTGATTATGTACAAATATATGAAACATATATTTAATGCTCTGAAATTCCATATCAATGCATTTTTGCACCATTTTCTCCCACATAGTTTACGTTTGATCACCGCTGCAGTTTATAGAATTGAAATGTTGTGAAAGTTATACAAAATTTTTTTATACACTCTGCGTATACAAAATGACAATAAAAGTAGATTAAGTCGTGCACATTTGGCATCTATTTAAATATATTTAGTTACTTTCATATTTTTTTTTCATGTTGCACCCTGCTAACATTAACATGATTAAGTGTACCAAAAACTGTTACATCATTTCTTTTCAGTGAAACATCCATGCCTGTTTCTGCAGTAGATGTATGAATGAAGTGGGATGTGTGAGTATTTGTTGGTTGTTGAAAACTTACAAGTGAGAGACTCACTGCAGCCTCATCCTGACAGAGGAGACAGAGAAGAGGGTGAGGTCACTGATACATTCAGACATTCACTCCAACCTTTAAAACACAATCTGACCTTTTTATTTAGCTTCTCTCTGCTTCCAAGAAGAGCATGGGCTTTAAGTATTTCAGCCTGAGGAGATCAGGTGGAGAGCAGATTATTGTGACCAGGCTTAATTCAGTCAGAGCAGATCTCCATAGTGATCCTTACTCACATCAGAGGAGAGCAGCAGGCTGGGATCCAGGAGATTAAACCAGGTCTTTAATCTACTGAGGAAAGACTGTGGAAAACAGAGTTGAGTTTAACAAGCATCATGCTGCTCTGCATGTTTAAACACCACTGGGAACAGTTACCTGGCCGTGGCTTTTCCAGAGCTGCAGGTTCGGATCCATAACTAACGAAAAGTTTAATTCACACTTCTGAAGTTAAGAAGACCAGCAACTGTTGGGGAAAAATAATAAAGCATGTCTTTCTCATGCATCTGAGGTCAAGCTGTTTAACGAATACTTCCGGCTTCAATCACGTGTTCAGAACTGTGGGCGTGTCTTTATGTTGCATTCAAAAACATAGGAAATAATATATATGCCTTCTCTTTTAGAGATACTGTTGTTACAAAGTTTTTTTTTTTTTTTTTTGGATCTATTTTTTGTTTTTTAATGTGTGAATCCAAATATTACGGTACAGGAACTTTGCAGTCTAAATGTTTTAAAATGTTTAAAGCTGACAGACTGGAAATTAAAGGAATCTTTGCAGGATTATTGTAGATCTTTTGTAAGGAAGAGGATTAGGGCCAATGAAAAATGTAAAAAGTTAACTGATTTTTGAATTTGATTTCTGTATAATATAAGAAAAAAAAACAGAATTCTGACTTTAATCTCTGAATTTAATATCAGATTTTTTACGTTTTTCTCAGAAGTATGAATTCAATCTCAGAATTATGACTTTTTTTTTTCTCAGAACTCTGACTTTAATCTCAGAATTCTGACTGAATTCTGACAGCTAACAGACATGTTAGCATCAAGCCGTAGCCATGTCTGTTTTAGAGACTAGCTCTCTTGTTTTAATCACCTTCTGCTCTTCCATTAATAAAAAAGCATCACCAGGGACCCCTCTGGCACATAAAAAAGTCGCCTAATTCCATCATTTTCCTGTCAAACAACTCACATCTTTGGCAGTGAAGCTGAGTGCTCTCCATGAGGGAAGAGCACTTCATCTACATTAAGATCCAAAATTCTAAGATTAAAGTCAGAATTCTGAGATTAAAGTCAGAACTCTGAGATTAAAATCAGAATTCTTAAAGTCAGAATTCTGAAAAAAAGTCAGAATTCTGACCTTTTTCTCCTATATTAAACTGAAATGATATTTAAAAGTCAGTTAACTTCTTTTTTTCAGTGGCTATAATCCTCTTCCGTACTTTTAAGTGCACAGTTTCCAAAGCATTTTATTATTGCAGTCTTACGGTATCCCCGCGCCACTCACAATATGGCGTCGACGCTCACGTACTGAATGCGCACCTGAAGGCAACATGACCTACACAGACGCCCCTTTTTATTCCTGGCATTATTAAGTGTTAAATATTTAGCCACTATATATTTATTGTAGTATTGAGACAAAGTAATTAAAGATATTTTTCTGTTTTATTTTAGCTTCTGAATGATATATTTTTGTCCAGCAGGTGGTTAAATGACTGGCTCAAACCGCCCTCCTGTTGTGACATAATCCAACATGGCGGCCACCGTTGGCAGACTTCTCCGCACCTCTGTGAGTAAATATCCTGGTTTTTTTTATATCTCAGGCCGTCTATCCGCTCTGTTTTACCACAGTTCACAGCTCAAAAGACGAGAATAAATGCATGTGAACAGAAATTATAGATAAATGTTTGTTTTAGTTCAGAAATGCGTCCATGACCTGCGTAAGAGATATTTAACTCTAGGCTGCCAACCCCTGGCACGCGGGCCCCCCATGGACCCTGAAGACACATTTAATATGATTACATTTTAGGGATTACTTCTT
>NW_015150464.1:1973289-1975448 GCF_000732505.1 Cyprinodon variegatus
ATTTTTTTTGTGTATTTGAAATTGAAATAATGCATTGTTAACCATTTATTCTAGTACGTCATTCAGTCAAAAGTCAAGTTTTCTATTGTTAGACATTATATTTTAGTGTTAAAAAAATTAACAGTTCCCATTGTGGCATAAAACAAAAAAAAACTGATAACTGAATAAATAACTGAATCAATCAAACCTGGAATTACGGTAGTAGGCGGAACGTCACAGAAATATACATCGATTTAAAAAGAAAAAAAGAGGTCTTTAAAGTTATTAAAATTGCAGAGAAGTACTGATACTATTGGCTGTTTTTAATGTTATATTTATATATATTTGAGGATTGAGATCAGGCATAGCATGCTACCCTATTCATCAGTACTTATGTACAGTTTACTTTGACACCACTTTTGTAAATATCTGATGCCATCTTGATTTTTTTTTTAAGCTATTTACTTTTTTCTTATAAAGAGGTTGACTTGTGCAATGTCTCAAACATGCATTCCTTAATGTTATCAACAGAGATTTCTTAAAACCCAATCAGCAATGGCAAATGAAAAGCTGCTTTAGGAGGCATCACCAGCTGGTAATTACAAATCCCATAATTGGGGCCAGAATGGCGGCTGCAGAAAAGCTGAGGGCGGATCTCTGAGATATCTCTAATGAAAAGAAATTAGAAAACTTTCACAGCGGAGTGTTGTGGATACGTTGTTCCAGTTCTTCTAAATGATATATTTCTGATTCATTTATTTTGGTAACGTTCGTTATTATTTCATAGGTACGGGCTGCAGCTGGAGGGCTGAAAGTTGCAGCTGCTTGTCAACATGGAGCTGGTGGCGCTGCAAGGGTTCTTTCTGCTGCTGCCCTTCAGAGATCCAGTTTCTGCACCAGTATGTATCCCACCTCTCCCAGTTTCCAAAAACAAATATTCTGCTACTGAAAAACTTGAATTATTATTTTATTTATTTTTTGTAGAAAAAAAATTATTCAAGTGTTGCACTAGTAGTGCAAAAACATTTTTTTTTGTTTTGTTTTTGCACTGCTGTGAACTTCCATATCAATGCGTTTTTTTTTTTTTTTTGCATCATGTTTTTCTCATACACTGTTTACATTTGATCACTGCTGCACTTCATGGAATGGAAATGTTCCTTTCCCCTGCTAAGCTGCTGCTCATATTCACTTTCTAAAAGCTGTATTAACCTAATTTCATTTTGTATACACTCTCTGTATACAAAATTACAAGTCTAAGAAAATTAGATGAGCAGAAATGTTGATGAACCTTTTTTTTTTTTTTTATCAAAACTTGTCTTTATTCTTCATTAGCCGTCCTGATGGTTAAACTGCCCAAGATATCAGAATCTAGTTCGATGCTTCAGCTGTTCAGTAGTAGCAAAATGTTGAAAAACTTTTTTATTTAAAATTACCACTTTGGAGATGTTTTGTTACCCCCTGGAGTCTTTGTCAATTCTGTTAAGACACCTGGATAGGTGTGAAAATGTCTAAAGAAATGAACTTAGGAAAGGACCGGTTACTTTCCAATTTAAGCCTGTTTTGTGGTTTCCATGACCTGGATGAGTGAAAGTTTCCCCATGAAGTGATCAGAATTCTGCTGGCTTTTTAAAACCAGTGGAGTTTATCCCCTTTATATTTGTATTAATTTTAAATATGCTGACAGCTTTGCAGAAGCAATCATGACTTTCATGTAGCTTCCTGGGAGCATGCATCTGCATGCAATGCATCTGCAAAAGTTCAGATTTTCCAGCTCCAGCGTCGGCCGCTCTAGAGGTGCTCGGCAAGTCATCCAAATGGCAGCATGAAACCTGCAAAAAGGTTTGCTGGAGCCCTTATGTGGATGCGAGCTCTTCTTTTAGGCTCTTTGTGGGCTCAGCCATCAGAGAGGCGACCTGTTTCCTTTGGCTGATTGAAGACCTAACACTCTTCCAAAATCTGAAGCATCCAGAGGTTTTATAGTTGGGTGAAGCTGGATGGCATATTGGGTCAGATTCAGCCTGATTTTATGTATTCATAACTATGTAAAGCAGCATGATTGAGCAAAGGAGGCACCATGAAAGTCCAATGGTCCTGAACCATGACATCCTTCATTGGTTATTAAACATATTTTAGCTTTATTTTTTCATATACTGCGGCTGGCTAGCTCAAGTGGTAAATCA
>NW_015150464.1:1977313-1978906 GCF_000732505.1 Cyprinodon variegatus
GTGCATCCCTAGTTTTAATAGTTTTGTTATTTAGCTGCCATTTTCCTTATTTTGAGTTTTCTAAAATTCTTTATTTTTGTACAAACACAGCAAAGACTGTTTAAAAAAAAAAGTGGTGTTAAAAAAAAAAGTGGTGTATAAATACAGGTTTAAGTATTTTATTTCTCTTGTACTAGCTATTCTAAAATGGTGCAAAAATCCTTATCTGTAATTATTTTAATTTTATAAACAGTTTTCTAGCTAGAAGCTGCTGTGCAAGAGGGATTTTTCTATGCATCAGATACTGCAGCTCTTTGCAAATCAAAATTTCTCTGCTGTTTTATTCAAACCTGTCGCTGATTCTAGCCCAAAACCGACCAGCGCCTTCCTCTGATGCTTGTCCAAAGAGGAGAACAAAGCTGTTGGAGAAATCTACAGCCTCCACTGATTAAACCAGTAAGAGACGTTTGACTTGTGTTTATCAGGCACCTCCAGATGGGCCCCTGCCGTCACTCAGCCGGCTCCTGACTTTAAGGCCACAGCTGTCCACAACGGGGAGTTCAAGGACCTGAGTCTGGCTGACTTCAAGGGCAAATACCTCGTTCTTTTCTTCTACCCGCTGGACTTGTGAGTATTTGAGAGGAACAGATGGATTTAGGATGTAAAGATGCAGAGATGGTGAGAACTTTATAATTCCCTCATCTTTTGCATCACAATTCATCAGATGTTTTAGATATTTTTTAAATTTAAAAACAAGGAACTTGTTTAGATGTGATCCGCACAGAGTCAGAATTATTCATACAGGATCCTGTAGAAAATTTTTATCTGAACATGTTTGTGTTTAACCACCTTTACTGAGTTCATCAATCAGGCAAACTGGTCACAGTGACAATCAAAATGTTAAGAAGAAACTAAAGGTTTTAAAATCTATTTATCTCTGTAACGACTGTTGCATACTGTTGGATTTAGGAAATGTAGATTTGCAAATAAATAGAAATTGAGTCTGCACAGGAAAGAGGTTCAAACAGCTTCTGCAGGAGTGGAAGGAAAAGCCCAACCCAACTTCAAGCTTTCCTCTGCCGAATCCCCTCCTGCAGCCGTCTTTTATTAACAGAGCATAGCATATGATTACCAAACAGTATTTGTTCTGACAGAACAATTGATAAGTTCATAAAGACAATATGCTCCATCAGAATGACAAGGCAAGATGGTCTCCTGACTGCATCACAAGACACGGTGCAGCGTCCCTCTTGCACAAATGATTCATAAACACACATTCATTTTATAATCATCATGAAATAAACCTGACACATACGGCAGTGGTTACCAACCTTTTTTGACTTGTCTACCCCTCTTACCCAATTTCTCATAAAATTAATGCCCACAAAGTCAAATGTGTTATTTTCCAAAAATAGAAAGTACAACTGATGATAAAATGTAAAATATTTTAGTTTCCTTTACTTGAACATGTAATGCTGTGAAATTTAATTAGTTTTAATTAGAATAAAAAATAACAATATGTTGCCTGGAAATTAGGGATGAAACGGTTTATGAAAACCGTCCGAACCGTTCGGTTCGATTCGCGTGTGTTGCGTTCGGTTCATGCGCTGCTCC
>NW_015150464.1:1981129-1981679 GCF_000732505.1 Cyprinodon variegatus
GTAATTCAGGTTTTAAATCAGGTTGGGTCCGTGACCTCTGGCATACGGTGTCGGCAGCATCATTCTGAGGGTCTGTTTCATTGCTACCAGTGCAATGCACTAAGCAGATATGGTACAGCGGGAGAACGTTGACTTTTACCTCAAATCGATATGGAGAGATGAGTTAGGATCTTAAAGGACCTGGAGATTAAAGAGGCTTCTGTTCTCTTTGTCTCTGCAGTACGTTTGTTTGCCCGACGGAGATCATTTCGTTCAGCGACAAGGCCAGCGAGTTTCACGACATCAACTGCGAGGTGGTGGGAGTGTCTGTGGATTCTCACTTCACCCACCTGGCCTGGATCAACACACCACGAAAGGTGAATACAATCATTCCAAAAAAACAAGAGCAAAGCTTGATTCAGTGTTGGACTGTAGAAGTGTTAGCAGGGGTGTCATGCGAAATGCAGGTAAATCTGGATCTGCAGCTGTATGTCTATGTTAAAGGTTAATGTTTCGGGTTTGATTTTCCAGGCTGGAGGTTTAGGACATATCCACATCCCTCTACTGTCAG
>NW_015150464.1:1984293-1984576 GCF_000732505.1 Cyprinodon variegatus
TTAAAAATAGAATGTTAAAAAAAAAAAGAAATGCAGGTAAATCTGGATCTGCAGCTGTATGTCTATGTTAAAGGTTAATGTTTCGGGTTTGATTTTCCAGGCTGGAGGTTTAGGACATATCCACATCCCTCTACTGTCAGACCTCAACAAGCAGATCTCCAGGGACTACGGGGTGCTTCTGGAGGGTCCGGGCATCGCACTGAGGTTAGGACGTCCAATCCTATTAATTTAAATATACATCCTAAGTTTGATCAGGGTTCCCGCGGGTCCTTAAAAAGTCTTA
>NW_015150464.1:1986217-1987776 GCF_000732505.1 Cyprinodon variegatus
AACAGCCGATACCGCACCGTGACGTCACAAACCAGTAGGTGGCAGTAGTGTTCTTTGACAAACATGGATGCCTCCAGTAAAGCACATTCAGATGAAAATTACTCTTAATTAAAATCACTTATCATTTATTGAACAGGATGTAATAATTTCACGTTTAAAGTACTTTCAGAAGTTTGAATTCTAAATATGACCTTTTCCTTTAAGGGCCAGATTTATGCCCTCTACCCCTGGTTATGTCCATTAGTTCTACATACAAAGGGGAATTGGGACATCACTACCCTCAAAGGAATGCACAAAATTAAGGGATCAGGTTAAAAAGTATTGCTATTGTGTTTGTCTACATAACACACTCAGCTATGTAGGTGTGATTTCGAAAGTCAAAGGGTTAAATAAAAAAACTTCTGTAAGGTTATTACAGAATGCCAGCTGTCTTCCATTAACCTGCCGTTTGTGCTTCAGGGGCTTGTTCATCATCGACCCAAACGGCGTGGTGAAACACATGAGTGTGAACGACCTGCCGGTCGGACGCTGCGTTGAAGAGACCCTGCGTTTGGTGAGGGCGTTCCAGTTCGTCGAGACGCACGGGGAGGTTTGTCCGGCCAGCTGGACCCCGGAGTCTCCAACGGTGAGTATCTGAGAACGCACCAAAAAATGATGCTGTTGCTTCCAGCTTCATCCAAGTTATTATTGGAAAACGCTTCAATTTTTGATTGATTTTCCTCTCATTTGCAAAAACTGGAGTTTTTGGATTATTTAACTGGACCTGAAGGTTAGAGGTGTTTTAATTAGCGGTGTCCTCATATAACTTTTTCCATTTCTGATTGGATATTGACCTAATACAATATCAGCATGACTCGTGTATAGTTTTATTACTTAATTAAGCCTTTTCTATCATCCCACCCTATTAAATAAAACAAGAGATATTTATTATTCTCCAGAGTTAATTAAACTTTCAAGAAAGTCAAGTGTTAGTGAGCTTTCCCATACCATAAATTTTAAAGGGAGAATCAGAATCAGAAATACTTTAATAATCCCAGAGGGAAAATTATGATCTGTTCGGATATACATTTTTTGGCTGATCCCAGACTAATTTCATTTATCAGTATTGTATTGCACATCCCTAGTTTTAATCTTTTTGAAAGCCAAACTTGAGCCCGAAATTTTTTTTTTTTTTTTGTGTCGTCACATGTCTTCAGCATAGGCCCGCCGCCTATAGAAAAACAAACAGAGAAGCTGCAACTGTGTCGTCAACCTAGCGACTTTGTTGCTATATTTCGCTGCTTTTTAGACCCTCTGGTGACTTTCTTTTTTTCTTTTCTCAAAAAAGTCACTAGTGACTTTTTTCCTGTCTTGTTGTTTTTCAAATTTCTCATTTGGGCCACAAACTTGGTCACTAAAAATGGTTAGGATCTTCTTAAATCTGCTATTTATAAGCCAACTATCAGGTTCATTTCAGACGTGAAATGATATTTTTGGTTGTCTGTAGGATTTAATCTAGAAGGGTCACTATTTCCTCATCTTTACCAGTAACTCAAGGACTTTTAAACCTGCTGGTCCAA
>NW_015150464.1:1989226-1992624 GCF_000732505.1 Cyprinodon variegatus
ATCTTTATTGTTTCTTTAAATTTCTAATTTTCTTTTAGACATTTTCATTTTGAAATCTCGATAAATGCTTAAATGCCATATGATTAAATGAAATGTTCTATAACTGATTAAAAAAAGAAGAGCAACAGAATACAATGAAATTTCACATGTAGCTCACTGTTGAGTTGTTCTATTTTAAAAAGACTCTAAGGGCACCCCTTGTGGTCTTTGAGGGCCCCTTGGTGCCCGCTGGCACCATGTTGGTGACCCCTGCTCTAGACAGTGAGACTGGAATAGGTCCCCTTTGTTCTTTGGCACCTGTGATGGCCTGGCGACCTGTCCAGGGTGTGCGACCCCTCTCCGGTCAAGTGCGTCAGATGATGGATGGATGTTATTTGGCACATTTCTTAAGTTGATTCATGTTAGAGTAGCTAGCGGCTATGCATTGGACTTTAGCCTGATCTTTGATTGGACCGTTCTACATGTGTATACATCCACTGTAGCTCTGCAGGCTGGAAGGGGAACTAGTTTTGCTGGTTTTATTTTGAAAAAGTCCTGATTCAATGGCTGCTTAAGAAAAACATCCCCACCGTGTTTATGTGCATATTGTGGATACACTATGCACATAAACACGGTGGTGGCAGGACTATGGTAGGTACTAAGGATTTAAAATTGATTACCTTTTAGAGAAACCTGGTCTCATAAGATCAAACAGTAAACAAACTGTTCTCCCATACGCCTCAGTTATACAATATAAATCCAGCTAAAATAATCACATTGGTGTCTAATTCTTATTTCCTTTTTCAGATCAAACCAACCCCTGAAGGATCGAAGGAGTACTTCGAGAAGGTCAACTGAGTTCACAACAGCCTGAAAGTAGAGACGATTAAAGCCTCTGATCTTAGTTTGCAGTTCACTAATAAATCCTTTGGACCAGTTTGTGCCGTTTTCTACCTCTTTGATTTTAATTTTAAGTCACACTATGATGCACCGTCTACAGATAATAAACACACTGAATGACCCCTGTACATAAACATGTTTATTTTCTTTTTACAGCGAGTTAATATGCAGGTTCAAAATGTCTGACATTGGTACACAACATGAAGTGCCAAAATCAACCAGAGTGGGAGAGAACTGGAAATTAGAAAAAAAAAAAAAAAGGCGTTTGCCACTTCTCATACAAGTAGGGTACATACTGTATTTACAGAAAAATGATGGTGGGGGGGCATCAGAAACACTCTGCAGCACAGTGTGGTGATGAAAACATCTAGTTTTAGGTGTACATAAACTTTACTTTATACAGTATGTTTGCAAAAAAACGACGCATCGCCTTGTTCCTTCAGATAAAATGAACGCCAGCTTTACTCCAAAGATGTGGAGCCTGTTTAAAGCTTAAAAAACAAAACAAAAAACCTCAAAAAGCCCTAAAAACAAAAGTGGAAAAAAATTGTGGTTTTGTTTTAAAAACGGAAGAATGGAGGCAGATGAGATGGTTTTAACGTGAAAACTTCATGCAGTTTCGGGCGAGCCGTTGCAGCGCCCACCGGCCCCCACCCCAAGCACCGAACTAAAAAAAAAAAAACTAAAGGATTCATTTAAAAAGAAAAAAACACACCCTGTAGTAAAACTGTACAACGAAAATACATCTGGGTCCTACGTCTAAAGGTACATTATCAAGGTTATATACACGCCACCCCATCCATATATTATCTTTACATGTAGACTTCATTCAACCCAAACATTTAGAAAACAAGACTAAACCTGGAAATGGGATCACATCAAACAGCCATTTTAAAAAAAAGAAATCAGTTCTTGCTGCACCTCGGCTGCTGATCAGTACGGAAACCCGACAGCGGGACTAAAATCTCAGCGACTGGATGGACCGCTTCCGGAGCAGGAGTTAGACCATCGAAATGAGCCGAGGGGAGGGGGGGGGGGGGGTCAGTGAAAGTAAAAGAAACTACGGTGGAGCAACAACATTTTGGAGCGACTTCCAAGAAAACAGAAATAAGTCGAACCCGGCTCCTGAAAATTCTGACGCAACAGAACCACGGCTTTCTGAACGCTCCGGCCTCTTCACTGAAGAGAGCTATGCTACTCCGTCAATGTACATCGTGTAGTCTCAGCTGGGACTGGGTCGGGAAGGAGGAGTCTGCTTTAAACATTCACCCCAACCTCAATAAAGCAACTGATTTAAAATGAAACCTTGGGTTTAACATCTCCTCAGATTTCCTCTTAAAGTCACGGTGTCGTAATTCATTCAGAAAAATGGAGAGAGAAAAAAAGAAGTTTTGTACAAAGAAGTGAGATTCCCACAATCTCTCTGCAAGAAGGAAAAGAAAGGATGACTTGTGCCTGCCGTCTTTCAGAACACGTAGGTGAATCCATTAACTCCCCGTGTAGCCGCTCTGCTTCTTAGTCGATTTTCACATTTGTGTAGATCTTCCTCACGAAGGCACTTGTTCCCATGTAGCCAACAGCACCTGCGAAGGGATTAAATCATATCAGTTCTTCACTACGCACCGCAGGGTTGTTTCCTGCCAAGGAGACGTAATAAAAGTCTGAGCAGGAGAAAAAGAAAACATGAGCTGAACACGGTGAGCCCAGAAGGCAGCAAACAGGTCCATAAGTCTGCTGAGGCTCATTAGCTCTGCTGCTGCAACAACAGGTCCACCCAGCAGCAGAAACAAACTACTTTAGAGCACAAAGAGGCTCAAAACCAACAGTACACCTCATTCAACATGAGCCGGAAGAACAGGAGATGCCACGCTGAGAGACAAACGTTTTAATAGCTTTTAGATCTCTACGTAAAGCTATTTTAAATGGGGTTAGGAGGAGTATACCTGAGTAGGCAACGCTCAGTTACCAGCAACATTTCAACCCTTTCATAACAGATTGATTGCTTAGGATTTAAAGCAGCAATGTTGACTTTATTTTGGAGGAAAATAATCTGTCGATTATTTTTTTGCTTGATTAATAATCGGATAGCCTTAAAGAAGATTTTTAAATAAAATTAAAAGAGGTGAAACTTAAACTTTTCCACTTGAGTTCTGGATAGAGCATATTGATGGATGAAAACTTTTTTTTTTTTTAAATCTTAAATGCAAACTGTTAATATATACATTTTTTTTTTTACAATTTTGATATCACTGCTCTAAGTGGGTCGCTCCGTCAGCTGTGGGGATATTTTAAGTCTATAATCCAAACAACGACTATTTCAATAATCATTTAATCACAATTAATAATTTGGCTCTAGTGGAAAGTCTCCTTGTCAAAACAATATTTCTGTCGTCTTAAAGGTAGAAGAGTAATGCACTAATTAGTACGGAAGAGGATTAGGCCCACTGAAAAAAAAAAGTTAACTGATTTTTAAGTTTTATTTGAGTTTAGTATGGAAAAAAGGCAGAATTCTGACTTTT
>NW_015150464.1:1993700-1996699 GCF_000732505.1 Cyprinodon variegatus
GAGAAAAAAAGTCAGAATTTTGAGAAAAAAAGTCAGAATTTTGAGAAAAAAAGTCAGAATTTTGAGAAAAAAAGTCAGAAGTCTGAGATTAAAGTCAGAATTCCCATACTAAACTGAAATAAAATTTAAAAAATCAGTTAACTTTTTTTTCCCAGTGGCCCTAATCCTCTTCCGTAAATTAGTCTGCTAATAATCATTCAATTTTATTTTAACTGCATGATGATCGGAGCGACAAAGAGATGATTAAAGTGCGCCTCAAATATCCTCCAAATTACCATTTCTTTTAGTATCTCAAGTGTTTATATAAAGGCATTTATCCTTTTTTTAGTTAAGAAAACACTAAATTACATGATTTATTTTAAGAGGTGTTTTATAAAGATGTGGCCATGGACAGAGCCAAGCCACAGAAAGTCGCTGCTGAGAAAGCTAGCTATTCATTGAGTAGCGTATGCATGCAATTAAATGGAAAGTTAAGTGGAAGGATAAACTGTTACAAAAAGAAGAATTGGGATAAATCCAACTTTAAAAGGATTATAACCAATTTAAACTCTTTGGGGAGATTTGTAAGGCTTCCCAATTCTGATCCTTATTAGCGCCCCCTGCAACAGTCACATGAGTGAAGCCACTCCTGACTTTCAGGAGTGTTTTCTGTCCTTACCTGGGCTAAGGACAACATTATTGTAATATTGCTCAGTAGTCTAAATTTCTTATTTTAAAATAAAGAAATGTTGCAGTTAATTAGAAATCAAGACCACAGAGTATAAATAGAAATGCAAAGCACAGAATTTAAACTGATTCTACTCCTGAGTGAATCTTCCACATTTCATGCAAAAGGAGCCCCAGCAAAGCACTGAGTGAATGCACTTTACATTACATGCAAACAGTTTGCTTTGCTGCTCCTTCCATTTGTTTAAATTGTGACTTTTTTGCATTAATTATTGTGTAACTTATGTAAATGGAGGAGGAAAAAATGAAATATCAGCTGTATTAACCGTTGCATTTCTTTGTTGTGGCAGAAGGTTCGCCAGCCAGTTTGGTTGTGGCCGTTTTCTCGGAAGCATCTTGCTAACCAGTTAGCATCTTGGTGCTAGTAGGTTCCCAATGGGAAATTCCATTGGGACCAAGTAGCACGTACAAACCACACCGTCAAGAAACGCTATGGAGTTTTGTGTCAGAGGTCGAGGATGAGTCTCCTCCTAGAAAGTTTCTAAATTTTGGGACAATATAGACTGATAAAGAGTACATTTATATACATGTTTAAGCCAGAATGATTTGACATTTAAATGTTATTTCCCTACGACTTTAAGGTGGTCTCTCTCAGCAAAAAAGCTTGAAATATTTGTTGAAGGACTTGATGTTGCAATCTCTGGTCTTTGCACCACTTTTACTTCTGAACTTCTTAGTAAATAGTTGCTATAAAGCAGGCCTCCCCAGAGATGCTGTCCTGCAGGTTTTAGAGGTTTCCCTGCTTCAGCACAGCTGATTTTAATGATTGCAGTTGAGCAAAAGCGAATTAATCAGCTTTCAATTAAAATCAGCTGTGCTGGAGCAAGGAAACCTCTAAAACCTGCATTACAGCAGCCCTCGAGGACGCCTGCTATAAAGCTTTAACATCAGGACACATCAGTCATGAGCTGGGACCACATAAAGCTGTTTCAAAATTCAGATCCAACATCAAAATAGTATCTAACGTTAATGAAAGTCTTGGTCGCTTTAAATCAGAGTATTCAATTACTTCACTTTTTAATATTTATGCATTTAAATAGGTAAAGAAAAATAATAAAATAGCAGAAACTCACCACACATGATCCCTAGAGCAGTGCTGAACACGGCCATGTAGCCGAAGTAGAAGGATGTTTGAAATAAGCCATACATCCTGAAATACACCAGGAGAAAATATTTCAGAGAGGAACATTTATCACTTACAGCATTTTATCAAGAAAATGAACATAACTCACTTAGTTTTGAAGAAATAGTAGTAAAAGGAGTACATGTAAACATAAACGGCAGTAGATGCAGCAGAGAGGAAGCTCGTCCACTGCCTGGAAAGATGAAACAAAAAAATATACATAAACATGTCTGAGAAAATTAAAACCCGCCATCTCAGATCAGATGGGTAGTAGAGACGCTTACCATCTGTAGTCCTCGGCGTTGAGTAGGAAGTACGTGCACACGATGGTGACGCACACGGTGACAATGCACAGGATCACCAGGACCAGCATCATGAAGCCGTACACATAGTAGATTTTATAGGCCCAAAAAGATGTGAAGATGAAGTACCTGATGGTGGTAAGAGAGCGTGTGTGTGAGAGCCACGTCTGACCAGAGAAACCGCTTCAATTCCTCAGATAAACAACTTACATCTCTATGAAAATGGAGCCAAAGGGCAGGATACCTCCGAGGCACACGATGACAGCCGGCTCCATGAACCTGAGACAGAACAAGATTCCAATCATTAGGACGGCTGCATTTCCTCCACTGTTATTCCATTCAGGAAGAAAATACAAAACAAAAAAAACAAAACAAAACAAAAATAAAGCGGAACATGTAAAGTCAGACATTGTTACATTGTACAGCTGATGTTTCTGTAACAGCAGTTTATGCCCAGAGTCAGCGGGCCTGGAGCAGTGCTGCATTCAGGAAAACTATTTCTATATTGAACGTTTACAAATAATGTTGAACTACATTAGGCTGCTTTATCACAAAGTTAGCACTGGCCACTAAATTACCATGTTTGTGACCAAAACTGCACCTTAATTAAACATTCTCTCCACACTAACCACAAGCATAAACACATTTGGCTCTAGAGTTTCATTCACAGCTTTGAATGCAGACTTCGTTTCATTCTGACAGGACTTTGCTGTTGTGTGGAAAATCACATGTAGCCACGCCATCTGCAAATCTTTCGCTCAGCGTGGCGGTAAACCCACTTTAAAGTCGTAGTGAAGCGGCTGTTCCAACCGTTGCATTTCCGAATTCTCCTGGTGGTGCCCAACTTT
>NW_015150464.1:2000009-2001369 GCF_000732505.1 Cyprinodon variegatus
CCTCCCTCTGCTCACCCACTCTGACCTCACATCTTCACTTAAAATGATTTGATTTCTAAAATCTTTTAATTAAGGGACAGGGTCCGATTCTAATCAGCTGATATACACAGACAAGCACTTTAGGAGAAAAATTGATCCAAGTTCTCTACAGAAATAATCAAATCAATCTGATCTAGGGGTGGAACGGTTTACAAAACCCACGGTTCGGTTCGGTTCACGGTTTCGTGGTCACGGTTTTCTGTTCGGTATATGTTGATTGTTAGCCTGACATGTTGGGTCATGTTGCTGTTAGCATAAACAAAACGTGTTGCACAATGTTACACTTTTATCCACAACTTTCTTCCCACTGTCATCATAGGTCACTCTAATGCTACATTCACACCGGACGCAGAGGGAGCAGCAAAATCGCGTCTGCTGCTTCATTTTTGCTGCTTGTACCAGTTAGTTCTGACGTGCGGCTGAAGCAGCTTTGCTGCTCTGGCTGCACGGTGAAAAAGTGTGTCTGACGCGCGTTGGGCGGAGCTTCACTATCCTTTCTTTGCCTTGCAGCTATATTTGCTGCGATCAGTGGGAATAAAGTAGTTTTAATATGTTTTTAAGTGAGAAAATCCACCTGAAAACTTAATCATTGCAGTCAGTTCAACCAGATTACCATCCTGCCCTCCAATATTATTTCTGTCGGAGCAGCTTAGACCCCAACATACCAGCGGTGCGCTGTCAGTAGGAATCCCATTCAACAGCAGCCTCTGGCCGGGTCGCCTCCTCGCGGTTTGCTGCAGCGGCTGGAAGGTGTTTTTCATCTAAATAATCCTTCAGGCACCAGGATAATAAAGCGAACACGCTTTGTCGGCAGGTTTCAGCATTTTAAGTTAATTTAGGCGTTGATAAACTGTTTCAGAGGAGTGATCATAGAGCTATGTGTCATCAGCGATGTGTCTGTCTCCCTGCCAGCTCCCAGATCAGCTTCTCTGATTGATTGATGCGGCGCGTCGAGCAGCAAAAGTTCAATTTTTCCCATCTTGAGCAGCAACGCGTTTGCGGCGCGTTACGCATGTCAAATGCTTAAACGCTCCCGACGCGCTGCTTCAGCTGCTCGCGCCTGCTGCTCAAAACGTGCTGCGGGACCTTTTGCTGCGCCTTGACGCGCGTCAACCATTGACTTTGCATGTAAACTCGCATCCATGTCCGGTGTGAACGCAGCTTGAATGCAAAGTGCTCCCATACAGCAGACCTATAAAGTGCTGCTGGCGCGTCTTCCAACTCTTGTTCTTTCCCACTCACCATTCCGACACAATTCTCCACAACAATTGATTTTTTTCTGCTACACCCGGCTACGCTGCTTCGCTTCTTCTTGTTTACT
>NW_015150464.1:2001436-2016926 GCF_000732505.1 Cyprinodon variegatus
AGAGAGAACATCTGTGTGTCTCTTTAAATGCAACAAAACAAAAAATAAAGTCCCTTTTTAGTTTTTAAATTGAATAATTAATTATTTTTAATATATAATTAAATTTTCAGCATGAAATGCATTAGTCTGTTGTAGGGCTCGTGGGGTTTCATAACCCAGAAGCAGATCAGTTTATCACTTTGTTCTTAGATGTGAACTTATGACTGATAAACTAGCTCACTGTGTGATACCATCAGCTGCAAACCTTTACTGTTATATTTTCATTGTTGGTTGTAAAACATTACTTTTTAACAAGCATGATTCACAGCTAGAATTTTGTTGCCCTTTAAATAAAGGTCACCTCCCACAGAGGGTTAAGTAAATAAAGCTAGTTTTTTGAAAGCAATACAAAATATTTGAAATTTATTATGAATTATAAAGAAAAAAAAAAGGTCAAATTGCCCAGCCCTCGTTTGTGGCTATAAGAGGATGTAATACGAAGGAGGTTAAAGGTTTGTTTGGTTAAAGTAGCCTCTGCTATCTAAACATTAGTTTACATTTTTTAATACATTTACCTTATTTTAATAATTTGTTGTCTCCTCTGAATTATTACTTTTCTTTTTCTTCTTGTGTGCAGCACGTTAAAATGCCACGCTACTGAAATCTGCCTTGCCTGTTGCAAAGCACAGTAAGCCATAAGCAAATTTCATTAAACGCTTTCCCCAGCTGCACTTTAAATATATTACTGCATTTAGCTCTCTGACTGCCATAACGCGCCCTCCTTCAATACGCTCCACACCCACCATTTCTTCTCGGGGATCGGCCGCGGCACAGCGTTCACTCTGCAGGGGAAGTTGGGTTGACCAGACAGATTTCTTCCCAGGATTGTTCCCACGAGGTTCAGAGGCAGAATGACAAAGAAGCAGATGCAACAGACGGCAACCTGTGGAAGAAAGAAAACGACTTCTGTAGGCGGATATATTCCTCGTTCTGTTTACATAAAAACAGCTGAAAGGATTAAAGGGAAGGGGACAGTGATTGTTGCAATGTATGCAAATCAATTCAAGTGACCAGTAGGTAAACTGATTGCCTAAAACTGCTCAATGACATTTAACCTGGACATAGCTATACCTCTGTACATCAGCCTCAAAGCAAACAGCAGAAAAGGAGTCATTACTCCACCAGATGTAGGAAGTAATAGTTTATGCCTCGCCTCCCTATAGAGGAGTGCACATTCACCGTAGCTAGCTGCAGAGTAATCACAGACACAGCAAGGTGCCGACTCCTGACACCATTTTACAAAGCGCCAACAAATCGAGCATCTCCAGCGAAGATGGCCTTTTCATGGAGAAACAACCACGGGGTTAAAACCAGTGCAGAGGACAGAGTAAATGGAGGAGCAGACCGGATGTGAACGGTCCCCACTGAAACGCTACAGTAATTTAATGGAAGATTAGCTTACAAATATTAAACGCTTGAGCAACGCCAGCACTATCCTTTTTAAAACGAATATTTGCACTTTGCAACAATAAAAGTTTAGTTGGGTGATAATGTTTGATGGTAAAGCTAACAAACACTAATGAAAACATGACTAGTAACGGACCGTGAAATCCCCTGCAGCTGGCGCAGTATGCATCAGACTGGCCTCCCTCTGCTCACCCACTCTGACCTCACATCTTCACTTAAAATGATTTGATTTCTAAAATCTTTTAATTAAGGGGCAGGGTCCAATTCTAATCAGCTGATTTACATAGCAACAAAAGTCTAGGTAAGGTGCTCACCTAGACTTTCAAAGAGATGTAAATTTGGCCATCCAGCACAGATGGTTGATAAAGTTGGAGGGATTTTACAGATTTAGAAATAATTTATTAATCAAACATAACATAAATAAAACAAGTGTTATCCTTTCTTTTAAAGCTGTCGCCTGCAAGCTCTAATTATTAAAATTAATATACTTAATTTTGGTCTATTGGACAAAATAGAACAATACAACCTGGAGGCTGTCAGTCCTTTATGAAGCGATATAAAGCTATAGTACAGATTAGCACATAACCTAACATGGACGTTTTTGCTTAGCGAGAGGAAACCAACAGAAAACCAAAGCTTTCACTAGGAGAAAAAGCCATCTGTAAACAGATGGGGGTGTGAATACTTTTGGTAGACATTTTATAACTAATCTAACCGATTCAGAGAAACTAACTTTGCTGACTAGAGAGTTACTGAGCACTGAGTCAAGCAGACTTCCCACAGGATAGTCGTTAGCAAACTGCACTGGAGACATTTTTTGTGTGAAATGTGTTTATTATGGCTGAACTATGTTTGTTAACTTACAGTTCATCTTTACTTCTGCTTTTAATCACTGAAATGTTGTAATCTCACTATAATTGGGCTTGGGCGTTTTGCAGACACAGTTGATCCATATTCCTTCTGGGTGTTGCAAGGTTAAGAAAAAAAGAAAAACTCACCATGGTTCCAAACGGGATAGCTCTGGAGGCGTGGTAGTAGATGGCGATGAAGTTAATGAAGAAGGCCGTACCACACACCATTGCTGGGATCAAAAAGGCCCCAATGAACATCTGCTTGATCCATCTTCTGCCTGCAGCATTCAAAACAAACATTTATCCGATTCAATGGCCGATTTCTTCTATCACGGGGAACACAATGTAATGTGCTGACTCGTTATTACCTCCTTGTTTTGCATACAAGCTTCCACCAAAGTAGCCGTTGACGGGAGAGGTTGCAGCGTACACAAAGATGGCTGTGCTCAGCATGGAGCCCCTCCTGCAGAGAGAAAAGGTCAGAGTTCAGCTTACCTTCCTCTGATAATGCTTGGATTTTATTCCACACCAAGAGAATGTGCTATTTTCAGTTCTTCTCTTGTTAATCTTTTGGCAGATTTTTGGGAGGAGCAATAAATCAGGCTGACAGTGTGTTAGGTGAACCATTTCACAACTTGAACAGATAAATGTTTTGAACTAAAACATGGGAACCACTGGTTATACTAAGAAATCTTTGTGTTTTCACAAAACTTGTCAAGCAAACCAAAAAGGTAAGTTTAGGAAGAACCAGGCCCACAGTACACAAATCATCCATCATAGTTGACAGTCAGCAGCAGATTACTTAAAAAGTCCCAGTGAAGTTTATATGTGTGATTTTACGACGCAGTATTAGAGCCAGGCTGAAGATTTTTAAAATTTTATTTCGAGAATAAAGTCTTAAAGTTGCAACACTGCCAGAATAAAGAGGTATTTTATGACAACTCTTACGAGAAGCCATTTCTTCCCTAATATGAGAAATGTCGAGCATCATTTAAAGCTATACTTTGGCATCGGTTTAACAAATATAGATATACGTACAGATATATATACAGAAGAGCTATATCTGCATATATTTTATCTCTTTTTATTCTTATTTTTTTAATCTTTATTATATTGTATAGGTGGACGTGTGTATATATTATATAAAACTGTAACTGGAGCGTGTAACAAAAGTAATTTCCCTCTTGGATTAATAAAGTATTTCTGATTCTGAAATAAGGAAATCTTAAGTCTTTTTGCAGCAGCATCAAACTGGGCAGGATGTCAAAGTTGACTCAAGATGCTGTTTGGTGGAGCTCGTTTGTGGTCATATGCTAGTTGGAGCTCGAAGCTTTCTTTCTGAAATGGGTTATTGTATGATGACTTCATTCTCGTAATATTACGACTTCATTCTCACACACACAAAAAGAAATGTCTAGCCTGGCCCTAATACTCTGTCGTATGATGGTCAGACAGAGGAGACCTTTTCCCCCTGGCATGAATTAAAAACAAGCTGCTGGCACTTAGTATTTAACAGTCCTCCCTGAGACTTTGTCCAGAGACCATCACTCACTCTGTGTACAGATCCTCCACCATCGCAACAATGATGACAATAAAGGAGACGGAGAAGATCTGGCAGCCGGAGCCGATCAGCGAGGAGAAGATCAAAGGATGGCTTGAAGGCCTGAACACATCTCCGTGGACCTGCTTCCACCCGTATTCATCACCCAGATCTCTGTCCTGTGGATATGTTGCCACGGAAAGCAGAGAACCGTTGCATTATGAAGCAGCAACTAAAAGAATTGAGTTTAACACCTTGGAGTCAGATGAAGATCGACGGCTCACCATGTCGTCCATTTCCTCCTCTTTGCTGTATCGGGCGTAATCCTTTCTCAGGGTTCTCATTAGAATCATGGACACCAGGCCCACCAGGAATATGACCATCATGAAGGAGTTAAAGATGGAGAACCAGTGAATCTAAAAGAAAAAGGTTAAAAAAAACCTATGAAACTAAATACTCAATCCCCTCTGAAGGTTGTTTTTTTTTGTTCATGACAAAATAACTTGAAAAACTAAGACCAGGTCTCACTCACCCTGTGCTGAAAGAAGGATGGATCCAGGTATTTGTCAAACCTGTCCTCAAACTTTACATCAGACTTCTTCCATTTCACCTGGATGGGAGCAAATGTGCAGGTTTTTAAGGCTGTGTCCCATCTGAAGCACAGAAAACCCCCCAACTCTTCTTCTATTCGTTAACAGTTAATCAGATGGAGGTTAAAAAATAAAATCCTTTCAGACTTGGAAAACATCATCTGGTCTTACTAAATATAAGCACTAAATCACAAAGCTTAATATATACAAGAATATAACAACCATATCACACATGGAGGATAAAATTATGCAAACACGCTTGAAGTAAACTAAAGATTATTAAAGTAGTGCAGGGAATTCTCCCTATACTCATAAATCAGATCGTATTTAACTAGTGCTCAGTTCTGGTGGTCTTATGTCATGACCTAACAAACAGAAAAGGCTGCATTTGCATTTCCTGATTTCATGAAATCAGGAGACAGAAGCGGATATTTGCATACTTTATAAGAAGGTACGTTCAGCACTCACAGAATACGACATTGCAATCCTGGTGTTGGGCATGAGTTTGACTTTGCTTTCGCTCGTCAGGTTTACGTCAACTATTCTGTTGTCGTTGTAGCCGATCTCCAGTTTTTTGTACGTCCACAGGTAGTGCTCTTCTCCGTTCTCATCTGCTTCACCAACAATGCCTTAAAAATAACCGACAAGCATGGAGTTAAAGATCTGATGGTTACCGAAACTGTTTGAAGGAGAACTGCATGTCTCAGCTTACAACACTGCGAACTAAAATAGACGGAGCTCTTTGCATTGTGTTACTATGGCAACTACAGCACGTAAACATAATCAGTGTGTTTTTTTACAACAGTGTTCATAATCGTCCCACTTTTATGGCTTTTAAAATTTCTTTTGAGTCAAGAAATATGCATGACGAGCATCTAGAAACACATGCAACTAATGGTGACAGAAGGGATAAAGCTCCCATCACATTTATATCATTAATAACTTTTTAACTTTTGCATACAGACTTCCAAAGTAGCAGTTAATAGGCGAGCTTGAAGCATAAACAAAACTCAGCCCTCTGTAACCTGCTGAATTCCCTCTGACTTCCTACTACTAATCCATCTGAACACACATTTATAAATTTATTGAGGGAGGGATTTGATTGAGTCTGTGTGGCGACAGAATCAATCTGAGTTCATTTTATTTTAATCATATAAGCAACACTCATTTAAATAAGTCAAATTCAAACCAGACGAGACAATTATAATATTAAGTCTCCATTAAATTAAAGCTATTCAATTAAACAGTTTAACAGAAAATTAGAAGGGCTGCACTCATAACAGAACCTTGGATGAATCTATTATTTATTTCCATTTAATATAAGAAGCATATCAATAAAAGTTGGATCTTTTTTTTAGTTGCATCATATTCTTCCAGCCTAACCATGCAAGGTTCAGAGGGGTCTGAATATACCCTGGACAGGGCTGGGCTGCACAGAGAAACACAGGAGCATGCACTGATCACCATTTCCTAACTGTTAATTTAGATAAACATGCATGATTTGAGGCTGTAGCTTTTTCATCTTAAATGCAAAATGGATATATCTATTCTAGACCTATGGTTTAATTACTGTTCAGAACAGGATGTATCAACAAGTTGCATGTTTTTAGCATTGGTGCTCTTTAGTAATCCAATTCAATGCTGAAGCTCAGTTTTTAAATATATATTGTAACATTTTCATAGTTTCCTGTGGTTTGCTGCTATGAAGCATATCAGAGTTTATACAGGAACGAGTAACTCTAATATAATGCTTTTTAATGCTCTCAGAAATAATTTTAATACCATAAACAAGTACCTATGACGCTCATACATATATATATATATATATAAAACACAGCAAAATCCTTTGTGATCTTTACTATCCACATGCTGCAGCCACATCCAGAATTCCTCGTTTTTCAGCCACCTTTGTTGAAATTTGCATTTCCACATTCTCTAACTTTTTATCGACCAACTTTTACGACCAATGGGAAGCAGTTCCGTGTAAACACGTGGAACCAGTTATATCTGACAAATTGTTATTTTTTTTTTTAGAAACAATTTTTTTCATAATTTTGATAATGATTTTTAATGACCAGTGGAAAGCTTTCATATGTTAATTTGCTTCCTGTTACAGAAAAAGGCATAGGACAAATTTCTATGCTAAAAACTGTTAAAATAAATCATAGCAGCCGGTGTTCTTCTCTAAAACCATCCAGGGAGAATAGAGACCTTTAGTTTCAATGGGTAACAGACTCTTCTTCTTCTAAAACTGTACTAAATAATTTCCCAAAGTCACAAAGAAATAAAGTCCTGCTGTTATTGAGCTTGTTCACATACTACACGGCTCGATGTTGACCATTGCAAGTAGTTTTTATTGTCGGGAAAGTACAAATTTCATTGCATTTGCCCGCCAGGCAAGTGCAATGATCGCCAAAAAAAAAAGTATTTATCACTCAAAATTACTTTAAAATCACTGACATTCCATGAAAATGACCCACAAGCGTTGCCGGCACCATTTTTGTTGTTTTGTACACATTCTCGCGTGATTTTCCGCTAGATGGCGTGATTCAGCTCTTGGGGAGAGAATTCTGCAGAGCAGCAGCTGGATGATGAATTTAATCTATACTATAATACACGCTAGATAAAAAATGATCAGTCAGGGATTAGGAAAATAATAATAATAATAATTGTATGTGCAGAGTGTAAATATTTCTATCATATGGCAGTCTTCTATCGTATGGCAGTACAGTAGTGATACATTAAAAAATGTTCATTAAATGTTTTTCTCTTAGACATTGGAGTGGTGCATTTAAATGTTATAGAGATAAACATGTTAAATTGGTGAGTAGTAGTGTAAGTTTTTAACCTGTCAAGTTTTTTTTTTTTAGATTTTTAACATTACAATTTATATTTTTCCAAGCACACAACAGTTTAAAGCAAAGTTTAGTTTGAAAAGAATGTGCAGGAAGGATTGAAAAGCATGTTAACACGGTAATGTAGGTTTGAGTTCATTATCTGACGCATGCAGATACACACCAGGAACCTGGAAACTTAAAAAATACTGAATTACAAAAAACATTTAAAAAACAAACATGTTTTATTGATATATATATACAAAAATAAGTATCAGGAACTATATTTATCAAACATTATACTGGGCAAGTAAAAATTGTTTCTGGGCAAATGAAATGTGAAAGTCACTTGCCCAAAGGGCAAGTGGTAAAAATCCTTAACGCAAACCCCTGTTCTATCATGTATCCTTCCTCCTAAGTCAATGACACTACTGGCCCTGCTACCATAGACAAGTTCTTATCAGATCAAACTGAATTTTATTTGATTATGATTTAAATCCACCTAAGATGTTTGCAACTCAACAATAAACCATCTATACGGATTTCAGGATATAAATTAGAGATTCTGTTTGAGGTAAACAGGCGTTCTCCATGCATAAACCAAACAGGCATTGTAAAACAGCTATAGAACTATAGATCTAACCATCTTAGATCTCACTACTCATGTGTGAACTCTTTAAATACAGTAGAGTAAATATCAGAGCCCCACCCGCTGCAGACAACATCCGCGTACACGCCGCGTATGTTTAACCAGCTGGAGAAGTGGTGGCTATTATTGTAAAAGAAGCAGCATAGATTTGGCCTGAAGAGGAAGAGACCATAGAAATGTCTGTAATGACAGGGAGTCATTCATACCCCTCTAATATGTGACATCAAAGCTCTTGAGCACAGGTTATTATAATCACTGCATGTCACTGCATTAATTTGCCTCCAAACCTCATTAAAAGGAAAATTTGTACTCTCTAGTGAACTGCATTTAAGTTAGGGAAACTTCATAAAAAGTAGTAATTAACTAGCACAAAAATTCAGCTTAATAATCCAGATAATTTATAAACAAAACTTTGCAAGTTACCGTTTCCTTCTGTAAAATTAAACGTGTTGTTCTTTTAAAAAGAATACAGACATACTGGGAAAAAATTTAGCAATTAGGGAAAGAAAATAAAACATGGAGAATAGCGTCACTTACCCCAGATGGGGAGATCATCTATGTACATTTGATACCAATAGTGATTCTTTATGGCATAAACAAAGGCATCCTGTTTGGGTTTGTCCAAGTCAATTTCACAGTATGTTGTCTGCATGACTTCCTCTGCAGAGAGTAAAAAAAAAACACAATTAGGAACCATAAATTGTGGGAAGTACAGTCACCATGCTGAAGAAAACTGATAAAGACGTTAACTTTGCTATAAATGTACTTCCACCAAACAGAGAAGAATACCTTTAAACTTAATATCCAAGCCACTGAATTCCAGCTCCACTCCCTGTAAAGCCTCGCCGAGTGTTTCATGGTAATGGCTGATGGTCTTCTTGGAGCCCACGCAAAAGGGCAGAGAGAAATACTTGTATGTCTCCTGTCGGTTGTGGTAAGGCCCCACCGTGTTCATCCATAAAACCACCTCCTCCTTATCTGTGTACTGGGAAGGGAAAACAAAAGGATGCATTCAGGGCAGTCCCAAGAATGCAACACCTGTTCTGCAAGTCCTTCGGGTTGTAAAGTATACACTATTGATTTGATGCGGGTCTAAGTAGCTTTAAATACAGATTTCAATTAACAGTAACAGTTCAACAGGGTATTAAAATTATGTTTAAATTAAAATAAATGTTTATTGAGCATCAGTCTGTAAAAAAAAAAAAAGCAAAACTGTTATCAGATACTCTTCCTACATTAATATTGACTGTCAATCAAGCAGATGTTGCTTCGCACTGCCGGTCAGCTAGCTGAAAGACGGCAACCATACATTTACTTTGCTTACATTGAAGGCAAGTCCAACTATTTAGAAATAGTTGCAAAAAAAAAGCTAAAACTAAAGAAGATAGTCCAACTAATAATTCAGATAATATGACCATGTTGGTCTGTTTTTTCTATTCAGAGATCAAGTTTTCTGTAAAACACGCACCTAAAATTCCCAATACATTTTGTCTCTTTTTTTTTTTTTGCTTGTAGATCCAAAGAATAGAATTCAGCTTTATTGTCATTACACTGTCACAAGTACTATATAAAACAAAGTACTTTTCTAATCACCATTATAATTTAAATATTTGGTACTGCCAATGCCAGTTCATAACTGTTTTTTGTTTATTCCCATCAGCAATGTATCCAGAGCCTAATGCTGAGGTTTTAGTTAGACAAAGTCATGTCTGATTATCTGAAGGAATGTATAAATCTTTATAACCAACAAATAGTCTTGTTGTTAATGTTTTTATGTATCTCTATTCCTGAATGAACATATGCAAACACTCCTTAGTTAGTACCTGTAAAGTCCATATTCAGTTCAAAACTGGAAATATTCATAGCTAAACTTTTGGGATTCAATAAACCATTTGAAATAGTGTTGCAACTGGTTACTATTTTGCTAATTAATGAATCTTGATTGTCTAATGGATTAATAATCACATGGCAAAAGGCTCTTTCTGTGTTCTGATCGACAAAAAAGGCTTTTCTTGAATGCAAAATGTAAAACTTCTTTCCCCTTTTTTACAAAACTGCTCTGAACAGGTTGCCCTTCCAGCTAATGGCATTTTCAGAGTCTCTATATTGCAGTTAATGATTAATCAATTACTAAATTAGTGGACAATAATTCCAATAATCGATTTAACATGATTGTTTGAGCCGTTTTTTAAAGGAATTAAAATGTTAGGAATGATGAATGGTTTATTGATTTAAGGCAGAATGATATCTGTATTTAATGGTGACTAAAATGTTATTAATTTACCATTACAGGTAGAATAACTGACTTTTTTCAAACTAAGGATGTGGATAAAAGTAGTCATTACCTTTTCTTTAAATTAAGGTTTGGTTGTTTTTATTTTTTAGGATTTTGGGTTACACAGGTTTTAAAATCAACTGAGGGGAAAACAATACTGTCTGCAATGTTTAACATTTAACAAACTGCAACTTTCCAACTGAAAAAGTTTTTGATGTACAAATGTTTTTAAAAAATGCTGAAGAAATACTCCTTTTTGTTTAAAACAAATGCAGTTTGGTCATTTAAATTGAGATGTTGCTTTATATTCACTCCCTGTTATCACACAGTAAGAGCCTGATATTGACTAAGAGTGAAGTAACCACCATCAGCACTGGACTGGCTCTAAAACAGAAGGCTATTGCTATCAAAATGAAATGCAAACTCATGAAAATATCCTAGTTATCACTTTAAGGCAGAGCCGTACAACCAAAGAGTGATATGCCTTAGCCATGTTTGCTTACGTTTAAGGAAGTGAACTTCCACGCTGTATCCGTTTACTCACCTAACTCCTTTCACACCTAGAAATACTTTTTTAGGAAGATAAATCAGCCTGAGATCTGCTTAACATTTCTAGATTTTATCTGACTCCATTTACACGTATGGCAGAGTAAATGCTAAAAGGCCTCAACGTTTCACTGGTATCTCATCTAAGACTCTTTGCATTTTTAGATACGCTTCAACAGTAAATCTACTTTTAATTTCCCTAACTAACCGATGTTGGTATGCTGCTTCTGGAAGAGGAGATTGTACCGGTGCTAACGGGAAGCTAGTAGCAGACGTGTTGCAAAAAAGCTAACAGTTAGCATAAGCAGTTAGGCTAATTAACGGCTGCATGCTAGCTGGCTAACTGAATGCTTATCTGATTGATAACGCGACAGGTATCGGTTTATCACTCAACAGGCCAGGCCCTTAGTCCCGTCGGGTGGGATTCTGTGCCCTGAACCGCAGCTAGCCTCTGCCGCTACAGCTAGCAGCTTACACACAGGCATAAACGTCCATTATTTTTCAACGCTCTCTTTTCAGTCCGTGCTTAATCAATCGCTATCTTACCGTGTGCTCGTGTTCATCCGCGTCAACGGGTAAGAGAGAGCCTACTATAGCGAGGAAAGCCGCCACTGCCACCTTCCACCGGGAAGAGCCCATAATTTCGGTGAAAGTATGCAGAAAGATTGGGGCTGTTAGCTTCGTTGGGCTAATATCCCACCTTCTTCCTGGTTGTATGACAGAGGCAATTTTCAGGGATGCTCTCTGTACGCTCTCATCGCACCTACGCCGGATTGGTCGGGAGGAGTCACGTGGTTCTGGGTATCCAATCAGCGTTGAAAGCGATGGCTCCAGCGATGATTGGAGGAACTCTGTCAGCGCATCTTCCGCAAGCTTCAGCCACGTCATCCCGACTGCCGAGATGAGAGCTTTACCTTTGACAGAGTGGGGGAAAGGGTCACGATCCGGGTCCACGCGTGGCCCGGACGGGGTTCTGTCAGTTTCTGAAAAATTCTGAACTATAATTTCACACATTGACCTAAAACTGTAACTCTGTTTTCATAAGCATGCAGTTCATCACATGGCTGCAGGAATTTTTCAAAAACTTTTTATGAGCTTATTTAAACTTACTACCAAAATTACAAAGACAATATATATCAATATGAAAGATCTATGGAATATTTTAGCTTCTCTGTTTCCCACAAAACTTTTCTATTAAAAATGTGCAGTTATTTAATAATAGAATAAAATAGAAAACCCCTTTATTGTCCCACAATGGGGGAATTCTGCTGTTTACAGCAGCAAAAAGATTGTAGAAAAACTTGTGGACCTTAGAAAAATTTATAAGAATAACATAATCGTGAAGAGTTAATAGATAATAGACATAAAATACTGTAAAGTGTTTTAACAATATAAATCCATGCATCTGGAATTTAGACAAAAATCACAAAAGTACTTAGTATGATACTTGTATAATTTTTTAATATAATGATTTTACTATAAAACAGTATTTTTCTTTCGGATCTTTTAAAATATTATTATTATATATTTTTCCTTTTTGTTTTTCATTTATAAAAATAAAATTTAATTCGTTCAATTATGCATTTAGCACAAATCAACATTTTTCTAAAAAGAAAAAAGTTTTCAAAAACAGTTTAAGGATAAAATCACAGCAGGTTAAGGTGACATATTTTGCCTCCTTTCCTCTGACACCCTTTCATAAAATCCAAAGAGTTTAAACTATCACTGACAGAAGAGACACTAAGAATCAGTTAAGAAGCTATTGGTTACTCTAGAAGAGCTGCAGAGATGCAAAGCTTATGAAATAATCGTTTGATAGAGCAACGATTAGCCATTAGCTCCAAAAATCTATCATTTATTAAAGAGTGCTAATAAGAAAGCCATTATGAAGAGAAGGACATTAAAGGGGCGTGTTTGCTTTGAGAAAAGTAGGAAACAAAACAAATCATCTTTCATATAAAATCCTACATGTAGAATGTTACCTAATATTGCACATTACTCTGAAAACAGTATCTCTGTGAAAAAGCACAGCGGTGGCATTGTAATGCTGTGGGATTTCTTTTATTCAGCAGGGGCATGAAAGTTGGTAATTTTTTCTGTTTGTATACACTAATCCAATAGTATAACCCATACTCCATGAAAATCTGTGAACATGTACTTTTAATGCAAGAAAAAAAAATAATTTTTTAGTTTTTTTTTTTTATTAAATTGCTAATCAGAGCCTTTTTAAGAGAGAACCCCTCTGGGTTCCCAGCTTATTCTTTCCAACAACTGAGCTCCAATACATGAATCAAAAAGCATCTAACAAACACAGAGAGGGTTTCAAAAGGTTTAATGAATTTATTACAGTAAAAATCATCTTGAAGCTTTACATGTTCTGCATTTAGAGAATAAGAAACCGACTTTACAAAAAAAGGATACAACACTTCAGTGTGTTTAACCAATCATTCAACTCAAGTACTTTTAATGTTTATCAAAAGCTGCAACACTTTATTGCATATGAATTAAAAGTTATTAAAAAAATGTGATTATTAAAGGATTTTATGAAAATGTTAAAGTATTAAAAAACAAATTCCACTCTGGGCTTGTTGCATGTATAATTTGCTTAGATATTGAAATGTAAATTTAACCTTTTGTCGATTAATTTTGCCAGATAATTTCCTGAATGCAAACTGGATGATCTTTCCAGAAGGTTTTACCTAAAAGATGGATCCAAAATTCTGATTCTGAAATCGGAGCATTAGGCTCTTTACTGCTTGATGATGGGCTTCCCGGCCTGTTGTGTTTTATTGATGGTAGAAGGTGTTCGAACCAGTGGAAGAAAATAACACTTAACGTTCTTGTTACATTCAGGTCCATCTTTATCCGAGGTCCAAGTACTCTTTCCAATGCTACAACGAATTCACAAATTCCCTGCCGAGTGGAAATGAAAGGAAACGGTGTAAGCTTTGC
Source organism: Cyprinodon variegatus (assembly GCF_000732505.1). Lineage (NCBI taxonomy): Eukaryota > Metazoa > Chordata > Actinopteri > Cyprinodontiformes > Cyprinodontidae > Cyprinodon > Cyprinodon variegatus. The sequence continues at coordinate 2,015,120 of NW_015150464.1, forward strand.
AGAATAAAAAAAAAAAACATCACTCTCTCATTTCTAGTTTATAAAAAGTACCTAAAAATGTTATGGTTTTGACCAGACTCTAAAATTACTTTTATCAAATAAAATATGTATAAAAGCATTTGAAAAATGTCTACACAACTTATTTGTGAAAGGTTTGTTAGTTAAACAGCTTCATTAAGCCCAAGAGACACAGAGGCATAGCCAGAAAATTTTAATAAGGGTGGCCAGGCAATAACCAATGTACACTGAGGGGTGGCCAAAAGTGGATAGGTGCCAAAACCTCAGGGTCAATCTACACTGTACCGAAAGGAAAATGAAAAATCACAACATCCATATTTTCTAAATAAAGACAAACTATACTTTTCTGCAGCCTTTTCTAAGAAATAGAAGCTTATATTTAAAAATCCATGCCGTATAAATTAATGGTGAAGTGGACAAAATTCTTTCAGTTTTGAGTTCTGGGGCGAACATCTTATTCATTGTCATTACTAACCTAATTTTATTAAGAATCATTCAGCATAAAATTAATATTTAAATTTACTAATATCTACAATAAATTGATTACTTATTATTAAAGTAGTTATTTATCTCTGATTTCAGTGAAGATTCCTAGATGACTTGCAGAGACATAATTTTCTCTTTACCCCATAAAAGACAAAATCTAGTTCTGAATTATTGAATTAGGGACAGGGACGCATTTAGAGTTGAAGTTGAACAGATGAGCTAAATACAGATAAATCCAGCAACCAAACGTTTTATAGCCTTCAGAAGACTTGAGACTGAGAAGGAGTCGCCAATCAGCAGAAGTACAACCAGAAACACACAGTTATGGCTGTGATAGAATGATTCAGCAAAGAGGAATGGTCGACATGTTGAAAGTGTCACAGTGGCCCAGTCAAAGTCCAGCCTTCAACCTGAATAAATACTAAAATTAATCAGCCCCTTTTTCTATTGCCACTCAAAGGATTGGTGCTTTGAATGCCCAGGTAGCATTTATCCTGGTAAATTCACTTTACATGCATCATCTGCAGACCCAGTCCCTTCCAGGCTTTTGAGGGGTAGTTGGTATACAGCTTCAGTGCTCTATTCCACCAGTAAAAAATCTACAAAAGACATTTATATTTAGATCTTTTTAAGCTACAGAGTACACCTTAATACTTCAGTGGCAGAGCCCTGGGTGATCAGGGCAGGCCGGTGTGGAGTGGCAGCAGCTGTAACATTAGTCAATCATTTGGTCGTAACCCGTTAATTATTTTAGCACAAAAATACATTATGAGATGTTTAAGTGGGAAAGTACACCTAATACCCTCACATGTATAGTCAAACAGCCTGGTTTTAAATTGTGTCGAAGCAGTTAGAGCTGCTTAATATAAATATATGCACATGTGGACTTTAATAGATAACATTTTGGCTAAAATATGTTTAGGTTTTTTTTGCTGTAGATCTGAGAGTTAACTGTTGATTATAATAAAAGAAAATAACTGTGTAAAATATTTTATAATTGTTATTCTAATTGAATCCTACTTTCAAAATAAACTCTGTCCAGATGCAAATCATAAAAAAAAAAAAACTGAATGTCAATGAAACTTTTTAACTTTGGGGATGTGCTTATAGCTGGCAACATAGGAGGTTATGGAAGAGGATTAGGGCCACTGAAAAAAAAAAAAAGTTAACTGATTTTTAAATTTTATTTCAGTTTAACATGTGAAAAAAGTCCGAATTCTGACTTTTTTCTCAGAATTCTGACAGCTAACAAAGATGTTAGCATCAAGCCATAGCCATGTCTGCTTTAGAGACTAGCTCTCTT
>NW_015150464.1:2017171-2019161 GCF_000732505.1 Cyprinodon variegatus
ATTCTGAGAAAAAAGTCAGAATTCTGAGATTAAAATCAGAATTTTGACTTTTTTCCCATGTTAAACTGAAATAAAATTAAAAAATCAGTTAACTTTTTTTTTTTTCAGTGGCCCTAATCCTCTTCCGTAGGAGGTAAAGGGAGAACCAGTTTTTTTTATTACAGCCACCTACAGGACTGTAGGTGTAGTGCAGTTTCTCAGGCTGATTGTCTGGGGGCTTCTAGATTGATGGGAAAGCACACTGATGAATTACCCAGGATTCTTATTACTGGGTGAATACGAATCCAGGGGCTTTCGGTGGAAAAGGGGCTTTCGTTGCTAAAGGTGATTTTGCATTGCAAGACCATGGAGTCTACATAGTTTTCAAACTAAGCATTTCTAATTCGGCTACATCTGCTTTTAAGACAATGAAAATTCAGATTCTTTTGTATTTTTGTATATGATAAGAGTTTGACGACTTTAAAAGCTGATAAAAATCAGATCATTTTTAGTTTGTCTTGTTTTGCAGCCAGGAGCTGAAAGTGGATCACTGTTTAACTGCATCCTAATCACACTAAGACGAGTCAAAGAAATGTTCTCTCACTTTAAGACACCGGGAAGCTTCGGATCGCGATATAAGCCGTTGTGCAGGTATCCCAGAGAACCATCAAATGTCACAAGCTTGACTCTGTCTTTACCCTGCGCCTTCGCAGCGACCTCATACGTCTGAGAAAGTTAAACAGAACAGCTGAATTACAGTGATGACTGTAAAGCAAACATTAGCTGAAAGTAATAAAAAGCCTTACCCGTCGAGCTACTTCTATGGGAACCAAGTGATCGTCCTCTGAATGGAGAAACAGAATCGGACTCTTCATTTTCTTCAAACTGAAAAACATATCTAGGTAAACAGAAAATCCTCTTTTCATATGATGCATCTTGTAATATTCTGCTCATATGAACCCACTCACTTTTGTTCTGTAGGAAAGACAACCTTTTTTTGTTCCCACAGGAACCTGAACAGGTTCTTAATGCCTGGAAATGTCATGTAATACTTTAAGGACAGAAAAAAAAAAAAAACATTGCAAAGTCGTTAGCGACAGAAAAATTATCCAGAAATTGTGAAAAATGTTTGGTCAGTGCAGCCTACCCAGCCAAAAACATAAAACGGCATATACTGTCGTTCACTATTGAACGCCCCCTCGAGAATGACGCCATCAAAAACAATGCCTAAACAGGAGTAGAACAAATTAGCATTGAGACTTTCCTAACATGTCCTTAGAGGCCAGCAGTAGAACACACCTTGTTCAAGCAGCTTCACCGCAGTGTTGGAGATCACCCTGCACAGAAACACAGCCTTCAGTTTGTCCAGCTTTTACCTCCTCGCCACGTAGATTTTAGTGCCAAATGTCAGGCTTCATTTTTGGATGAACATCAGACACAGTTAAAACCAGATATCACCACACACTGTTCAAAACATGATGCATATTGACCTTCCTAGCCTTAAAGTCTGACTGCTTTAACCTGCTGCTTTGTGTAAAATCATTGGAAAAAACAAAATCAGCCATAATATCAGGATCTGGGAATCTAGTTCATCTATGGATCCTCTTTCCGGATGTCTGAAGTTGTCATTTTCATCTGTATAAACAGCCCAGAAAGTTGAGTTCTGTACCCCAAGAGATGAAGGCGTTTTGCTCCAACCTGAGCAAATTAACGCAAAACAAATTAGACCTCACGAAGATGGAGTAATTAACCATCTGAAACAGATCCCCTACCAACATGGACTTAAATGCCACTCAGTAAGAAGAAGCCATTACTCTAAATACCAGGTAAAAAGAAGCCGGAGACAAATATGTTGTTCTTTAAGGCATTCTGTGTGTTTGGATGAACAAAATGAAAAAGTTAGCGCCATGGTGACCATTGGTAGCCTTGTGAGACCATCCTGATCTCGCGAGCTTTCAAGGTTTCACTCGCAGATCAGTCTGGTTACTTTTCGTTAAAGAAAATTTGGAGC
>NW_015150464.1:2019534-2021554 GCF_000732505.1 Cyprinodon variegatus
TCTGGCGGAGTCAGGTTAGACCATTAGTACATTTGGAGCAAGCCTGAAAACACCATCATCACTGGGAGCTACAGAGGCAGCAACACCTTGTTGAGGGGATGTTTTAAATAAATAATAGATAATTAAACTTTATTGATCTCACATTGGAGAAATTCACCTCTGCATTTTAACCCATCCCCTTGGGGAGCAGCCATTGTGCAGTGCCCAGGGAGCAATTAGGGGTTAAGGGTCTTTGCTCAGAGACCGAGAGTGGCAGGCTGTGGGAGTGGGGCTCGAACTCAGAACCTCAGGATTCCAAGCTCTGTGCCCTAACCATTTCCTTCCATTTCTTCAGTAGTTTTGCTGACTATTGAATTAATGAAAAAAATTATATTTAATTAAGCCAATTTCCTGTGTTTTGAGTAGGCTAGTAAGAAAATTTACCAACGGAACAGGATGGTTTACATTTAAGATAAGACAAAAACATCCTGTCATCTTATTTCATGTGTAAAATATCTAATTATTTTATGTTAAGGATAGAAATTCTCCTTTTGGTGGCACATCACATTATATATCTGCTTAAATTAAGGGTACATACACTTATTTTAAGAACATTTGAGCCGTTTTTTAGATGTTTTTGCAGTGAGGAACATCCGAACACATCAGCCAGGAAGTTAAACGCATGACGACAAATTGGACCCTCAAAATGGACAATTAAAGAAATCATAGCTCAAGATACAAAGTTGGCCAAAAAAAACCCCCATCAACCTTTGAAACGGATCCCACTCTGTGAGTGAGGCTGCTTTAAATGCTGAATCACTTCCTCCATTAGAGTAATTATGGAAAATGAGCCAAATCTGCAGCAAATGTCTGTTAGAAACCTACAGATTAGAAAGCAATTCTAAAAAAACTCACAAAAAACCCTTGACAGAAAGTTAAAAAATAATTTGTTGTATTTTTATGTGTCCATTTCACCCAAAGTAATTATTTTTGGTAAGTTTAGTCAGTAGTCTAGTTGTAAAAAAGAAAAAAAAAAGAAGGGGGATGGTGGAATATATATATATATATATTTTTTTTTTTTTGGGAAGCATGCATAGCCTAGTCTATTAACCTAAAGCAATATGCATGGTATGGTTGTTACATGTCAGGTAGGCCAAGGCAACTCACAACAAAAATATTCTAAAAATAAATAAAAATGTCTTAAATAAAGTGTATTTACCCTTAATTTGAGTAGGTTAATAAGATGGTCTGCCAATGGAACGAGGATTTTTACTCTTAAAATAAGATTATTAGATAATATGCACTTGAAATAAGACAATGTGATTATTATTATTTTTTTTTTAAATGTAAATCGTCTTGTTCTATTTGCAAACTGTCTCACTTACCTCCTCAATTCAAGAATAAATGCACTTCATTTAAGAAAATTTTACTTATCTAGATTTTGATTATTTTCCAGTGCTAACAGTGGACCTGCAGTCAGTCCCTGATGGCTATCAATGCCCCTACATAGTTAGGGATTAATGCAGAGGAGAAATTTCCCACTGAGATCAGCTTCATAGTCATGGTAGGCTACTTCTTTGATTTTACTTATTTTGCTCAGGCTACTCATAAGCCTACAGGCAGCAAAATGTTGTAAGGGTAATATTACATTGCAAAAACTAGAAAGAAGTAAAAAATTCTTAAATCAGGCGTATTTAGCCTTAATTTGAGCAGTTAAATTAGATTATTTGCTAATGGAATGAGTATTTTTACTCTTCAAATAAGAAAATTAGATAATATTCACTTGAAATAAGGCAATAAAATAGTTTTTTCTTATTTTAAATGTAAATTGTCTTGTTCCATCGGCAAATTGTCTCACTTACCTCCAGAGATGGGAAGTAACGAAGTAACTGTACTCAAGTAGATTTTTCTGATATTTTTACTTTACTTTACTACTTATTTTTTATGGCAAACTTTTACTTCTACTCCTTACATTTTTACACAAATATCTGTACTTTCTACTCCTTACATTTTAAAAAATTGGCTCGTTACTTTAGTTTTG
>NW_015150464.1:2024854-2026030 GCF_000732505.1 Cyprinodon variegatus
TTTAAAAAAATCCTTATTTTCTTTTTTCACTTCGGGGAATTGACAAATACAAAAAATATGATCAAATGTGAGTACTGTGGGATATTTAGTGATATAAATCACACTACTTTAGTATTATTTTAAGATCTAAATGTGTGAATCTGAGGTTATGATTGCAGTGACATGAACTCACAGCCATACAATTACCTAAGAAAGACTGTAAATAAGTAATGGAAAGTTTTTAGATCCTCACTTTTATTATTAATATGATAGTATCTCAAAATATTGTGATAAGATTTTACAGCCTTATCACCCAGCCCTAATGCTAAAGGCACAAATAAATGATTTTATGAGGAAGGTATGAAAATACACTGATTAAAAACCCACAGGGAACAAAGAAATAATTTTAATGGTGAATATGCATGTTTATTTGCTGTAGGTGAACATATGATACACAATGCACAATGTATTAGTTTAGAAATGAACAGATACTGTTTTTTTTAAGGCTAATTCTGATTATTTTGACGTTTCTCTAACCCAATTCCTGATCCTTTAACCAATTTTGCAGATTCTTTCGGCCAATTCTTTTTGGCAAATATTACTTTCACTGCAAAAATCTAAAAAAAAATAAGGGTATTTGTTCTTCTGAACACGCAAATAATACGATTTCCCAATGAAATAAGAGATTGTGCATTTTAAATAAGATCATGGAGTCTACTACTTTGTTCATATTCAACCTAGATTATCTTAATCTCTTGGCAACTTGCTCATCTGCTCAAATGAAGAGAAATTAGATTTTTTTGCAGTCTTCTCTGATAAAAATACCCCAATGAAAGCAAATTTTATATAAATCTCAAATGAAAATGAAAAGACATTAAAAAAACAAAAAAACAAAAAAAAACATCACCTACAGAGAGCAAATAGAGAGACCGGCATCGAGTTTCACATGATCTCAAAGCGTGGCTGCTGAATGCTCCAGTGACATTTATATAGCAGCTGATGCAAAGGCAGTTTAAACAGTGCTAATATATCGGCCAAAATATTGGCAGCCCGATGTATCCGTCCATCTCTATTAAATATCAGTTCTAGTTATAGACTTTTTGCCACAAACGTCAAAATTACCAGAAACTGCCTTAAAGCTACAGTGTGTAATTTTCAGCGACATCTACCGTCCAGACTGCAGACCTCAGAAACATG
>NW_015150464.1:2028417-2031652 GCF_000732505.1 Cyprinodon variegatus
TAAACTTGGAAAGCATCAGAACAGTAAAATCACTGTTGTGGCGGACCACTAAGGGGCTCCACTCTCACTCAGTGGAGATGTTGCAGTTATGTTTGTTCGGATGTGTATATATATGGATTTTCTGTAAAGTTGCTCTCAGTTGGAGTAGAGTAAAGAACTGTTTAAACCTGCCTGCTTTGTGTCGTCATCTTCACTCTTCCACATTATTACACTAACATTGTAAGAAATACCGTATATAAACATTTTGCATTTAAAATATTAAAAAAACATTTTCTTTCTGCCAATATGTTATATCCAGAACTCCTCAATTGCAAGTTGCAAAATTCTCCTTTAAAGAATCTTTGGCTATCCGATTATTAAACTAAAAAATAACCGACAGATTAATCAGTTTGCAAAACAATTGATAGTTGCAGCCCTAGTCCTGAAACCTTGTGGATCAGGTGTGAACGTATAAATCCTCCTACCTCGTGCCTGTGTTACCGTGCATATATAAGAAGACCGGATTCCCATCATTCAGAGTGTTCTGGTACCAAATCAGGTCCTTCCCTTGAGCTTCTTTCCACCGACTCTCAGGAACAGTATGCCTGAAGATAAAACATCACCTTTTTTTCACATTTTTCTAGCTCTACATGCTTTAAACCTATGACAGAAAAAAAACAACAAAGACCCGTCTTATACTCACCACACACCCAGGGAAATCCCTTCCTCTGATGTTAAGTACATGTTGATGGTGTGATTGAGGGAGAGATCAGCAGGTCGGCCGAGGTCCACAAAGAAAGGCACATGAACTGCACACCAAGGGGAAGGACGATTCTTTTGTTAGAGCCGGAAGCTTTAAAACCCCTCTGTTATGCAGAAAGGATCCTGACTTACGTCTGTAGGTGTAAATAACCGCCTGAATAAAATCAGGGATTACTTTATAAACGACAGGTACCAGAATGCAGACAGCAACAGCAATCAGTAAACCTTTTTTTAACCTCCGACCGGACCTGAAATCAAGCAGAGAACTGTTTTACTCTTCTGCAGTGGTGGGAATATTTATTTCCAGCCTGCGATCCAACGGAAATGCAGCAGAAAACACAATAATATAATAATTTTTTTTTATTCATCCATGTCTAGTGTTAGGTTTATTATTTATACATCATGTGCATTGTTATTCTGTTAGCCAGATTAGACAGAGTAGAAGGCCTTCCTTCACATTGTGGATGTCACTGTGTGTACGGAGGTCATCTAATCAGGACAAACTTCATGTCTTTAAAAATACACAGGATATGGGAACATCTTGGAGCCGGTCTGATAGAGGAGCGCTATCTGTAATCCTGAAGCATAGAAGCAAGCTGCATGAAGTTCAAGACATGGATGGCGTGTCAGTTTCTGATACGGACAGCTAAACATCAACATGATGCAACACATAGACTCATGAGCTATAAGAAGCAGTAGATGACCTTTTTCGGGGCTCAATCTTTGCCGGACGCTCGCGGACGTGATTTTTGAGCCATCAGCTGTGCAAGCTCCAAGCATTTTCTCTGTCCTGTAACGACCTGATTTGGATTAAACTCTGTTATTTTTTACTCCTGTTTTATAGTCCTTTTTATATGGTTTTACCCAGTTTGAGTTAAGAGTAGTAAATAACTTGCTCCCCGGAAAAGAACTGTGAGGAAGCCCCCGAGGCGCAACGGCTTTTTTAAAGGGACATAACTTCCTCATTTAAACACTAAAAAAAGAGATTTGGATGGACTCCATCAACGTCTAAATCCGAGATATTTTGGTCCATTTCTAACACCTTAATCTACTGGTTTTATAGCCATTCCGTCATAATTTCAGTGGTTTTAGGGATCGTTGTCCAGTTGATAACCTGTTGCTTACCAATACTGACAAGGGAGGAAAGTGTAGTTAAATAGGGACAATGACTGGCAGAAACATCCAAATCTCACAGAGGAATAATACTGTGTCCCACAGAATAGTTCATAGTCCACTCTGTTAGATACTTAGGTCATATGGCTGCAAAGCAAGCCCACATGATCACCCTTCCACCACCATACCCAACATTTGGTCTGAGCTCAACCCTAAAACATTTTAACTTTGAAACAACTTTGATAAATGGAGAAGAATCCCTTAAAGGGAACAGCAACTTTTAAACAGAGCGGGCACGAGGAAAAATGGGTTTGTGAACGCTCTCTAACGTGTTTAATTGGCGTTCCCTCTCGGGAGCAGGTACAGGGTGGAGAGGGCAGGTTTTTCCAAATCCTCACAAAAATCCTCCACTATACCTTTAACTAATCTCATTTATAAAGGAATGCTTGATGAAATTTTAAACTGTTAGATAAAAAATTTCAGAACATTGGAAAGAAAGAGGAAGAATGTTTTACCGTGCAATTATGGACTTAAATAAAAGAAAACAAAAAGGCTGTAAATTGTAAATGGGTTCATAGGACTTTCCTAATTAAAGGGCTGCAGAGGTTTCTCGTCTAAGGTCACTGCTGATGACTCACTGACTTGGTGTCATGTTAACACAGACACACCTGGATGCTCCAGTAAAGCAAATTGTGGTCACACCGCTGCTGATCAATTATTTAGATGCTTTAATTAGCAGCATATTGGCATGTACTCTGCCTCTTAAATCCTTTAAAAGCACCGTGTTTTTTTCCTGATTGCATCGGCAGCCATGAATAAAAGTCAATGAGAGTCAGGTAACTGGGTTATAGTTGACTGTAGCAGCGGCATGAGATGCACTATACATCGCTGATTAATTTCTAACTAATGAGTTATTTGAAGGGAGCAGTTTGCTCACTGAAAAACAGTTTTACTGAGGCTAGCAGTGGTAATCTGTGGGTAATCTGTGGGCCGGTCCTAATTTCAAGAAGTAATACAATGTTAACTACCTAAATGATGCACGCAATATATGTAGCCCTTCCTTGTCATGCACATCCTTGTGACGGTTGGCATATAGTGTAATTTTCTATTACTTCAAACTTCAAAATCCTTGCAACAAACTAAATTATAATAAAACTAAAATGCTTTCTCTAAACCAAACTGCGATGTTCTTCTTATATTTGACGAATTTGTGTTTGAATATTTAGCAAAAAAATATGTTGTGGTGCATGATGGGGTTTTGCATCTACAGGCTAACGTTTCCCGTCTTACGTGCATTGTTGCCAGGTTGGGATGTTTCCCAATCTGGCAGTTTAGGATGGCCGTCTATGTTTAAAAAATGTTTTTCTTTAGATTTATGGCC
>NW_015150464.1:2033062-2034662 GCF_000732505.1 Cyprinodon variegatus
GCGGTTTATGAAAATTTTTTAGGCTGAAAAACGTGAGTCAGTAAAATCTGGCACCCACTGTTACGTCCGTGTTAATAACCAAAGCCAGTAAAACTGCATTATAGGAGTCTTGGTAATGGTTGTCGTGTGATGCTTGAAGATAGATCAGTTAATCCACAATGTGTATTGGTAATGTGTTTCACATTTGAGATGCACGTGTTTGACTGTGATTCAAGGAAGTCCATAAGTGGGCCGGTGTAGATGGAAAAATACCAGGGCTGAAAATCGTTCCCAGTCCGAGCCTGGTTGTACTTATTATAAAAATACAGGGAACAATTTCTGACACTGAACCTAATGAGTTCTTCCCTCTGCTCATCTTTTTCTGCTCAAAACAGTTTTTATAAAACAGCGATGAATCATTCCTGCACTCGTCTGTTTAGAGTCAACAGAAAATATACCACACAGGTGTTTTAGAGCAACAGAATGACCCTTTAACCCTGCTTCCTGTAATACAACCCTGACAAAACAAGAAGAACTTTCCTTGGAGTTCCCACAGAAAAGCATGAAGGGCTTCTGCAGAAGGTGCATGTTGGGCTGCAGACTCCAGCCCATCAGCAGGAACATCAGAGCTGCGTACTGCTCTGTGGCTGCAGAGATAAGGAGAGACGCCTGGCTGAGATTTAAGTGTCTTGACTCCCCAGAGGCGACAACAGAAAGAAGGAACAGTTCCAGACTACAGCCAATTAATGGACAATACCTCCCTTCATTCCCTCTATTAATGCTCTAATCAGCCTGCAGAGCCTTTTTAGCTGAAGACCAATGTCTTTACGGGGCTCAAGGGACACATATTGCCAGCCATTCATTCCGAAATTAACTCCATCTTTGATTAATAACTTCCATTTCTTTGTGAAAATATATCCAAAAGCTTCTTAGGAGATTTTTAAAAAACATAAAAAGGTGTAATACAGTTATGTAAAAGAAATATCCTCATTATAGTAATACGTTTTTTCTCTGATGAGGCATTTAGGAGTTGATTTAGAAACTGGGGGATAATTCATCAGGTTACCTGACTGCAGTGCTACTAAGCAATGCCAAGAACTAAAACCTAACAAGAACTTTTCTTTTTAAACGTTTTTTTTTATATTTATTTAAAAAAATTCTCAAGACTACCTCTTACACTGATGTTCATGTATTTAGATTATATACATATTTTTCATGTTTAAAATGTTTTTCTACTTTGTCTTTGCACTGGTGGCTTTTAATCTACTGCATTTAATGAAATAAAGACATTTAGATTCAGATTCAGTTCAACTGGATCCCACACAGGATTTGTCAAAATTATAAATACTCTTAAGAAACTTAAATGGTGTATCTGGATACAACTCTAATTTAGCATGGTATAATTACTAAAGTCAAGATTTGTTTGCAATGTTTTTGCAATTGTTAACCTTATATTTCTGGATAATTTACACATTAAGGGAATAATACATCAGACAACCTTAAAATATAGTAATTTTTTTAGGTTGTAATAATAAATAGTGCTCCACTTTACCTCTAAGGGTTTCAAAAATTAAACAGGATCTGTAACATGTGGAACGGATAAAGTTAGCCAACACTGGTG
>NW_015150464.1:2036021-2037605 GCF_000732505.1 Cyprinodon variegatus
TATTATTATTATTATTATTACCTTCTCAGAGCACAAGCCCACTGCTCTAACCCCTAGCCCCCCCTCAATGTTTCATTAACCAATAGTTTGGGTCATGACTTCACTCTGGTACCAGTTTTCGGGTCAGAAGAGAGAAATTTTGGACACTTTCTGGTTTGGACAATAAATGGATGGCTTTCAGTTAAAGTTCCTTCCACTTGTGAATTCAACCATTACATATTTATCAGCTCCTAATTTATTGATGCTTAATGCATTAAAGGTGTGACTAGAGGTTTAAAGATTAATTAACTTTTTTTTGGGTGAATCTAACATTTGTTAAAAAGCCGTAAAAATCCATGCAGCTATTTTCCTTCCTTTCTTTTAATATACAAATTTTATTCATTCAGCTTTAATTTTCCTCCGAATCCACAGAAACACAACCATGCATAGAGGCTCAACCATGCTGTATGCAAAGCCACAAATATTAGCTAAATGTTTCCTAGCAGGTTGCGTCTTTCCTTCCAGCTGTAACTGTTATCTGGAGGGGTAGAATTCAGCTCTGTCTTTTGGTTTTACTGGACCAGACCGGTTTTTATAGGCATAGTTCATTCATTATCCATAGATAGAAGCTGGGATGGGTGAAAGGCGGGATGTTAGGGTGTCAGGAGTAACGTTTGAAAGGCTTTAAGGTAAGAATAGACAAAGATTGAGCTTGTTTACAAGATTAATGGTTGCAAGAGTCAAGGAAAGACTTTTAAACTTAAGAACACCGTATCAACTCTCCAGCATGGTGGTGGCAGCATGATGAAGAGGGAAAGCCTCTTAACTCCTCACCTTCACCTAAAATCAGCAGATAGATGGTTGGAACTTGGTTAAAGGTATAGTGGAGGATTTTCTTTTCCTGGGTGGATCATCGAAATAAACGGTCCTCCTAACTGTCAATCATTTTGGTGATAAGCTTACGTAAGTCCGCCTACGTGTTCGTCCCCATTTTCACTTAACAGTGGTTAATCTGACATAGTGAAAAAATTTAAAATCTTCTTTTGCAAGTTTCTTTTGGAAAGTAAGCCAGGCATAGACGGTGTGAGTTTTTCAATCGTTGCACACAGCTACAGCTCACACTGTTCGATAAAACTGCAGGGTTTCATTATACAGTATGAGTTAACAGCTCACGATGGATGTTCTCACACTGTGCAGCACGACGCTCTGATGCGATCTACCTGCTCACACCATACATCTAAAAACCACGACGGACTCAGCTCCGCAGTGAGATGGCGCTACTCAGATTCGTCTATCCGGAAACCAATTGAGTAGAAGAGGAATATGAAGCTCACTAGAGTGAAACGCACTGCCTTGGCAATTTGTGAAATTTTGTGCTAATAGCCCTAAAAAGAAAAGGTGACAACATATTTGGACAAAGACATGACTGAGCAAACATGGCTACTACGGTCTGTCAATTTTACAGAAAGAACTCCATTTCACTTGCACCCCTGCAATGCTTCTGTTTTTTTGTCTGAGAGGAAGAAGAAGAAGAGGGTTTGCTTGCGACTGAGCGATTTGCCCACGAACATGTTTTATTTTCTCCCGACCTCACGATTCCTGATC
>NW_015150464.1:2040525-2041947 GCF_000732505.1 Cyprinodon variegatus
TGGCACTTTTTATCCTCCATAGGTCTTTTCAAAAATTCTCCAATATTAAATGTTTCAAACATGAAACAGGATTTGTAACATGTGGAACAGATAAAGTTAGCCAACATTGAGCTTTTGGTATGACCCCGGTCTTGAGCTCAATGACAATCCATGCCTAAAAGCAGAGTCTGTGTCGGGAAATTCAAATGAACTCTGTCATATTCGACCAAACATGAGTCTGTTTTGAAACATCTGTATGTTTAAGTCTGACCATTTGCAAGAAAGAAGCAAAAAAAGACAATTAATTTAAATATCCCCCCTCAGTTGTTGCTTGAAAAATCCATTAAACATTGTGTTGTGTGACCAGGCCAGCCAACATAAAGGGACCAATTCAAACTAAAACATTATAAGCTCCAAATTAATTAAACATTCATGCCAAAGATTAGAAGATGCAAACGTCTGATCCGACTTTTAGCTGCGGCTTAGAAGAAGAATTAGTTCAGGGTTGAGCTAAAGAACTCAGATCCAAAGGGCAAGGTAATGCATCATGTCACAGAGTAACAGCAGAGTGAAACAGAGATCATGTGTGTGTGTTGAGATGTTTTAGTGGTTTAAAACCACAACAGGACCTCAGTGACTCTGAATACTCATTATCCAGGAATGAAAACAAAGCCATATTCCTGGAGCGCTATTTATTATTACAACCTTAACCTACAGTTTCAGCATTAGCTGGTGCTCATTAAGCGCGTTTTATTGTGCAGAAACAAGCTTGCAATTTCCTGTTTGCTTTTTGAAAAAATAATTAAATGAGCCTCTCAGGACTAACAAGAAGTAAATAAGTATAGCAAGAAAAACTAGTGTTAATTTAATTGACTAGAAATATGTTTTTCAACTCAGAATATGTAATTTAAAACGTGCATTTTAATGAATTAATGTTCTTTTGGCAACATTACAATCATTACCGAGATTTCTGTCACAGATTAACATGAAGAGACGCATAATTGTGGAAGGAAATGTGTGCCTGCTCTTATGGTAAAAAGAGTTTGACATGTATTTTCATGTGCAGCGTGGGATTCCCTGAGCTGTGTCTCTAACAGCTGTGTGTAAATCTGTTTTTTACTGTTTTCATTGCAAAAGAAAATAAATTACAGGAAAAAAAAGAGGGTGTGAGCAACAATCCTTAAGCCTCTCACAGATTTTTCTTTGGATCTAGGGTCTGGAAGGTGACTGGGCCCCTCCTGCTCCAAACGAACAGGTGATTAACAGGCTTCAGCAGCACTTGGTGATATCATGAATAAATAGCACATATGAAGCACAGCAGGGCATGAAGACTAAGGCTGAGAACTTTTGCAGGTTTTTCTTCCAGGATTGCCTGTTTTCAACTGCATCCTGAACTATAACCAGCAGCCGTGTCATTGGTAGGCAAGGCAAGGCAAGGCAAAT
>NW_015150464.1:2043282-2049394 GCF_000732505.1 Cyprinodon variegatus
GACTGAAGCTGTGTGCTAACTTTAGATCTCTCCTCTATTGGTCCAAAGATTATTACTTCAGTTTTGTTTTTATTCAGTTGAAGAAAATTATGGCGCATTGGTGAAAAAGAACACTCCCACAGTATGATGCTACCACTACCAAACTTCACTGTAGCTATGTTCTGTTGAGGCTTTTTTTCCTTCTTCTACATGTATCCAATTCATGGGATCTACCATTATCTAGTCCTGTTTTAAACAATGGCTGATCATCCATATAGTCCATTATTATAATGGAGTACATAACTGACACGTGTCTTGTGGACAGATTCTCCCACATGAGCTAGAGATCTCTGCAGCTCCTGCAGAGTAACAGCAGTCTTCTTAGCTGCTTCTCTTCACAGCTTTATGTGATCCTTTAAAGGGCACATTACTGTTTTTGATTACTTGCATTCCCCTTAGAAATAGAGTTCCCTCTTGTCCCTCAGTGAGTTCTAGAAGCACAAGATCTATATTCAGCCATTCAGCAAAGATACTGCTACATGGCTGTACATCTTATTTTGGCATTTGCCCAATCAGATGAGCTATTAAATAATATATTACCTACTGCAAATCAAGTTGGGGGAAAAAAATAACGTTAAAAAGTAAAGTTAATAAGCCTAGTTAACAACTATATTTAGGTTTATAAACTAAACAGTGTAAGTTCCAGTATCAGCATTAAAGCCTCTAAGGTTATGTTGTACCAAAAAAAGTTTTTTTAATGAATTTCTTATAGAAGCATTTTAATTTTTCTTATATAGATATATTCGGGCAAGTTGGCGTTTCTTGTTTTTACATTGACATTGATTTTTGCTATCAAAATATCCATATTTTTTTTATGTTACAAAGGTAATAATGTCTTATCCTGGATTCCAATAAGACTATTGGCTTGAAATTTGGATTTTGAAAGTATTTCACCGAGTTCTCTATAAAGGGTTAAACTGGGATTTCTTAATAAAGATTAGATTAGATGAGCTTTATTTATCTCACAGCGGAGAAATTCACTGGTCACATATTGGCATAGAAGTTAAAGAAGGTGCAAACAAGGTGCATTAAGAATAAACAATATATATATATACAGTATATCAAGATAAATAGGATTAAGGTGCAGTGTACATGTATCGCACACAATGAAAAACAAAATAAAAATAAGAAATAAAATAGACAGATTGATGTTTTTAAGTTGGTTTCAGTTGACTTTATGCACATTAACTGGAAGATTTATACAAATATTTGCCCCAGTTTTGAGTTTGATTTTATTAAGTAAGAAAACCAAACTTTGTATAGATTTCTTATAATCAAAAGGACAATCTGTATAGCTTATAATTCCTCAGACAGATTAATTTAATCTTTGACAACCTAACAGAATAACTGTTTATTTCAAGCAGCTGAAGTTACTCACTGAGATCCCTGCTGTTTCAAGCTGCTGGCTGCCTTCCTGTCCTTCCTTTCTGGGGAGGAATCAGCAGGTTTCACGGTTCTTCTCTTCATTGTTTAATGTTACTAACACCTCATTACTAAAACCTTCCAGTGTTTCCAAACTCCTGCTCGTGCACTTTGACCAAGTCTAGATTTGATGAAGGTGGAGTTTAAACACAGGAAAAAGGGGGGGAGGTGCCAGGGTTGTTAAGGTGGTACCGATTCAACACATAGGTTTTTTTATTGGAGACAACACCACTGCAACTGGAACTACCTTAAATAAATTACACAATCAGCAAAGTTCAAACTTTATTATCCAGAAATGAATACAGCATAAATTAATCAGATAAATAAAAATCTTTTTTGTTTTTTACAGATTAATAATGTAGATCAATTTTGCAAGTTTAATTTGAAGCCTAAAGCACATTTCTGCTACAATTCAAAGAGCTGGATTATAAAGAGCATATGAGAACATATAAACAGAATAAAGTACATTGCAGTTGCATAATAAAGGCAGATAAGGAACAGTTGGACTACAATCAAAGTTAACAATCTAAATACACAAGTATAAGGCAACTCTGAACAAATAACTTTGGGTTTCAGCCCTTCGGGGAGTTTGTTCCAGATGAGTGGAGCAGAAAAAGAGGTGAGCTAGTCAACCTGAGTGGTTTATAAAACAGACAACAAATCTGTTTTATGTTTTAGTGCAAAGCCATTCAGCTAAAAGAAACATTTGAAAGTATATTATCTAATTTCTCTTTAAAAAAGGTAAAACCAAGAGCAAGTTAAAAATAAATGAACCCATTGTTACACATCAGCAGTAGAGTTCAAACAATCACAAAGAGAAAGCAGTAAATGAGTTACTAAAAGGTTTTTTTTCTGATTCAGGAAATCAAAGCACCACATAAGAGAGTGTTTTATGAGATAAGAACGACACTCTAAGAAGTTCCTATGACCAAACTCCAGTCTGAGATTTCCTGCAGGTTTATTCCTCCTGTGCAGGCGTTATTTTTTGTCAGGGTTGGTTCTACAGCTGCCTTCATCTGAGGTGTTCCAGATCAGGAGATCAGCAAAGCAGGAGAACAGAAAAAGTTAATATGTTACAATGATCACAGGCTTTTGCATACAGTTGAAATGCTTGATTTAAAGAACAACATGCTGTGCAGACAGATTTGTTTGCAGCTCTGGTAAAGCTGTGCAAAAAGCTGAAGCAGAATTTAAAATGAAACATTTAAGGGAAAAAAAATCCAAGCAAAATCACACATGATTTTTTGGTAACTCATAAAGCTCTCAATATTATTGTTACAAAAGCATTTAATTTTTTTCTAACTGACCAGTGCCAATGAACTTGTAATTCCTATCTATGCCTTTCTGTTCTCCTGGCGACATGAATTGACTTGGGATAGAAGCAAATAATCATTCAAAGGCCACTTTTAGAAATAAGAAATAAAAAGTGACATCTGAGGGTCAAAACAACCATCACAACCATCCTACCATCACACTGCAAAAAATGGAAATCTAGATAAGTCATTTTTTTCTTAAACTAAGTGCATTTTTTCTTGAATTGAGGAGGTAGGTGAGACACTTTGCCAATGGAACAAGACAATCTATATTTAAAATAAGAAAAAGGAACTGCATTGTCTTATTTCAAGTGCATATTATACAATTACCTGATTTTAAGAGTAAAATACTCATTCCATTGGCAAATCATCTCATTTACCTACTAAAATTAAGGTTAAATACACTTGATTTAAGAAATTTTTACTTATTTCTAGATCATTTTTGTAGTGCACAAATATACCCGTGGAGTTCTACTGGAACCAGAATTCAGTCTGATCTATTTTGCTTCTCCACAGCAAACCTTTTGGCTGGTTTGCCTTGACTGAACTGATAAATTACAAAGCTGATCAGGCAAACACTGCAAAAACAATCCAGAAATAAGTAAAAAATGGCTTAAATTAAGTATATTTAGCCTTAATTTGAGCAGGTAAATAAGATGATTTGCCAATGGAATGAGTATTTTCACTCTTAAAATAAGATAGATAATATTTACTTGAAATAAGACTATAATATGGTTTTTTCTTATTTTAAAAGGAAATTGTCTTGTTCCATTGGCAAAGTGTCTTACTTACCTCCTCAAATCAAGGAAAAACACACTTATTTTAAGAAAAAATAACTTATTGAGATTTCTATTTTTTGCAGTGAAGTTTTAAGTATGGTGGAAGATCTGTGATGCTGTGGGCTTGTTTTTTTCCCCAGAGACATTAGGAACTTTGTTAGAGTGAAAGGCACTATGCTGGTGAAGATACTCAGTCATCCAGGTCAGTCATTCTAAAAAAAGTATTAAATTAATTAGACTTTGTTTCCAAGTTTGGAGACGCTTCTCTTCCCATCCAGGAAGCTTTTTCAATTCAAAATGTCAGAAATAAAGTTGAGTTTGAGGCTTCATAGTGTGGATGAAAAACAAAGCCTCTTTTTGGCTTAGAAAACATGCAACTTGAACCAGACGAGCAGGGAATGGGGAGATGTTTGGGTTCTTTTGTTAGCCTGCAATACCAGGTACTGGTCTATGCCTCAGAAGGGGGGTCATTAGAGGGGATTGTTGGCTGTACAGGTGGGGTTCTGGTCCCCTGTAAGGGGATGGGGGTTGTGATGACAGTGGGAAGTAATTTACTGTATCGCTGCCTACAATACAGATAGTGCAAAATGTCAGAAATAGCATTTATTTCAAGGCTGGTAAAAAAAAAAAAAAGTCTCACTTGTCAATGTTATTTGATAGACATGTGAGTACATGTCTGTTAGAATACTTGTATATAAATGTATTTGTGTAGTGTTATCATGCATAAAGCTATGTGCGTGTTTTCATAGCCACCTTTTCTGAAGTATACTGTGATTTGTGGATTTGCTTTTGGGGAGGTTGTGGTTGATCTACGGGCAGCACTCGACCTGCTGAACTTTGAACAGCTTCAACAGCTTAAACTTTGACTGAACCCTGAGATTTAGAGGACATGTTTACTGAGACTGCAGAGTGGGGTGGAGATTGTTAACTCTGCAGTCTCTTCCTACTCTCCTTGCAAGTAACTAAATTAATTGTCTCTGTGCTTTCTTTCTTTCCCTGTATGCATGTATGATGTTTTAGGTGCTTAGACCTGACAATGTCCTTGCTAATAATGCTACTGGTGTTAGCAGTGCTGTTAAGCTCTGCCCTCCAAGCTGTCAGTTTTCTATGGCACAGTCAGGATTTATTTAGTAGCTGCATCAATGGCCACCATCAGGTATTCTGCTAGTTCAGAGGCAATGCCAGTAGCACCAAAAAGGACCATCAAAACACTATCAGGACAAAAGCTTGTAGCATAGCCCGATTTCATCATAATCCACTGGTATTTGCTCTTTTTGGTACAGGCATATTACCTGACTGTGTACCTTTAATGGTTTTAACTCCTTTAGAAAGAAAAAGGTTTAAGAGTTTAAAATTGAACTTTTAAAGACAGATCGCTCCAGGTGATTTCTGTTTCACAGAAAGGATAAAATGTGGAAAAACATGTCATGCTTGTTGTTAAGTGCACTGAAAGACTTCGGTCACACCAGGTATAAAAATCAGTTTGAAATAAAAGTCTGTTGGACTGAAAATGGGCCATCAGTGGGTCTTTCAGCGGGATAATAACCCGACCTTTAGGGCCGAACAGAGAGCCCAGGAGTCCTGATGATTTAAAACAAACCAAAAAAGTTTAAAGGTCTCTCTATCTGTATGCTCCAAGCTTATGAAATGTTACAGAATTGGCAAAAACTAGAGTTTAACATGTATTCTAATCTGGATTATATGAATTTCATAGAAATATTAACCGAAGCAGAGCTTCATGGTTGGATTCAACATGGCTGATTGGGATTAAAAGACAACAAAAACAAGAAATCCCTCGAGGAAAATACAGTAGTAGCCATTCAAAATTCCCCCAATTTCCTTAATTAGTCTTTGGCTGTTCCCCTACAATTCCTTTTTAAAAATCAATATTTGTATTAAAATATTCTTTCTGTCATGATTTGTAGACATTAAGATCTAAAGGGAAGCATTATTTCCTGGTCAGACCCTGTAATTCAGGGAAAGGTTGGAGTCAGAGTAGAGTTTTTACTGGAATGGGCCATTTTGAATGGCTTGTACTGTATGTGAGGTGATCTTCACAATGTAGAGAGGATAAGGGGCCTCTGAGGGGCCACATCTGTCAGTAGTGTATAATGGCTCTGATCAACAATCCTGTGCTTCAGCCTGTATCAGGGAGCCAACAGAGAGGACGTTAGATCCGGTGGAACAATCAGGATTTTGGTGACTCAAATAAACGCCGAACGTCACCTAAAAGTGAAAAAGAACAAACATATTTTTAGTTTAGCAGTGGCACTTTTTATACTTTGACACAACAACCCCCCCCCCCACATACTCACTAGAAAAACGATCTAGACCAAAGGTCTTCAACAGGGGGTCCGCGACCCCTAGGGGGTCCACGGAGGTACTGCATGGGGGTCGACAAAATTTTGTTGTTTTTTTTTTTTTTTTTACTTTTTTTTTTTTATATATATATATTCCCCACTGCAAATTTTCCCATTAATTAAAATGTCTTTAAATACGCTTTAACATGAATTCAACATGAATTCATCATCATTTCATTCACACCTGTCCTATCAACGA
>NW_015150464.1:2049832-2058612 GCF_000732505.1 Cyprinodon variegatus
TCTTTTACCTCCTCAATTCAAGAACAAATGCACTTATTTTAAGAAAAAATTACTTATCTACATTTAGATTTTTTGCAGTGTGGAGAACGTTGAAGACACCTGATCTAGACATAAGTAAAAATTTCTTAAATTAAGTGTATTTACCCTTAATTTGAGTTGGTAAATTAGGTAGTTTGCCAATGGAATGAGCATTTTTACTCTTAAAATAAGATAATTAGATAATATGCACTTGAAATAAGACAATGCAAATGCGTTTTCTTATTTTAAGTGTAAATTGTCTTGTTCCATTGGCACCATGTCTATTTTACCTCCTCAATCCAAGAACATATACACTTATTTTAAGAAAAAATGACTTATCTAGATTTTGTTTAGCTGCATCACGGTGGCTCAGATGTGCACTGCAAAACTATCTAAAAATGAGTAAAAATGTCTTAAATTAAGTGTATTCACCCTTAATTTGAGCAGATAAATAAGATGATTTGCCAATGGAGTGAGTATTTTTACTCTTAAAATAAGGTAATTAGATATTATGCACTTGATATAAGACAATGCAGTTGTTTTTTTCTTATTTTAAATGTAAATTGTCTTGTTCCATTGACAAAGTGTCTCACTTACATCTGTAATTCAAGACAAAATGAACTTATTTTAAGAAAAAATGACTTATTTAGATTAAATTTTTTGCAGTGTGACTGTTTCAGACTCACCTTCCCGGCCCGGTGGGCTGACAGGCTGATGAGCGGCTCTTTAGTTTTGCTCCCCGTGTCCTGGTCTATTCCAATCATCTGGCACCTTCCACACCGACCTGCAACCTTTGGGTTTATCACAAAGAGAACACATTCACCGCTGAAAGACATCCTGCTTCCATCAGGTGTTCTGAGGCTGTTTGTCTCACCGTGCATGCTCACCATGAATCGTGTGTTGCCAATAATCAAGTGTGACCAATTATCCTCTTCAAAGGGCTCTGCTCCAGCTATGACTAAATTGGCACGGAAGCGCCTGATGACACTCTGTGCGTCGAGGAGCTGATCGCCCTCACAGCCGTCCTGCCTGAGGGAGGGGAGCATGTGTGCAAATGACATGTTTTTTTGTTTTTTTTTTGCATGCGTATAAAAAGAGCTCTGTGATGTAAATGAGCGGACGTCAGCGCGTCCGGGAGCAAAGGGGGGAGTTTGGAATAACTGTGTTGTGTTCCAACCTGCTGCTCATTAGATCCTGAATGAGCTCCACGCTGGCACGGTTGATCAAGAGATACTGAGCTTCATTCACCAGGGAGAGGAGCGGGGAGTCAGCAGCTAGGAGAGAAAGATTTTATATCACTGCAAAGATTCCAGGAAAAACATTCTCATTAACAGCTTTTGCACACTGCTTCCACAAAACAAGTGGAAAAAGAGGTTGTTCGCTTTTTACGACAGAAAAAGCGGATAGAAAAGGTGATTTTATTTGATTGGTCGACGCTGAATCAAATGCTTACTGTAAAAAATGACAGACAGATACACCAGAGCACCTATTGTCACATGTGTAACTTCATCTCCTACATTGTTTCTAAACTAAAAGCAGAAATCCACCCGGCTTCCTTAAAAAAATAACATTTTCTTTTCTTGTCGTTCTTCCAACTCCAGATTTATTGAAAGCATAACTAATAGTTGTTCTACTAGAATAGTAGATTTCCACACCTAAGCTGCAGAGACGGGTAATACCTAGTTACATTTACTTAATTACTTTTACTATAGTAACCTTTTAAACAAAACTATACCTTTATGAGTAGTTTTACTGCATAATACTTTTATGAGGTATTGCTACTGATTCTTCCCACTATGACTAACTCCACTGAATGAAGAACAAGCACATTTAAACAAAAATGCTTGTGGATAAAAAGCTTAATTTTATCTAAAATAACTAGAGCTGCAACTAACGATTATTTTGCAAATCAATTAATCTGTTGATTATTTTTTCGATAATCCATTAATAATCCAAGGTTCTTTTACCAGGTGAAACAAAACTTTTTCCACTTCTTGATTTTTTTTTTTATCTTAAATGCAAAAGTTTAGATATATATATATTTTTTAACAATCTTGGTATAATTTCAGCTCTAAGTGGGTCGCTTTGTCAGCTAAAGGCATGCTCTACAGTCTTTATACTCCATTTAATAATTAACCGATTACTACATTACCTGGGGATTATTTCAATAATCATTTAATCACGATTAATCTGATTTAATGTTTCAGCCCTAAAAAAAATGACTATTTATGTTGTAAACAAGCTTTGTTGTCTTAATCCTAATCATAAAATCTCTATGTTCAAAGTAATCTACTCTAAAAAGTGTAAATTGTGACTGGAGGCAGTTTACTCCAACATCCAGTTTATTACACACTTTATTGGTTTTAGAGGTTTTATATTGAAAACAGATTTAGAAAAGTGCTCCCTCTACTTTAGCCTATTATTTTTCATTTTTTTCATTTTATTTTCATTTCTAAAACAATAGAAATCGCAACAACAGTTATATTTAGGTGTTTCTGATTACATCATTTTAAGGAGAAATTAGTTATTCAGGACTTCTGGAGTCTTCTTTATAATCGAGTAATTTCTTGGTAGGCCACTTTTCATTTTTAATAAAGGTAAAATATGTTAAAGTAGTGCTACTCTCGCGGAAATCTAATTTCTGGGTACTCACTCCACCTATACTTAGCTGTAGATCCCTCCAGCTCCCCTAGAGAGACCATGGGCCCCTCAGAAGCTTGTCTGGTTTGTCCCTTCATGGCTCAGCTTTATATCTTAGGTGGACCTTCATGTCTTGGTAGGTTTACAGTGGATCTGTCATCTCATGATGGATTTAAAACAACTCTGAGTTGTTCAAAATTTAGGACAACTTTTTAAACCAACATCGTCTTTGATCGATCTGCTATGTTTCACTGTTCTCATTATAATATTTCTCATATAATATCCTCCAACAATGTTCTCTTAGGGCTTCACAGGAGAGCTGGATTTAAACTGAGATTGAATTAATCTCAGGAGAATTCTGTGTACTGATAAGAGAACCTGCTGGTGGCACTGGAGGATCGGACAAAAAAAAAGCAAGCTTAATGCATTATTTTTCTTCCACTTTACAATATCCATCCATCCAATCTATCCATCCATCCATACATCTTCTTCCGCTTATTTGGGGTCGCGTCGCGGGGGTAGCGGAGACCCAGACGTCCCTCTCCCCAGCCACTTGGTCCAGCACCTCTGGGGGAATCCCAAGGCGTTCCCAGCCCAGGCGAGAAACATAGTCCCTCCAGCGTGTCCTGAGTCTCCCCCTGGGCCTCCTCCCGGTTGGACGTGCCTGGAACACCTCACCAGGGTGCCCTCACTGGGCTGCCACCTTATCGTTGTGGAGGGGTTTTGAGTGTCCCAATGACCTTAGGAGCTATGCTGTCTGGTGGCTTTATGTCCCCCAGTAGGGTCACCCAAGGCAGACAGGTCCTAGGTGAGCGACCAGACAAAGAGCAGCCTAAAGACCTCTTATGATGAGTAAGACAAATGGACCAAGTGTTCCCTCACCCGGACACTGGTCACCGCGGCCACATTCTGGAGCCAGAACTGGAGGTAGGGCACACTGGTGAGCGCCTGGTGACCGTGTTTTTACCCAAGCCCGGCCGGGCGAAGCCCAAAGAGGGCTCACCACCTGTAGGAGGGGCCAAAGGGGTCGGGTGCAATGTGTGATGGGTGGCAGTCGAGGGCGGGGACCTTGGCATTCTGAACCTTCACAGTAATGTGTTACTTTTTTTTTTCAATTGGATAATTTAGGCAAATAAAGAAGGAAATGACATATTTAGGGTAGTGTAGCTGCCTTCTTTAACATTCTAAAACACTCCAAGCATTAGTCTGATTCAGCTGCAGAGGGTTTTATTCCTGAGTAAAGGCTGTCTGAGCTAGTGAACCCAGTTTAGGAAGGTTTCAGAGTGGGGTTATAGCCAAGATGATGCCATCCAGACGATCTCACGCTGGGGTTGGAGACAAAACATTCAAAAGAAAGCCTGGATTACAAAATGACGAAAGACAAAGGTCTGTTCCAGTAATGAAGGATCAGCGAAAATGATGTATCTGCTGCACAGTGGGGGAAATGGATGGGAGAGATATTAGATTTTTTTCTTTTGGTTTAAGATGAAAAAACTTTGATTTCAGAATCCATATTTTCTATTAGAAGCCCAAAAATACTCAGAACTAAATTTTAACATTCGGTTCATTAGTGCCAGATTTTTGGATCATATCTTGGTGGTTTAAAAGCAATAATAAAATGTATTTCTTGTTTTAATTGTTTATTAATTTGGTATTTGTTGTTATTACAACTGCAGGTTTTAATAACTGTGCTTTCACTGGGTCAGGGTGCAAAAAGTATAAAATTGTTGCCTTTAAGCGCTCCCTCACCAGCATGGAAAACATCATGATTTGAAGGAGAAAATCCTGCCCTCAAACTTTTAAGGGAAATAAGACCGTAATAATACATGATTACCAGCACAATTGAACTGTAAAACAAACAAATCTGTAAGAGGAAAGTAAAGTACGTTTCCTTTTGATTTCTGCACTTCAAAGAGAGAAACATTTTCTGTCAGGAAATTTCAGACTCATAAAACCCAAAAAGATCACAGAGTTCAAGCTGCTCTAAGGCAGATTAAACCAAAATATCCTTAAAGCTTCAGGGAAAAATATACATTTAGTCAAAAAAACAAAACAGGAAACCAATACTTCAACAAAACAACATCATACCCACAGTAAAACATGGGGGTAGTAGCATCATTCTATGGGGTTTATTTTCTTCTGATGAAATTTTAAAATGTTTTTTTTTAAACTTGCAAGCAACATGAATTGTCCTGAGGTTTGTAAATTCACAAACTCCTGAAAATACACCAAAAGCTGGCAGATGTGTTCGAGTCGATACAGAAATCTTTCAGACCAATGAAACGCAGCGTTGTGTATGATGTCAATATGTCAACGAAAGGTGGAAGGCTAAAGCAAAACAAACATGGCTGCGCCGCTTTTAGCTGAAATAACCTCTTTTATTTTTTGGAAACTGAAAAAAATTACGTAATTTTTACCTTTATGCATGGGAAGAAGGTTACACTTTCTCCCAACTGGATTTGGTAAGAGTGTGATTTATTTAACCCTATAAAAATAAATGAAGAATGTGATACGTCTCAGCTTCTACTGCTGCTGTGATTGGCCGAAAAACTCCACATGGGAGGCAGGTACCCAATCAGCTTGAAGAATTGAACGGAATGTCCCTCCCTTTAGGGAACAGGAAGATTTCCAGAACGATAAATGCAGAATTCAAATGAATTACACTTATTAATCTTGTGCCAAATTAGCAGTTTTTGACAACAAAGATGAAAATTATAAACATTCCAAAATTTTTGTAGTCCCAAAACCTTCAGGTTAACTGTTGCTGGGATTAATTAAAGAGCTGCTTAAATAAACCACTGGCTTTAAAGGGTCCTTTAAAGAACAATGAAGATAATCATTTCTAGGCTTTCATTAGAAATCACCATCCCATATGTTGCTGGAGTCTCTAAAAAAGTCAAGAGGATTTTCTCCAAACACAAAATCCTTGTACATTTCAAACCAAACAAACCAGTTAAACAGAGACTAGTGCATCCTAAAGACAAAACCCCCAGACCAAATATGAGTGGATGGGTATTTGCAGTTCAATGTAGTGAGGAATGCTCTGATCTTTATATTGGATAAACAAAACAACCTCTCCATAAATGCATAGCCCAACAAAGAAGAGGGAACTCCTCGTGTCCAGACTCGCGGAACATCTACACCTTATGAACAAAGGACATGAGGTGGACCAGAATGGTAAATGGTAAATGGCATGTACTTATATAGCGCCTTTTTTCAAGTCAGGAGACTTGACCAAAGCACTTTACACTACATTGATTCACCCATTCACGCACAAACTGATGGTGGCAAGCTACATTATAGCCACAGCTGCCCTGGGGCTCACTGACAGAAGGGGGGCTGCCGTACACTGGCGCCACCGGGCCTTCTGACCACCATCAGTAGACAATGCAGGTGAAGCATCCTACCCAAAGACACAAAACACTGAAAGTCGGAGTCGGGGCTTGAACCATCAATCCTTCGATTTCAGGGCAAACTCCTACATCCAACGCCACTGTCGCCCATTTTGGACAAAGAAAATAGGTGGTTTGAGAGGGGTGTCAAGGAAGCCATTTATGTTAAGAAAGAAAAACCAACCTTAAACAGGTGGACTCAGATTTCAGCTTTCAAAAAACTACAATGCAGCAATTGAGTTGATTCCTTCCTGCTATCATCGCAACCCCAACCCCTTTATAGGGGAACATAAGACCTCATCCTAGGCCAACAATGCCCTTTAACAACCCCGCTTTCAGAGACATAGACAAGTATGAGGCATTGCAGGCTAACAAAAGAAGCCAAACGACCCCCATTCCAAAGGGGTGGACCCGTTTGTCTGTTTCAATTTGCATGTTTTCTAAGCCAAAACAAGGATTTGTTGGGCTACTTTATAAAGCGTCAAACTCAACGCTATTCCTGACATTTTGAATTGAAAAAGCTTCCTGGATGGGAAGAGAAACGTCTTTAAACTTGGAAACAAAGTCTAATGTTTTTTTTTTTTTTTTTTTACTTTTTTGGAATCTCGTAAAAAAATGCATACAAAAGGTAAAGCTGATTTGATTTCGCTGCCAATTTAATGGATGCCTGAATTGTTACTAAATCTGATACCCACCACTGCAATGCTATTTTTAGGCTCTTGGTTACAGAGACGGTTACAATTTACCATTAATGGTAAACAGTTACACCATTTTTTAACTTTCCAATTTGGTTCTATAAGCTGCCGGCAGATATTAACAGTGTGCAACAATGTCCATGTCTTCTTTTTAGACCCAAAAAGGACTCAGCAAAACTATCATGGCAACACTTGGTCTATACTGTTTTATTTGAAGGTGAATATATGTTTATTAATGTTGTTTTCATAGGCTTAGTAAAATAGACCACTTTAAGGGTATTAGCTGCATAGTCAGAGCTGGTAGCCC
This sequence comes from Cyprinodon variegatus, assembly GCF_000732505.1. Taxonomy (NCBI): domain Eukaryota; kingdom Metazoa; phylum Chordata; class Actinopteri; order Cyprinodontiformes; family Cyprinodontidae; genus Cyprinodon; species Cyprinodon variegatus. The sequence continues at coordinate 2,056,885 of NW_015150464.1, forward strand.
TCAAAGTCTTTAAGTTTAGTTTGTTTATTTTTCATTTCAGTCATAAAGGACAGGTTACAATTACAAATATAACATGTTTGGTAATGATTTACAGTGGTTTTAGCTTTTTGGGTCATAATTTAAATAAAATGTTAACAGGGAAGTGTCAGAATACAGCAATTATGATTATTAATGTTAATTATTACATTTGGTTGTCATGTAAAGACAAACATTTCTGATGATTATTTGTTTAAGTCTAAGGTTGCAGCCAGTCAGATGTGTTGATATGAGCTGGAAGGAGGTCGATCATGCAGGTCAAGAGCTTCTGTGGAGGAGAGCTGTAGCTTTCTCCTTCATAACCATGGGGAGGTTCTACGTTGAAAAAAAAAAAAATCAGCATTCGATCCACTAAAGGAGAGTTCATAACCCGAAAGCAGCACATGTCCTCTTCATTTTTCAGTATGGATCCTTCTGCCTGACTAATTCCTCTAGAGTAATTATCTCTTTATTATTTCTGACAAGCAGAGGAGACTGGAAACTTAGAAACTCCTTTAAACGTCCAAATATTCTTCTATATGTAAGACTTTAGTGATGATCAGCTGCTGCTGTTATTAGTTTAATTTTGGAGTGAAATTAGAGCGATATTTCCTGCTAAAAGTATAATAATCAGGCGTATGGGCATGATTTATTAACATTTATGGAGAGATCAACAAAAGTCCGACCTTCATAACTTGTTCCTGGAACAGCAGCTGTTTTAAAAGTCGCAAAGGCACCCAGAATATATTGATCGCTGTAACTCATAATGAGTCCATTATCAGAAAATATGGAATTACAAAGCTGGAGAGGAGACTAAAGTAGAATCTACTTGCCGCTAAAGTAACATATAAATCTGCAGAAAACACTATGTGAGAGAAAACATGGGGGTATTGATTTCATTATCTGGAGCTGAAAACAACTGAGCAATTTGTGGCATAAAACCTACAAATATCCCAAAGCTGAAGCAGAACTCACTTATGAACATAAGGCAGAGGGTAGGAGGGGTATTTATCTAATGGTTCATTATAACTAGAATTTTTTTTTATTATGAAAATGATTGTGATAATAAATCCTAATCGATTATGCTTCAAAAACAACCGAATTGACAGTTTTCTCCACTTAATTGGCTTCAAGAGGCATAGAAATCAATATTAGTGTTGCGCTGATCCAATTTTTTTGGCCCCAATACTCGATACCTGGCTGTGCAGTATCGGCCGATACCGATACCATCTGTTTGAAATTGATGTGTGTGATTAATCATTCATAATTTATGTTGTTGTTTAGGTAAAAACTTTAAATGAGTAAATTCATGTGTGTGTTATAAGATAAAATACGGGTTAATGTTATTTTATAAGTTTGTTATTTTCTGCGCTGTTATGTTTAGCCAGGAACCAATGTTCATACTTGTGTACGACTACGTTAAAATTAATAGAATCTACACTATGAAGTTGGATTGCAAAGCCTGATGCAAGCGTGTGAAGAACCTCTCTTCATGACAAGCGGCTAATGAGGTATTATTATTTGTTTTAAAGGCATACTATGCAACATTTGTCAGTTAATTAATGTGTTCCATAACGTTTTGGATGATTAAATGAGTCATTTCAGATCGAAAAAAGGTTTTCTCGGCCGCCCTGGTGGTCTGTAGGGGAAATACCGTACTTGCAATTGCAGGAGACCTCAGCCCGCGCCCACAGGCTCAGAAGTCTCGTGCAT
>NW_015150464.1:2058699-2059935 GCF_000732505.1 Cyprinodon variegatus
GTATTTATCTAATGGTTCATTATAACTAGAATTTTTTTTTATTATGAAAATGATTGTGATAATAAATCCTAATCGATTATGCTTCAAAAACAACCAAATTGACAGTTTTCTCCACTTAATTGGCTCCAAAAGGCATAGATATCAATATTAGTGTTGCGCTGATGCCATTTTTTGGCCCCGATTACTCGATACCTGGCTGTGCAGTATCGGCCGATACCGATACCATTTAGTGCAGTATCACGGTCACGTCCGATACTGGTATCAGTGCAACACTAATTAATATATTTAAAAAATGTGATTAAATCCACTTCTTGTTTGCTGTTTAGCAATTAAAAATATGTCATTTAGGCTGTTTGCACAATGCAAGTGGCTGAATAAGATAACAAATAAGTCGTACACAACTTCCCTGTCATTTAAAGAAAGACCACAAAATATTGACTCCATATTTACCATGAGCAGGACTTTAGCCTAATTCAGAATAAAATAGAATAGAATTCATTTATTGTCCCACAAAGGGGATATTCTGGTATTTAAAGAAGCAAAAAGATTATAGAAAAAATTTGGTTTTTTTTGTTGCTTTTTGTTCAGTACTAAAGCCAATAAATATGGCAATGACTTTAAAGCAGTCGACACCAAACCAATGCATGGTGGTTAAACATGAGTTTGACTTTAGATGCCTAAAAAAATAATCTTAGCTTTACAAAATCCCTGGAAATTTGCAAAAATCTTTCAAAAAAGAACAACATCTGAAGCAAAAGCAGAGCAGACTCCTGGCTTAATGGAGTAAAAACCCTCTAGAGCAGCTAAAAGATGTTTTAGCAGCATGCAGATGAAAATGACCAGGCCTGCAGGTTCTTCCAGAATAAAAGCAGCTTTCATTTTGAGACATATTTACGGAAGAGGATTAGGGCCAGTGGAAAAAAAAAAAAAAAAAAGTTAACTGATTTTTAAATTTTATTCCAGTTTAACATGGGAAAAAGTCAGAATTCTGACTTAAATCTCACAATCCTGACTTTTTTCTCAGAATTCTGACTTTAATCTCACAATCCTGATTTTAATCTCAGAATTCTGACTTTAATCTCACAATCCTGACTTTAATCTCACAATTCTGACTTTAATCTCACAATCCGGACTTTAATCTCACAATCCGGACTTTAATCTCACAATTCGGACTTTAATCTCACAATTCTGATTTTAATCTCACAATTCTGACTTTAATCTCACAATTCTGACTTT
>NW_015150464.1:2060382-2062434 GCF_000732505.1 Cyprinodon variegatus
CTTTTACTTTCGCCCTCTGGGGGGAGCCTCGCTGGAAAATCAACACCGGTTGCATAGTATACCTTTAATGATAAATCTGTTTATACTTATGCAGCGCAGCATCTTGCACTTATTTGTACACTCCTTGTTTGAGCTGATATATATATATATATATATAGCCTACTAAATTTTATTTCAGTTTAGTATGGGAAAAAAGTCAGAATTGTGACTTTTTTCTCAGAATTCTGATTTTAATCTCAGAATTCTGATTAAATCTCAAAATTAATTTCTCAGAATTCTGACAGTAAAAAAGTCAGAATTCTTAGATTAAAGTCAGAATTCTGAGATTAAAGTCAGAATTCTGAATTTAAATTAAATTCAGAATTCTGACTTTTTTTCCCCATACTAAACTGAAATAAAATTTAAAAATCAGTTAACTTTTTTTTTTCAGTGGCCCTAATCCTTTTCCATACACATTCTATCTAATAATCACACAACAGAGAGTTTTATATAGATGATACAGAACATCTCAACGTTACACCTTTCATACCCTTCTGTCACATGATGCAATGACATCTTCTGGTTCAAATAGTCTACAAATATAGCTTAGATTTCCTTCCAGCATCCCCTGAGTCAATCAATAGAGATGATGGAGAGTTTCGTAATAGACTGTAGCTACCTTCAGCTGGCTTCTTCTTCATTCCTCGAGTGTAATCAGGACGTTGTCTTATCAGGCGGCATGGCTGTCCAAGGAAGTCTGAGAGCCACGATGCAGCCTCGTCTCCGCAGTCCATCGTTTCTACCCTGGGGGACAGAAGAGGATTATTTTCAGCAGCCCCAGGAGGGATTTCCTCAGTTTTTCATGCTTTGTGCCGTTCCCTGCAACATCTAATCCAAAGAATCAGAGAATAAATAGTAGGGCTTTTTTTCATGGTGACATGTCATGTGGGGGATATGTCAGAGGAGATTAATATCTCTTTCCCATTGTTTGTTTTGCTATAAAAAGTAGTGGGTAACAAGACTTTACTAAGAAGCAGGGAGAAGGAGGCCTTGCAAAGAAAGGAGAGAAAAACGTTTGACAAAAGGAAACGTGTGGGGGTATTTTCTTCCCCCGTCAGGTTTTTTTTATCCATCTGCCGCTCACCTGTCACCGCAAACTTTACTCAGACACACACGAGAGTTTGTGTGCAACCCAGCGTCGTCTTCCAGGGGGACCGAAATGGTATCCATCCCTGCAGGACAGGAAGGGAAGGGAGGGGGCAGGGAAAATCTCTTTACAAATGCATTGAAGGAAATTCATCTGATTGAGACTTCTCTTGTTAAGCGAGGCTTTTATTCTCAGCGAGACACGCAGAGACTCTCTCTGACCTGATGCCTGCAGGAACAATTTATTCGAGGGGAGGTGGACTTGCGGGCGAATGAGGCATAAACGCGTCTCTCTCTTCTGACTCAGACACACGCCGTTCTGATTTACCACCATCCAGCCTCTGTCATACAGTAAACCCAGCGGTCCCAGCGGCCAGTCGTGCACCTGCATAAAGAACAGTCCAATCAAGGCGGGCAAATCCAGAGAAAGACACAGAAAAGACCTGATGGAGTGAAAAAAAAGGGTGCCTAGTCCTCGAACCTCAAACGCTCCACATGATTTAATGGGGTATATGTAGATGTTGGTCAGGGTGTAAGCCTCCGTGGGGCTTTTTGACTCTCTGTGTCTAAATCCTCCCTGAGACACTTCTAAGGATTTCTTCTCAGCTCCTTCGTGGTTTTCTCCATTAGAAATTTCATTTGAAGGGTGTTCACTTGATCCCCCGGATGATGCCCTGGCTGCTCTCAGCTTCTGCAGCCTCACTTGGTCTACCGTGACGGGTTTCTCCACGAAACACTCCGCCACAAACTTCAGGAACTTTTGACAGTCTTCGAACGTGGACATGTAGCCGAAGGACACGCGAACAGATCCGGTTGGCTGGCCGTCCACCAAGTCAATGTTATCCCCGCAGACATGACCTGCCTTGTAGAGCAAAGAAGAAAATCTTTAATTTCAGCAAACATTCATGCTTAATGTACCGAAAACAC
>NW_015150464.1:2064326-2065499 GCF_000732505.1 Cyprinodon variegatus
GATAAGAATAGAGGGAAAAAAAAAGGTATGTCTATTCTACAAAAGTTTCTCTATCTGTATAATGGATCTGTTTTATGTGTTGTCTTCTCAATTTAGAAGGCCCCATGCCTGTCATAGCCTAGGGCCCCAAATTTCCACAATCCGCCCCTGTTTCCAGGACCCGTTGGATGGAGCAGAGAGTAATAAACATTTTGAATTAGCTGAATATTTCAGCTTTATCCTTCAGTCATAGCCAGATCATGCTGTTTTTATTCAAAGTATTATTTCAGAGATTAAAACAGATTATATTCTGAGGCACAAGTAAAGACAAACCCATTGGATTGTTAACAGATTTAAGGATAAATCTGATGCTGACGCTCTTTTTTCTTTCCCTCCAAATGAACACTTCTTTCAAGCTCTAGTTATCAAATATCTGTAAAGTTTAACTAAACCCAAAGTAAAAGCATAACCCTGCTCTCAGTCAAACTTTTAAAAAAGGCAAAAGTGGGCAGAAATAAAAGGCCAAGTAGTCAGGATTAGGGAAACGGTCCCTAAAATAAAAGTAGATACTGATTGATAGGTAAAAATATGCTCACCTGAAAAACCCTATTATTAAAGCTTTCAGTTCAGACTCCTGAGTCACCATAGTAGAACATGTGCGACTGACATAGTTTTATGGCATGCTGGTGAACATTCTCACTCATCCAGGTCATAGTCATTCCCAAAAAAAGTTGAAAACAATCCATTGGACTTTGATTCCAAGTTTGAAGATGTTTCGCTTCCCATTCCGGAGGTTTTTTCAATTCAAAATTTAAATTGAAAAAGCTTCCTGAATGGTAAACAAGACATCTTCAGACTTGGAAGAATGTTCAGTTGTTTGCCTTTTTAACTTTTTTGGAAAGTTTTATGGCATGTTTGTACCAAAAAATCAGAATAGCAGTTAGAGCGGCGTTACGGACGCACCATTGGCCATAGAGGCCAAGTTATGAGGTAAATCCGAGGCAGCGTTATTCATCAACTCTGGGCTTTGATTAAGAGATTTGTTGTTTTAACCAAAGGGAACATTTGACAGCAGCGTCCACGTTTCAAACCATAGAGGGCAGCACTAAGATGGATTTAGGGCCAAATATTGCAGAATCAAACACGTTTAACTGAAAATGCAAATATTTGCACAGTAGCAGGAAGATAGTAGCC
>NW_015150464.1:2067448-2069202 GCF_000732505.1 Cyprinodon variegatus
TTATTTTTCTTATTTTAAATGTAAATTGTTATGTTGTATTGGCAACATGTCTCTTTTACCTTGTCAATTCAAGAAAAAATGCACTTATTTCAAGAAAAAGTGACTTATCTAGATTTTGATTTTTTCCGGTATGAAATGTACACTGGCTTATACCTCCGCTAAGACCGTATCATTTAGTTTATCTTAAAAAAAGTTGCACTAGGTGTTTAGTTACACTTTAAGTTTATTGAATAAACTCCTACATTAAATTGATTTGAATTAGGTTACAGATTGTAGAAATTATTACCACAACTGGGCTCCTTCTCTTCCTCCCTCGCTTTAAAAGAGAAAAACACATCTTTACACCTTTTCATGTACTTCAAAGTGACTTTACATGAGCTGTAAAGTGTAGTGGCTGTGATTTAAGTGATAGTTATAGTTTTACTGCTGAAAATATTGGCTCCCGACCTCTAAATCAATATCTGTAAGAATTAACAGTTCAGCCTCAGCAGCTGTTCTGTACGCAAGACATGGAGCCCAGCAGTGGAAATACACACAAGGAATTAATGTGTGAGAATGGTCTAGTCAAAGTCCAGGCCTAAATGTTGCTCAGAATCTGAGGCAAACCTTGCATTACTTGATTAATCATACAAAAAATGTCTTTCAGTTACCTGTGTCAATAGGTACTTAAACATCTGAGCGTACAAAAATGACGTGCGGAGTTCCCCAAGGCTCCATTCTGGGGCCTCTTCTGTTTAACATCTACATGCTTCCACTGGCTCAGATTATGGAAAACAACTAAATAAGTTACCATAGTTATGCGGACGACACTCAAATTTATATAACCTTATCTCCAGGGGACTATAGTCCATTACAAAAACTGACCAAGTGCATGGAACAAATTAATGGCAGGATGTGCCAGAACTTTCTGAAATTAAATGAGGGGAAAAACTGAGGTGGTTGTTTTTGGAGCAAAAGAGGAACGATTAAAAGTCTGCGCTCAGCTTCAAACTACAATGTTAAAAACAACAGACGAGGCCAGAAATCTTGGTGTAGTCATGAATTTTAACAGCCACATTAAGACAATTACAATTGTCACCTTTAGAATATATCAAGGGTTAAAGGACTTATGTGTCAACAGGACTTGGAAAAACTTGTCCATGCTTTCATCTTCAGTAGACTTGACTACTTGACTACTGTACTAACGGGGTCTTTACCGGTCTCCCTAAAAAAAAATCAATCAAGACAGCTGCAGCTGATTCAGAACGCTGCTGCTGGAGTCCTCACTAAGACCAAGAGACTGGATCACATCACTCCAGTTCTGAAGTCCTTACACTGGCTTCCTGTGTCTCAAAGAATTGATTTCAAAAGTACTTTTGCTAGTTTATAAATCACTAAACGGTTTAGGGCCAAAATACATTTCTGATCTGCTAGTACACTATGACCCCCCCCAGACCTCTAAGGTCATCTGGGACAGGTCTACTTTCTGTTCCTAGGTCAGAACTAAACAGGGGGAAGCAGCTTTCAGTTTCAATGGTCCTCACATGTGGAATAATCTCCCAGAAACCTGCAGGTCCACTGCTACTCTCAGTTATTTTCAATCAATGCTGAAGACCTTTCTTTTTGATGTTGCCTTTCTCTAAATGGCGTTCATTTATTTACTGTTTAATCTCTTGCACCTCTCGCTTCTGATCAAATAAGAAAGCAGAGTGAATGAAGAAGGTGAGAGCACAAACACCAGAGGCTGCAGCCACACGCTGTGCCTTATTTATGAA
>NW_015150464.1:2070545-2075260 GCF_000732505.1 Cyprinodon variegatus
TTTTTTGGCTGATTTGTGCTGTTTGGCCAAAAGACTAAAATATACATGATAATTATTAGAACTCTGCAGTTTCCTACCTTAAGGTTTCTCTTCATTTGCTGGTCAGTGATCCCAAGGAAGGCCTGACAGGCCCCGGTGTTGCAGAAGCAACCTGTTCGCACATGAATATTGTACAAACAGGCCATTCTGTCTACCTACGGAGGAGAGCAAAGAGAGGACCGCTGCGGCGTTTTACCAGACCTTCCTACGCATAAACATGAATTCATTAAGCAATTAAAATATGAAATGAATCCCCTCAATCCCATGTACCTGAGAGTATCCAATTATCTGCCCGCTAGAATCCAGGAGGTTGAAGTTCAGGATTGCTCCCTGAGTGATTGGACTCTCAAACTGGCCCTCGGTGTATATCCGCGCTACTGGTCTACCGTTGCCATGGCAAAGACTTGAGAGCAGCATGTAAGTGTAACGTGCCAAGCCAAAAGTGTGCTGCTGGATGTTGTGCATGCCGCCTGCAGGCGGAAACAGATAAAGACGATAACAGTTTTGGTGTTACCCCAGTGCAGGTTCCTTTTATGATTAAACTGCATATAAAAGACATTTTAAAACGAATCATACCTGTCATCCGGTAAAGAGATTCAAATGCATGGTTTAAAGCAATAATATCCAAGAAGGAGGCCGTACCGTCTTCAAATCTTTATTATGAAAATAAGACACGGTGCAGTTCAGATAAAAAAAACAGAATCAGGAGGATTTTATTGGATTTAACAAGGCTTTACCTGTCAGAAATGTTTTCTGCCTGCACATAATAATCCTCTCTAGAAAGGTAAGCTGCTGCTGTGCCTCCTCCGAAATAAGACTTTTTTAGTATTCCTGCTGCCTCGTTACGAACAAGAAGGGCCCCCAAACCTGTTGGGAAGCCAAATATCTTGTAGAAGGAAATGGGAATGAAATCAGCAGGGCAGTCATGCAGGTTTAGAGGGGAACAGCTGACGTGCGAAGCTGCATCGAGCAGCACAAACCAGCGGCCTGGGCGGTCGCACGCTGGGTAAAGGCGTCTCGCCTGGATGCCTCTCACATGGCTAAGAGGATACTTCCTCCCTGAGAAGTTGCTCTGTGCCGGGTAGCAGAAAAGGTGCGGCGTTTGGCAGAAAACATCTTCTCCCTGAACTCTGTCCTTCGCCCTGTTTGTCAGTTCCTGTGGGGAGACAGGCAGGGCAACTACCCCCAGGGCTGAAGTCAGTCCTCTAATGCCAACAACAGACGTGTGGCTGTCTGTAAGATAAGAGAAGAAGCTCCCAGCTTCCCTCTCAGTCGGGGAGCTCCAAGGAAAGCTCTCGGCTACAAGCTTGAGAGCCGCTGTACAACCAGAGGTGAAGATCACGGAGTATTCTTTGGAGGTGGTATTGAAATGCTGCAACACTCTGCAAGAAAATGACCAGGTTTTAGTCTTTAAGACAGCCATATTTTGGCCGTCGTGGAATGGCGCCATGAGGCATCACCTGTCTCTGACCCGCTCCACGGTATCATGTGTCAAGCTGCTGCTGGGATTGTGGCTGTGGGGGTTTCCTAAAAAACAGAAAAAAAGGTTTTAATAGAAGAGTTCCTTCAAAGGGTTTCAAAAAAGAAATCAAGAATTACAGGCCGCTTTGAACCACAAGCTTTCAAACTGTGAAGCGTATCAAAAAAATAATAGGTTTGAATTTTTTATTCTTTTACCCCAATAATAAATATTCCTAATTAATACAGACCACATGTGTGTGTGTAGGATAATCTCAGTACACTGCAAAAAAGTATCTAAAAATGAGAAACAAATGACTTAAATTAAGTGTATTTACCATTCATTTGAATAGGTAAATAAGATAATTTGCCAATGGAATGAGTATTTTTAGTCTAAAAATAAGATAATTAGATCATTTTCACTTGAAATAAGACAATGCATTTGTGTTTTCTTATTTTAAATGAAAATTGTCTTGTTCCATTGGCAAAGTGTCTCAATTACCTCCTCAATTCAAGAACAAATGCACTTATTGCAAGAAAATATGACTTATTTAGATTTCAATTTTTTGCAGTGTATAAATCCTGTTGTTCTAGATGTTCTTTGGAGAACAATAAAGACAAAAAACAAGGAATACAGCAGACAGGTTTGTCCTAGTGATGTTATGAGACGAGCCGAGGCTTCGAGGCATGTGTCGAGTAATGGAGGGGGCGTTTCCCCCGAAGCGAGTGTCAAGGCGTGATTCATTTAGGGGAGGGGCCAAAATTGATGATGTCAGAAGCCGTGAAACCACGTGACCGCTTCGGGAAGTGGTTCGGGAAGCGAAAGAATTTTGACAGGCATCTACACAGCCTCAGTGTTCAGTCAAAATGATGGAGTTTGGAGCAGAGATGCTCTCAGCTGGATAAAAACAACCAATCTAGTTGCTTAAAACTATTTTGGTCAGAATAAACAATGTAATGATCAAAATGTGAGCAAGTCACTGGACAAAATCAGTGTGAACACGTCACTATTAAGTAGTATTTTCTCCATAAAATGGTTCACTGTATAAGTGGCGTCAGTTGTAACACTCATACCCTCATGCTAGAGGTCGCTGGTTCAACGCCTGTCTTTGACTTTGGAAAGTTGCGGTTAAACTTAATTATTTTGGCTGATGAGACTAATTTTTATTGTTTTGCCCGAGTAAAAATATAGATTGGGTAAATTAGGTCGGTTTTAGTCAAAAGATTGGTTGAACACAACTTCCAACCTGATTAAAATCAAAAAACGTGGAAAAATATCATGTTTGAATAAAAATGACCAAAAAAAAAACAAAAAAAAAAAAAACACGTATACAATTACAGCAATATGCATTTCAAATTGCATTTCTATATTCTATGCTTTTAATATTAGAGTTTTTTAAATTTAATTATAATCTTGCATTTTAACCCTTTTTAAAACTATAAATGAATTTGTCTTAAATTGGCTCTCACACGGATGTTTAAAGGAAAATTCCGGTTTTTAACACTTTTAGCCCATTTTCTGTAGTGTCCAGGATGAAATCGAATGATCGACACCAAAATTTTGACGATTGGTCCTGTCTCTGCTATTTGGCTCATGCAGAATCCCCCCCTGGCTGCTTCAGAATGGCTTCCATAGTGCATGTCCGATAATGTCCTTAAAACAACCTTAAACGTTCTTTTTTTAAAATATGCTACTCACTCTGTGTACTCCGACGTCGAGGTGCTAACGTCTCTGTTAAACACTTTAAAAACTCTGAAAATGGAATACGAAAGGTGGATTCTTGAGGAGGACATATTGGACTTTGAGTTTGACGGTAGAGGATACCGTCGCCAACTAGTGGTCTGGAGTGTGCAACGCTTCAGATTCAAACGGGAAGCGGAAGTTTATAAGCGGTTGTGATGTATCGGAAAAAATAGTTCTGGGATTTACAAAATGCTAAATAAAACAAGACAGGAACGGTTTTTCTTCACGAAACTTTTTTTTGGAACGTCATTGAACAGCGCTGACGACCCGGTGAGTAGCATATTTTTAAAAAAGAACGTTTAAGGTTGTTTTAAGGACATTATCGGACATGCACTATGGAAGCCATTCTGAAGCAGCCAGGGGGGGATTCTGCATGAGCCAAATAGCAGAGACAGGACCAATCGTCAAAATTTTGGTGTCGATCATTCGATTTCATCCTGGACACTACAGAAAATGGGCTAAAAGTGTTAAAAACCGGAATTTTCCTTTAAATATATGTGTCTATTTGTCATCAAAGGCTTTAGGAAAGTATAGTTTGTCTTATCTCTGGCTTGACCCTGGAGCCTATCTGCTTTCGGCCACCCCTCAGTGCACATTGGTTATTGCCTGGACACCCTTATAAAAATTTATGGCTACGCCTCTGGTGCCCCCATGAAAAAACAAAACTGTCGCCCCTGGTAAATTGGGTCTAGAAGCGCCACTGCGCGTCACATTTCACTTCCAGGAAGCGCTGTTTACTAATAACATGTAAACGAAACACTTTTTTCTGTTTCCTCACCGTACAGATTGGTGGAAATGTCCCGGAAATAGTCCCTGAGCAGAGAGTCCGGGTAGAGAGTGGCTGCAGCATGATCCAGATAAACAAGACCTGTTAGATGGAGGAAAACAGGCCTGTTAGTCAGAGGCAGCAGCCTCGGTCCTCTGAGCAGCGCTTCAGACCATCTCTACCTTTGCTTCGGCTGAACTCCTGCTCCACCAGGCCGCTCAGGTTCCCCTCATAGCCGTATTGACTGCAGCTCTGCTGGAAATACTCAAAGGAGCAGAGGCTGTGGAAATCCATCGGTGCGGAGCTCAGCCAGCGGCTCCTGGACTCTCTGCGCCCTCCTGCTGTCAGAACATGATCGGATCCAAAGTCCAGAGATAAACTCCCGCTGCGGCTGTTTGAAAGACGCTCCTTGTGTCGGTCCGGAACCAAAGCCTGCGGGCTGCTGGGATGGACGGTTCACTGTCACATGAACACATGTGGGGGATCTCAGTCATCTGTAATTTAGCCAGGGAATGCATGAAAAGAACATTTTCACAAAGTTCCGTTTAAACCCGGTGACTGCTTTACATTAGGAGTCAGGGGCGGCTCAGATAGAAATGAGGCCGTGGGCGATTCTTTCTGCCCCAATCAAAAAGCTGAGCAGATCATCAGTAAACATGTGGAATCAAGTAGGGCTGAGCAATGTGTACGGAAGAGGATTAGGGCCAC
>NW_015150464.1:2076445-2079691 GCF_000732505.1 Cyprinodon variegatus
AGATTAAAGTCAGAATTCTGAGATTAAGTCAGGATTCTGAGATTAAATTAGAATTCTGGAATTAAAGTCAAAATTCTGACTTTAATCTCAGAATTATGAGATTTAAGTCAGAATTCCGAGTTTTAATTAGAATTCTGGAATTAAAGTCAAAATTCTGTTTTTAATCTCACATTTATAAAATTAAAGTGAGATTAAGAAAGTGAGATTAAGTCAGAATTATGAGATTAGGTCAGAGTTCTGAGATCAAATTAGAATTATGAGATTAAGTCAGAATTGTGAGTTTAAATTAGAATTCTGGAATTAAAGTCAAAATTCTGATTTTTAATCTCAGAATTATGACATTAAAGTGAGATTAAGTCAGAATTATGAGATTAAAGTTAGAATTCTGACTTTTTTCCCATATTAAAGTGAAATAAAATTTTGCAATCAGTTAACTTTTTTTTTTTTTTTTTCTTCCGGTGGCCCTAATCCTCTTCCGTAGTTATGGCTTAAAAATCTAATATGTGATATTTGTTTTCCTCCCAGACCCCATTGATTAATTTTTTTTCTCCCTTCAATTTCATAATATAAATTTTAAACTGGATACATAACTTAAAAAAATAGCTTTCATTTTCAATCATATCCTCTGGGAGAGGGTCTAACAAGACAAAAATAAAATCAAGCTTAAAAAATGCGGGTAAAACAATGTTTCACAACAAATAAATGAAAACACAACAAACTCAATGTTAGCAGCTTAGCGGTGACACACAGTCAGCTAGTTTATCACTTATGAGTAAATATCTAGGGAATAAAAAGTGATGTCACCCTGAACTAATTATTTTCCAAGAATCCCTATTTTTGTAACTGATCATTTGATTAAGAATTTAAATTATTACTCCATTATTTTATTTATTTTCTTCTTTTATTATTTCTTTTATTTATTTCTTTTCTTTTCAATTAGTGACGGTAAAAAGTTGTGATTCAATCAACAAATAGAGTGAGACAAAAAGAAAACTGTTGATGTAAACAACACTTAATTTGTGAAAATTACCAAATTAGACATAAAAATAAAATGAACAGTTTTGGTATTTTTAAGAACCTTAAAACAAGAATAAAAGAATAATTACTCTATTTCAGTATTTATAGAAAAATTAAACCGATTTTTCATATCTTGTGAAACCAACATTCACTATGACAGTCATGTTTACTAATAATTAGATTATGTATTTTTTTAATATCTGAACCCTTTTTAACATTTTTTATATTCTCATTACCAGCGATAACGGCTTTAAAACATCTGTCTGTGTCTAATTAATACGATAAACTCAATGATTAACTGAAGTACATAAACTTAAGGATAATAATGTAAATTATTTAAAATGTCTGTCTCTCTCTGAGTGAGTAGTTAGTAGGAGACATCTGCCAAAGAAACACAAATTTATATTGAAATGAGATTTCTTGTTTATACACAGGCTTCATTGTTCTAATGTTATTATCCATACTGTGCCAATTAAAGGTACACTAATACAATAAACATACTTTATGTTATTACTGGAAATACTTTGACTGCTCTGAAATATAAAGTATTTAAGATAAACATGGATTTTATAAATGCTGTAATGTTTGTTTTTTTTTTGCTCAAATGTCTTATTTTGTTTAGATGTAATTGTTTTGTTTTTTTTATACAAATGTTTCACTTTTTACTTAAAAAAAATGCCTTCATTTATAGTTTTCTATCATTTTTGGCATTTACTTAATCATATAAGACATAAAACAATTCTGTTAAAGTAACTAAATATGATTAAGTAAATGCAAAAAGCAGTTGCATTATTTTATTCAGTGTTTTTACATTTTTTTTTTATCAAATCAAATATTAGGATCAATCTGTTGCTCAGTTTTGCAGAAACTTCCACTGGGAACAGATTAATTGTTTAGAATAACTACTTCTTATCTCTGCTTGTGTAAATGTACATTGAAGTTGTGCTATTCTTACTTTAGAACAATTACTGGCTGCAGGATATTGTTATATTTCTGCACAATGAGCATTTAGAGATGTTTGTTGTGATTCACAGAGGACAATGTTGCTGCTCATCCTTGTCAGTTTGTGTCTGGATCCATCTGCTTGTTTCTGCCCCCTGCCTCTCCTTTCTCCTCCCCCTCACATCATCTTGTAATGCATATACAAGGATCACAAAGATGAGTCACTTCCATCTCTCTCATCCTCTGACAGGTCCAAGTAAGAATCTCCCCCGGCTGCCTGCCAAAGGAACCTTTTCTGTTTCCATCCTTCTTTCTGCAATAAGGCTGTCTCAGATTTTACCGCTGCTGACACACACAGAAGGATCGTCTTCCTAAAATCCAAATTGTTTTGTCTGGAAATGTTTGTATCTGTATTTCTACCACCAACATTTGCCTTACCGCTCCTACTTCAATTTATATGCTATCTAATAGGATTTCTTGGAGAAGAAGAAGAAAAAACTCCCTCACTGTTTATATTTCTGACCTCTTTCCTTTATAATGCTCCATTAGATGTCGGGGGAAAAAGAATGTGTATATACCTCTACCTTTAAAGGATACACTATAGCAGGGGTAACCAATTAAAAATCAGCGGGTCCTAATAAAGAAAATCATCAACCAGTAAAGATGCGGAGACATTTTTAATTGTAATCTCTTACTTTAAACAAAATTTAACACTGAAATAAAATGAGGTTTTATGCATCCATGTTACATTGACTTTTTAAATAGAAAAATATACATAGAAAAATAGAAAATTTTTCCATTTTTTTTAACTCTTTAAAGCCCGATCCAAGAATAAAACAAAACAGAAAATTACTTTTTTTTTTTGGTTTGAAGTCCTTATTTGCCCTTTTAACAAAATATGTAAAAAGAAAAAACAGAAATACATTTTTGATACTAATAATTTTTTACTATGCGATAAGTCAAGATTATTTTTTGTGTATTCTTCTACTGGCTGTTATCAGGTATATCTGATTGTGTACAATAGGATTTTGAGCAAAGTTTTTACCATTAAATTATGCAAAAGGTGTCCGACGCAAAACATTTCAGAAACCGTATGTATCAAATATGATACATTTGGCAGTTAAAAATCAGCGGGTCCAAATAAAGAAAATCATCAACCAGTAAAAGTCCGGAGACATTTTTAATTATAATTTGTTACTTTAAACAGAATTTAACACTGAATTCAAATGAAGTGTTTAAGCATCCATGTTACATTGACTTTTTATATAGAAAAATAAACATAAAAAA
>NW_015150464.1:2080921-2084474 GCF_000732505.1 Cyprinodon variegatus
TGAGATATCAAAAAAGTACTCCAGAGTGTTGTTCAGCATGGGGGTGAGTAGAAAATGAAGGCTAATCATGTTTTGGGTGTACTATTCCTTTAAAGTAGCAGCAGCAGCAACCCAGACTGACAGCTCATTGGCTCATTTGGATCACGTGGTCGTAGGGGGACCAGGCTACACTGTATGATCTGAATGAATTGTCTCTGTAAAGTTTCTTGAGATGACATAGGTTGTGAATTGACGCTATATAAATAAACTGAATTGAATAGAATTACTGGTGTATAGCAAATGAATGGATATCTTTCACATTACCTCAATTCATTGCTGATGATTGCAACAATGAATTAGCAAAGGCATGCAAAGTATTACCAAAATAAAGGCAGATATCAGCCCAAAATATCCAACGGCTGATGGATCGGTCCATCTATAGCACACAGGGTGTGAATAGTTTAAAAAGGCGCTGTGTTTTATGAACAATTGGAGATTTTGTTTTATGATGTACAACTAACACGCAACTATCTTTAAAAAATACAAGAAAGAATCAGAGATAAACTGTTTTTAAATAGCACTAAATGACAGAGGACTGATTTATCCTATAAATGTCTGACCAGATTTTATTAATAGTATAAACACCTATGCATTATATTATTTTATGATCATTTCAGGAGGATTAATAAAACTCTGAACTCAGGTAGACGTACACGAGGCATACTTGATGTGAAGTGAACGTGATTTGTTCGTAGATATTTGCTAGGCAAGCTATGAGGCCAGTATTGTCTTGGAGTGACACGCTGAATGATAATTAAATATGCCACTTCTGCTTCACTGATTCATTTCCTGCACAGTTTCAGAGCCCAGATGAATACATTTTTTTTTTCTGGGCAGAATGGTTTTATTGTATCCAGTTTGGCCTCATTAGGGAGGCCACAAGGGCTTGTTGTGGGTGTAGGGCAGAGGCTGGGGGCACCCCATGAAGACATAATGCTTAACACCACTAAATACCTCAGATGCTGCATTGTTGTCTGCAGATCTCAATCGGTTAGATTCCTTGTTTAAAGAAAGAGGTTTATTTTTAAGCAGGCAGGAAGCTTTCTGAGAATCTAATGAAAGACTCAGCAGTCATGCCGAGTCGTTGGTCATAAAGACGTATTGGTTAACAAGGAATCTATACACTGTCTCTCTCTGTTGATGACTGCGAAATGCTTGATATGCTGGCGTTTTTCTTTATGCTGCTGTAAGTGTAGCTCGCTCTATCTGTGCTGGACAGCGTCCAGGCAGCGAGCCTCCTTACCCTGCCCTGCCCTGCCACCAGGCCTCCTTTGCTTGTGGATCTTGGTTCAGAGGAACGCCTCCTTGGTGGCTGTGACAGGGGGAATTAGGCGAGAGATGCGGGCCCACTTGCCCTGCGTAAGGGCTTATCTTGGGCTAAGCTGAGGGACTAACAGCAAAGCCTGCCTTTGCTCCAGCCGGTCTGAGGGCAGAGGGAGCCATCTGTCCACTCTGTGGATCACTGCAAAACAAAGGGAGCAAACACTGACCGCAGACTTCAAACTAAAAGGGCCATTCATTTCAAAGGCACCAGAACCAAAGAAGAGGAGCAGGAAATTCTCTCACACAAGGTCAGTTTGTGTAAATCATCGGCCTCCATGACTGGAGGTCAAATCTTCTTCTTTATATAGTTTCTGACTATAGTAATCCTGAGTTTAAGTAAAAGAGATACTTGAAGGCATCACTTCTGCACATCCAATTGAAGGCAGACAATGTGAGTCTTTGTTTTAATGCTCTACCCCTGACTCCTATTAGGTTGAGATGTTTTGAGCGGCTTGTTTTTTTCAGCTCTCTTCTGTTTTATTTTGTCAAACTCATCCCTTTCAAGCTTATGTGAGTTCACACCTAAATCCAACTTGTGAAGCATCTCTGTTATTATAACCTTAATGCTGCATTCTGCTTGGCCTCATGTTATGTGCAGGGTCACAACAAAGCTATAAATAGTCACCACTTCAGATATTTGCGCTGTAATCTCTCTCACAGGGGTTTTTAAAAACTGTTTTATCGCCATCACCGTCAGACACGCATCTTATTAAATACAATGCCTTTATTGATTCGGTGACACCTCGAACACAGAGTATAACACAGTATTTGATGAAGCGTAGCACATTTTAATGTAATTACATTGTTAAGAATGAGACATTCTTTGCTTTAGCCTTAGATTTTGAATTCATAGTCAAACGAAATCCCTCCAGTAATCCACTTAGACATTGTTCGACATTTCCCTCCAGGATTAAGGCCCTGCGTTCGCGCGTGTGTATGTTTTAATTGTCTGAGGCATTGTGTCTGTCAGTGTTCACCGAGCAGAGTTTGCACATAGATGATCTCGTTTTTATGGTGTAGACTCCTCGGCCGCCGTCGTGCACCGTGGTTTTGTTCAGAAGTCTTGAGCGTGGACTTGCTGGAGGTGACAGAAATAGGTCAAAAGGGTCTTAGCATTAACTAAACAAATCCGGGGCTGTAGGATTAGAGAGAGATGCTGCTGTTTGTTTGATGTCGCCATTGTAACGATTCACAGGGAGGAGAATACTGTGGATGTTTGCAGAAAGAAGCTAGTCTCTTATTCATGTCTTATTGTTTAGTTTAGTTTTATCAGATGATTGAGATCCAGGCAGTTTTATCGAGTGAGGACTGGGCTGGGATTGTTTTCTTTTCCTCATCCTGGTTATTTGCTGCGTTATTGGTGTCAGTTGATCCCAACACACCTCAGATGATTATCACTAAGTGGATTGTGTGATTGGTGCGGTGACTGAGGGTTATCCATGCTACTTTTTTGTGTTAAATAAGGATATAGAGTTCTCTATGGAATCTTTCATAATAAGCTCTTCCTCCTTTGTTCAAGGGAAACACAAACATTAAATACTATAATGTTGCCATTGGACACTATATAAACGACTCTCTTTAGGTTAGAAACTAGAAAAGGCCGAGGCAAGAAAAAAAAAAGTATGAAATTTAATAGATTAACATTTCAGAATAAGATTAAATCAAGATTATAATTAGAGAAATTGACTAAATAATTCCTGGGAGGAACAAATTATGGGACAACTGCTGAAGCTGCTGCGTATAGTAGAAAATGGCAGGTAAACAGAATAAAGAGCAGAACAACAGAATAAACTACCAGTAAACAATGAGAACATGTGAGCTTGAATGCAAATGCATGTGAAGAGAAATGATAAGTGAACAAAAAGAGCAAGCGAGGAAAAAGGGCTAATCAACAAGAAATGAGCTAAAAAATGACATCAACAGATATTAGCCTAGTGCAGGGGTCACCAACGTGGTGCCCGTTTGGCACCAAGGGGCCCTCATGGACAACATGGGGGGCCCTCAGCATCTTTTAAAAACAGAACAATTCACCAGTGGACTAAATCTGAAATGTTATTTTTTACTGAAGCTCTTATTTTGAAGCATTTATGAAGCATTTTATCAAATCAATAAATTAGAACATTTGAGGATTTATATGGATTTCATAATGAGAATATCTAAAAGCAAATAAAAAAAAAAAAAAAAAAAAAAA
>NW_015150464.1:2086365-2088376 GCF_000732505.1 Cyprinodon variegatus
AATTTCTGGTGAAGCTACAGATTTTTGAGGCAGCCTTCTTTCTTAGTTGATCCAACCACCTGGAACAGTGTCCCATTGATGCCCCACAGGATGTTGCTGCCACCACCATGCATAACAGTTTGTACACTATGTTTTGGATTGAAAGGCTCAGCGTGACTCTTCCAAAAAAAAACAACAAGTTTTTCTAAAAGCAAAAAAATTCAGCCACACTTAAAGGTAGTAAACTTAGAGCAGAGATTCTGTCAGTTTCTGTCTGTGAGATTGTTTTTTAGGGTTCAACCTTTGTTTATGTTTGACCAGATAATAATAAAAACAAATCGCTAATGACTTCAAATTTCTTCTTGTAATTTCAGACATAAAGGTGTTTATTGTATTTAGATTCACACCCTGAAAAAGAACGATTAAATTGAACATTTTAAAAACCCTACATTATTTTTTCTGTAGGATGATAAACATCAGAACATACTTTAACCGGATTACCAGCTGTCATGTCCCACCCCCCACTCCACTTCTGCTGGACACTTAAACCAGACATCCTTCTTGTTGTCTAGTTGTAACAAAGAAATAAATCCATCATTACAGATGGTAAAAACTTATTTGTTTCTATGACTAATTTTTGCTGTAAGATGAAGCTGGAAAATAACAGCAAGACCTTCAGAAGCAGGATAGAGGCGAAAAGATAATTCAGTGCTGTGTGATTATCCCAGAGAGAACGACGGAAAATCTCTGGTAAAAGTGCCATTGAATAGATCCATATAAATCCTATACAAACCAGAAAAAAAAGAAATGATCTTCTTTATCTCTATCTGCTGGCAGGCCACAGATTGAGTAATTCTTGCTTTTCAGTGCAATCACATTTATTGTACCTTCACTGGAGGGACCCAAAAGCACTTCATCCTCTGCTGCAGCCAAGGTTTAGCATGAAGGATTTACAGTGAATGTTCACTAAAAATCCAGACTGTCTTTTGCTAGAATTACTCTCCCTCCATGCCTATTAGTTATGCATCGTCATTCGTCAGAGTCTGAAGAATGACTTCTCAGAGCCATGATAATCTCATAAACAGTGTGTCCTTGGTTGGTCCTTTATAGAGCTGCTGTTGTCTCTCTGTCTGTTACGGTCCAACAATCTGCCCGTCGCGTACAGCATCATCGTTTTCTATTTGCTCTACAAATACAAAGAATTGGACACGCAGCCGCAACAGAGTCGACAGTGTGTCGTTCAGAGACGAGTCACACTCGTATCACTTGATCGTCAGGCTTCCACAACACAAGTGGCTTCCTTTGTGTCTTCTCTTATCCGAGGGAGTCACACAACTTTTATTTAGCTGGAACTAAAGATACGTGAAGATTGCTCCGTGTGATAGGCTTATCGTCCCCCCTCCACTCACAGCTTCACCATCAGAAAAAGACAAACCATCCAGAACTCCTCAGACAACACCAAGCCCTTGAAAAACTCTTGAAATAGTCCTCTGAACAGGATGAAAGTGTCTGTTCAAACTGTGGAAAGCGCTTCACTGACTTTGCTGCACGGTGCTTTGCACATGAACTTTTCCACATTTTGTCAAGATAAATCCCTAAAAGTCATAACAGTTTTTCACCATTTAATTCTAAAAGCAAAACAGTTATTGCAATCAAGAGAAGTGGTTTTCAAAGTTCTTTACAACAAAAAAATCAAAAAGCTTTGCTTCTCCAAGTTAATGCAAAATCCCCTTCGGCTGCAGTTGATGAAATTTTAGAGTTACTTTCTAATCCCCTACATATAAACAGCTTGTTGTCTCCTTTTCTTTAGGTGAAAAAAGCCCAACTGTGTCAGAGTTGATAAAGCATCTCTGTTAACATCACCTTGTAGATCCTTAGTTGACTTTGACTAGGCCAAAGACATGAAATGAGCTAATCCATTCCCCAGTAGCTATAAGGTTTAGTCAATATCCTGCTGAAAAGTTAACCTCCTCACAGTCTTAAATCTTCTGCAGCATCTGCCTTTTTTCCGAGGATTGTCCTGGAATGAGCT
>NW_015150464.1:2088889-2092412 GCF_000732505.1 Cyprinodon variegatus
TTAAAAATATATATCTTTAATGGCTTTCTTCTTACTATTATCTGGAATGTAGTTCCTCCTTCTGACTGTTTTATTCTCTCATTTCTGTATTTGTATTTGAATTTTTTCTGTTCTTTTTCTAGTGTGATGGTTAATATCAGCTACTTTGTTTGTAAAGCACTTTGTGCAGCCAGAGTTGTTCAACCTATTCTCATTATGAGTTCGTATGAAATCGTACGAAAAGTTATGCACCATAATTTCGTACGTTTTGGATGTTTTTTTGTCGTATGCAAATGCGCATCTGACGCACCATTTACGAATCTAGAATATAAATTACAATTAGCCCTAACCCTGACCCTAAGATATAAAACAGCAAGCAACGTAGTTAGAGACATGAGTCTGCCAGCGCATGCGCACTGATGTGGTTTTTTGAGGAAAAACGTCCAAAACGTACTAAATAGTGTGCATAACTGTTCGTACGATTTCATACGCACTGATAATGAGAATATGTTGAGTTGTTAGAAATGTGCTATTTAAGAAAAAAAGAAACGTGTCCCCGCACCATGAAGCTGCCCCCACCGTGTTTTATGCAGGGATTTTGTAGTCAGGGTGTTTGTTTGCTGCCACATGTTGAAAGCAATTATTTAGGCTGAGTAGTTAAAAATCATTATGTTGTTAAACTTCATGTCAACAAATGAGTTAGAATATTCTTAATTATTGAGTTCATTTCACTCAAACCTTTATAATAATCTGAATTATTTGTGTATTGATTAAGCATAACTTTGAAATCTTAATAAAGAACAACTTAACTGTAAAATGGAAGTAATGCAACCATCGGTTAAATAGTTGAAAATGGATTTAATTGAGACCGTTTAGTGTCTCCAAGGTATGAGGATAACAAATATTAACAAGATGATCAGTGTATTCTCATTATCAGTTCGTATGAAATCGTACGAAAAGTTATGCACGGTAATTTCGTACGTTTTTGACGTTTTTTTCGTCGTATTTCGTCGTATTTGTACGTCTTGCCTCGAGACAAGATATCCTTGCGCATGCGCATCTTACGCACCATTCAGTAACATAGAATTTAACATACAATTAACCCTAACCCTGACCCTAACCCTAACCCTAAGATACAAAACAGCAAGCAACCTGTTTTTCCCAGTTTTACGTCCGTCCGCGATCGGCTTTTTTCGTCTGTCTGGCTGCGCACTGATCTGTTTTTTCGAGAAAAAACGTCAAAAACGTACGAAATACTGTGCATAACTTTTCGTACGATTTCATACGAACTGATGAGAATATGTTGAGATGATTCTCTCAGGTAATACGAGGAAATAAACATTATGCTAATTGATGTCAGTATAATACTGAGTGTCTTAGTGTGCGTTAGTGTTTATAATTTGGATTCAAGAAGCAACTGAACATTAAACTTGAACTCGAAACTTGAAAATGTTTCAGTTCATATAAGTTAAAATGTTAAATGGTAGTATGTGGAGTTTTTTATTTAGCATAATGATACGTTTTGATTAGACGGAAATCTACATGAAGAAGTACAACGTAATTTCTAATAAACTTTTTGAGGAAACTGTCTTTATTTTTTTAAATTCCTCTTACTTTTTGGGGTTTACAGAACGTCTCATTAGTAAGTCGAAAGGTAGAAATGGAGATTCTCATGGTTCTCATCTAACTGTTGGGTCTAATGCCAGTTTTTAATAGAGGCAAGAAATGTTGAATAAATGCCTGATAGACGTCCTGTTGACACTCTCTCTCCCCTGAGCTGTGGTTCTCTGCAGCTCCTCCAGAGTTACCATTCCCAATTAATTTAGGTGGATTACAATTTCTCTTTGTTTATTTAAAGCTTGGACTGTTATTGCAGAACCAGACTCTGCTTTAATCTGTATTTCTTGAAGATCTATTTATGTTATTTTTACACCAATGTTCTTAAAAAAACACCAACAAAGAAACTATGAAGCCTTAAATTAACAGCTGAGTTCATCCAGGAAATGAACGACTTATTTGCATTCTGAAAGCAACTGGTAAAACTTGATTTTATTTAAGAACATCACAGTAAATGGCAGTAAATGAAAAATGTTCAGCACAGATTCCAGATTTGTATTTTAAAAAGAAAAAAAAAGTGTTTTCATTCTCCAAATAAGCCCTCCTTTCTGTGAAATCCCAGTAAAAGGTTTAGGGTTTATAATAAAACAAAATGTGGTAACCTTCATCCTTCTATAAATCCTCCAGCGAAATTTCTTTTCTGCCAATCTTAAATTTGGGCCCAAATAATAAAAGTTTTTATCTTTGCCTTGTCAGGCTAAAGATTGGATGTCATGCTTTTCATTTTTTTATGATATGCCTTCAAGCACAAGGATCTGACTTTTCTGCAGGTGTAAATTTGTAATAAAAAATCATAGACTATTTCTGCTCTAACTATAACTTAGTTATAAGCAAAGACCATGCTCACTCAAACTCTGAACACAGATAAATCTGCTTCTTTGAAAAATATTCTCGGATGAGGCTGATTTCCTCCTCAATTTTACACATCATTTCCTGCACATCCTGAAGCATTACGCTCCTTCTAAAGCATTGGTGCTGTCTTTCTTTTTGCAGAGTGTTTACCTTAAAGATCTGAAATCACAGAGGATGTCGGACAAGGAAGAAATGGCCTTAGATAGCGGTCTTAACGTCACGCTAACGCTGAGGCTGCTGATGCACGGAAAGGTAATCAGCAGATGTGCAGATCTTCAGGACTGTGTTTTTCCTGTAATGACCCATCTGGTTGTAACGGCTTCTGAAATGATTAAATCCTGCTGTAAAACTGAGAGCATGCTGCCTCTTGTTCACTTGTTCCTATATTTTCTCTTACAGGAAGTGGGGAGCATAATTGGAAAGGTAGATTTTATTAACTGTAACTTTTTGCAGTTATTGTCTCATTGCATTTGCCTCATAAAACCCATTTTTGTTTATTGGAATGATTTCAGAAAGGAGAGACGGTAAAGAAGATGAGGGAGGAGGTGAGGTGTCTTTACTGCATGGTGGCGAGCGGCGCTTCCGTAATCCAGGCTGAATACTTGGAACAAAAGAAAGCTTGAATAATTAACGGTGTGGTGTGTTTATAGAGTGGGGCTCGCATCAACATATCGGAGGGATCATCTCCTGAGAGAATTGTGACAATCACAGGACCTACAGAGGGAATCTACAGAGCCTTCTCCATGATTGCACAGAAGTTTGAGGAGGTAGAGAATCGGATTAGTGACCAATTTGCAGCTACTTTGATCCTCGATGATTTATTTGATCTAAGATAACTGAATTTTGACCAAAACAGTGCAAAAAGACACATTAGACTCCACTCTGTCATTCTTTGTTACATAAGCATGAAAAAGGTTTTCCAGAAATCCAGTTCACCCATAATTAAAGAACAGGATGCATTTACATTTCTGTATTTGCCTCTATCAGTCGCTCACATTGCTGAGGTGGAAGTTTGACCTGAGACAGGTGTGCTTCACTTCTTGATCAATTCAGTTTGGACCAAACTCAGACAAAG
>NW_015150464.1:2093353-2100011 GCF_000732505.1 Cyprinodon variegatus
GAGCCAGACCGAACTTCCCGACCTCAAACCTTGTGGGCGGGACTAAGTCCGGAATGGCACCCAGGCTAATGCAGACCCACCCTGAGCCGGGAATTGAACTCGGAACCTTCTTGCTGCAATGCAGCAGTGCTACCCACTGTGCCACTGAGCAGCCCTCCACGAAGAGCTTCGCATTTGACTATAAAACACATTCAGTAGAACAGGGAATTCATTGCTTATCGCTGGAACTGCAAGCTGTCTATGTCCTATGGTTGCAGAGCAAACCCGATCATTATCCTTTCCCCACCGTGCTTGACAGCTGTTTTATGTGCTCCGTTCTCTTCCCTTAACATGGCATGTATTAAATACTGCCAAATCTGCTCGTAGGGGCATTGCTCGAGTAATATTGTCTTGAAAAATGCTTCCAAACAAGCAATGGATGCACAATGGTTGCCCACCCATGGGAATATTGGCAACAGTCTTAATGTGCTCACAGGGAAGATCTTTCCCTTCATTTTCTATGTCGAGTCTGGTTGCTTTCTCGTATCAGGACAGGGTGACTCCAAAAAAATCGACATAAAAAGTTAAGAAAATAGGACATACTGTAGCTTCATTGTCTCACAGTGGCAAACACAAGTTGATCGATATAAAAAGCTAGTGTCCAGATGCTCGCTGCCTGTATCAAGTCCTGGACGGGGGGGAAGGTCAGCCCTGGTCTTCCTCTCTGTGTGAAGGAACAATAACAGACTGATGCTCTTCTCAACGTTTAAAAAAATAGAGGTGTTTTGACCAATCCCAGATGGATGTGGAGCAACAGTTGCCTTTCTTAAGAGATTGCTTATATTGTTGCTTCCTTGGCATTGTGTTAAAACACAGCAATGTAGCCTAAACTCCTGTTTATGTTGCGATGGTCACATGATGATAATCAGTAAGCACAGGGCTTCATACAGCCGATCCTGTACTTCTTTTAAAAAAGGAAAACTATTGATTAAACCTTTTGTCTCCCCTTTGTTTAAGAGGTGTAATACAGCGTGTAGTTTTTTTTAAATTAAAGTCAAATTGTTTTAGAAGCTGGTAAACTCTTTAAGCTGAATAAGGTTGTACCTTGTTTTTACCCTGACTGCACATTTATCTGCATCATTCGCTATGACAACGGAGTTTTGAGAAACTTTCGGCTCCCACAGCTTTGTAAAATAACTGAAAAGGACACATCAAACAAATTTGACGTTCTGTAAATAAAACAGAGGGAAAAGAAGCGGAAACATATTTCTTGAATTCTCCCTCAGGATATCACCGCAGCCATGACGAACAGCAACGTGACAAGCAAGCCACCTGTGACTCTGCGCCTGGTTTTCCCAGGGAGCCAGTGTGGCTCGCTTATAGGAAAAGGAGGCTCTAAGATCAAAGAGATAAGAGAGGTAAGAGGGTTTTATTTCCTCTGTCTTTCCCAGCAGAAAGTTGTTTTTTGTTGCACCCCAACAGAAATAAAAAATACTCCTCTCTAGGGTAACATTTTCATCAGAAACTCAAATCAAACATTTCTTGTTTTCTGTGCTTTTCAACATCGTCTCTTTGGTCACTGCTTATGAATAACCCCTTAAGGTTCAGCATAGTTTGAACCCCCCCATCCCTTCCGAATGGACAATATCTGCAAGTGTTTCTTCAAACACTGGAGCATGCATTGCCTTTTAGCCTGCAGCTGCTCCCTGCAGGTCACAGTGGGTCTGAGGTAGTCTGGAGGTGCTTCAAAATGCATTTCACTCTGCAAGATGGTTTGTTATTTTCAGGAATAAACCGTTTTTATCTCCTCTGTGTTTTTCTGCTGATGTAAAGACCACAGGCGCTCAGGTTCAGGTGGCGGGAGACATGCTGCCGGACTCTACAGAGAGGGCTGTCACAATCTCGGGCACTCCACAGGCCATCACTCAGTGTGTGAGGCACATCTGCTCCGTCATGCTGGAGGTGAGCTCCATCAGAAAGCAGCTGATCTTCACATTCAGCTGCATCTGTTCAGGGTTCAAACTCAAACACTTCTGCAAAAAAGGGTTCGGTTATTAAGCTGCCTGATATGAAGAAGTTCAGTAGTTGCAAAAGTTTTAAGCAACACTAATATACTGGTATTTTTAGGTAGATGTTTAATTCCTTATGTGTATTCTACTGTTTGCAGGTTTTCTCCATAATATCATTTCTCATCAGTAAACCCTTGTTGAATATCTAAACCTCTTTGTTTTCCTACTTAGTATTTTCTGAAGGCTGTCAGCAGCAGAATTTACTGTTAATGTATTCCTGCAGCATCAGGTGAAGCGCTGGGCTTGGATTTAAGTTTCAACTTAATCCTCATTATTGGGTTTGCTCGCAGCTTTATTTGCTTCAGGGTCTCATGTACCTTTCACTGCAGATGCAAGGGGCATAAAAATGCTGATTGAGTAGTATAAAGTAGCACATAAAATGCACCACTGCCAGCTGTAGGAGTGCATTATGTTTTCTCCCTCTTTGGTTTGCATGGCCGTGCCTCCAGTCTCCACCGAAGGGAGCGACCATTCCTTACCGTCCCAAGGTCCTTGCTGCAGGAGCTCATGCTGTACTGGCACCGCAGCATTCTGCACAAGTAAGTGGTCAATATAAACAATTTAAGGATAAAAGCGTTCAGCCGCAGCACACTGATCATTAACCACTAGAGGGACTCATTTGGGTGAACATACCGTTCTGAATTAATGTTGAGACAATGTAAGCAGAGAGATCATAAAGGCATAATGTTAGGAAGGCTAAAGCCAGAATGTAATTACTTCAGTAAATTTTATTGTCAATTTTCTTATATATACATGGCATGCAGACAAATTAAAATGTTGATTCTCATGGACTCACTGAGCAACACGGAGCAATATCCAAAACAACAAATAAGCAACAAAGATGCAATAAGAGGCCATTTAAAGCAAGAGGTAGAGTCTAATGTGGTTTAAGTGTCTAATTTCTCATTTTACCTGCTCCTTTTACAGTTTGACATTTAAAAAACACTTTAGTGTATTCTATTGAGATCTTCTACAATGATTTCCACTCGTCTGCAACCTGCAAAATAGTAATTATATAGATTTGTAATGGCAAAATAATGACAACCTGGTGAATCCTACGGTGGCCGGGATGTGCCAACCAACATTACAAAATCTAAAACATTTACAAGAACAAAACAAATTATAATTTCAGAAAACACATTTACATTTAAAAAAACACTTTAAGTTCCAAAATAAAATTATCATTTCAGAAAACAAATTTACATAAAAAAAAAAAACACTTTTTAAGTTCCAAAACAAATTATAATTTCAGAAAACAAATTTACATTTAAAAAAACACTTTAAGTTCCAAAATAAAATTATCATTTCAGTAAACAAATGTACATAAAAAAAAACACTTTTTAAGTTCCAAAACAAATTATAATTTCAGAAAACAAATTTACATTTAAAGAAACACTTTAAGTTCCAAAATAAAATTATAATTTCAGAAAACAAATTTACATAAAAAAAAAACACTTTTTAAGTTCCAAAACAAATGATCATTTCAGTAAACAAATTTACATAAAAAAAACACTTTTACAAATTCCAAAACAAATTATCATTTCAGTAAACAAATTAACATTTAAAAAACACTTTTACAAGTTCCAAAACAAATTATCATTATTCTTTTCTGAAATGATAATGTGTTTTGGAACTTAAAAAGTGTTTTAGATTTTGTAATGTTGGTTTGCACCTCCAGGCCACCGTAGAATCCTAAAAAATAACATAATCATCGTATTATTTCTATACATATAGAGAAAAATAGTTCATTAATTTTTGAATGACTTTAGTGACTGTATCCATATAGAGGATTGACTTTTTTTTATGTAAAATTGGAATTTTCAATTCCACATTTCATGATTTATGGTATATTTAATTATTTGATAAATATGAAATAAGTCTCTGGTGCATTTTATTATCGAAATGGATATTTATTGGTACGTCTGTTGATGGAATGGGGCATTTAAATATATTTATTTGTACAGTCATTAGTCCTGCATATGCCTGCGGGGTCATATAGAATAATTCAGATAATTGTTTTTTTGAGCCTCAACTTCGTGTTTCCTGACCCCAAATATAGGGAGCCAAAACAAAGACAGGAAAATTCTATTAATTCTGTTTTTGTTTCTGTACATATGATCATTTTGAAAGTATTTATGCTCTTGTATAACACTCTTCCTCTAAAATGATACCCCTAATTCAAGTCCAGAGGCCAAAAGTTTTCAGCAACAGCATCAAAAAGACAATGAACACAGCAGACAGGACAGAAAGAAACTCCTGGAGGAGTTTAAAGTTAGGTTATGTTGCAGAAAAATATCCCAACCTTTAAAAGTCTCACAGAGCTCTGCTCAGATGATCTCTGGAAAAAAATGAAAAGTAAAATTTAAGACTAACCGATACCTGGCTATCAACCTAAACGGACAGGTAGGCCAAAAAAAGCATGAATCAGAGAAAAGGCTTAGAGACCCATGGCAACCCCAGACAGATGTCTGATTTTAAGATGTGTGGAGGAAAAGTAAGCCTTCTTATCAATCATAAAAAGTGGTGATACCATCACGATGTAGGGAAGGTTCTCCTCAGTACAGAGCAGAATAATGGTTGAAGTGAAAAACAGGACATTTAGATAGGAAACCTTGTGAGAAAGACTTGCATCTGGGGCTGAGCTTTACCTTCCAGCAGGAAAATGGCAGCTTTATTGGAAAAGGTTTAGAGTTGAATAAAAAAGGGACACCATCTTCATATTTTTCTATATAAAACCCATGAATCCCTTTTCCCTTCAGTTCACAATCATGCACCAGCTTGCTTTAGTCTGTTATATGAAATCCAATTTCAATACATACAGGTTAGTGGCTGTATTACAATTGTCAGACTCTGAATATACCGGTATGGCAGAGCGAAACCTGAAAGATGGGTTGCGTGTAAAGTTCATGTGCTCGACTGCCTGGCAAGCTGCTGTCCTGGATTTTGGCTCTGTGCGCTCTGACCTATCAGACATCTGTTTATATTATTGGATTTCAAGCCACAGTCAAAGGGGGCAAAAAAACAGCAGATGACATTTAGATGATTCTCCATCAAAATCCATACGCATTAGAGCCAGGGAAAAGTGGAAGGGAATGGATTTCCACTGTGCTGTCCTCACACTTCAGAATCTCTGAAAGAGTTTCTATTTCCTGTTGCATGTTCCAGCATGCTGTATCCTCACCTCTCATATATTGTGTCCTTTCAGGCGTTTGCTATTCCAGGACAGTATGCATTTGCACATCAAGATGTAAGTATACCCACCCGAGTGAACGACACCCGTTCTAATGATCTGCTCCTGCCCACTCCTTCCAAGCACACCGATACGCCCTTTCTGAGCCCCACTCTGCAAAGAGGAAACTTCAGTAACCCTGATCTGTTGACATTACTAACACTAACCCACAGTAGTGACCTGCATTGATTGAAATGGAAATGATCTGATCTATTATCAGTTGTAGCCAGGGATGTGTCTGTATTCTGCATGCTTTCTAAGGCAGATGAATCTCTTTCACACTGACACCATCTGTGATGTTTGTGAACTTCAGATTGTAGTTTTCAGCTCCTCTGAAATAATCCACTTTGATTGGTTAGCTCTAACTTCCTTCCTACCCTGCAGTTGACCAAGCTTCACCAGTTGGCTATGCAGCATATCCCCCTCCCTTCCCTTGGGCAGAGCAACCCTACCTTTCCTGGTACGTACCCACGGCCCCCCGGGGAAGTCCATCTATCCCTCTGTCTTCACTCCTCTTGGAAATCACACCATCAATACAACGCTGTCACTTCAGTGAAGATCGAGGATGTCTCCATTCTCTCAGAGTTTACAGACTCTCTCAGGTTTTTTTCTTTGTAGTTGGTGGCTTTTCTACTAGTATTTGCTTTTAGCAGATGAAAGAAAAGAGAAAAGGGCAGTCAGTTTAAAGGTTAAGCCACCAAAGGATTGCTTTGTCAATAATCTTGAAAGTTAGCTGCTGAGATATTTACACTCTGAAATAAAACAGACTATGTTACAGACTTGGATAGAGAAAAAAAAGTAAGCTTATTGGGGGAGGAAAAAGTGAAAAAAAGAGCAGAATATTTGCATACAAGTAAATATTTCTCACCGTTTCTCATTTCCTCCCAAATTTTACCCCATTCACCCAGTTATCCCCTCCAAAATGTCCTTTACCTTCACAACATTTCTCCTCTAAATCTAACATCATCTTGGCCACACCATCCCCAACCTCAGTTGTCCCAAACTCATTTATTCTGCCCCAACTAACCACAAACATTACATTGCATCACAGGCGCTTCTCAATCGGTTAGAACATCATTAAAATGTTCATTTATTTCATTAATTCAACTCAAAAGATTTGAAACTAAAACTATATAGATACACTACTGAGAGTGATATATTTCTAACAACCAGAGATGGGAAGTAACGAAGTACAAATACTTCGTTACTGTACTCAAGTAGATTTTTCTTATATTTTTACTTTACTTTACTACTTATTTTTATGGCGACTTTTTACTTCTACTCCTTACATTTTTGCACAAATATA
Source organism: Cyprinodon variegatus (assembly GCF_000732505.1). Classification (NCBI taxonomy): domain Eukaryota; kingdom Metazoa; phylum Chordata; class Actinopteri; order Cyprinodontiformes; family Cyprinodontidae; genus Cyprinodon; species Cyprinodon variegatus. The sequence goes on from NW_015150464.1 coordinate 2,099,937, forward strand.
TGTACTTTCTACTCCTTACATTTTAAAAAATTGTCTCGTTACTTTAGTTTTGAATCATTTCAATGGAGTTACCGT
>NW_015150464.1:2101046-2103033 GCF_000732505.1 Cyprinodon variegatus
GCTGGAAAATCAACACCAGTTGCATAGTATACCTTTAAGAAACTATGGATTTCTTACAATCAGTCAAAGTCTAACTACACCTTTTTCACCTTTTCCCATAAGGTGGAGGTGTACACTGTGTATACCGTGTGTGGATTGACCAACAAATAGACTCCATTGTTGTCTAATCACTTGGACCACTGGATTGGATCTAGCTGATGGCTCTTCCTCTGATAGTTACAATAAGCAGAGCGCCATCTCATGTCAAGAACGAGGCGTTGTAGTGTGGGAGTCTAGCTATCCATTCAGGACAAAGCTCGCTCATTTCACTTGCTGTCTTTTCAGGGGATTTCTGTTTGCATGTCTTATATCAGTAAAGCGGGGCATACAATGTGCGATATTTTCAGTTGTTGCACGCAGCTACAGCTCAAACTGTACGACGAAACCACAGGGTTTAAAAGTTTACAGCTCACCATGCATGTTCTCACAATGTGGGGCCCGAAGCTCTGATGAGACCTTATGAAAACCGACTGAATTGTTTGATTTTCTCCCGATCTTACGATTCCTGATCGGGAGCAGGTCGTTACCCCCTGTACACTATAGGACGCACTGGAGAATCGTCCCGAAAAGAGCAAAAAATCATATAGTGTATTTCCAGCTGAAGGCACTTCTTTAAAAAACGCTTCTCTATTTGTACTAAACTGATTTTGAAGTTCTGTTTGATTATAAACTACAATCAATAAAAATTAACCAAATGAAATGCTTGAAACATGATCACTCTGAGTGTAAAGAATATTTTTAGCTTCAATTTTTGAGCTGAATGACTGAAATAAGTGAAAATGATGAGATTAATTTAAATTGATCAGTAGATTTGACAGTTTTTTTTTATTTTTCAGACAGCATTTTATGTGAAAGCCATATTATAACTGCAGCGAGATGAACTCTTTAAGTTACAACACATATATGCTGAAATATTGTTAATTTTCTCAATTCATTTGTTTGCCTGAGTCATATAATAGTAATAAACAAGGCATGTTGATTTTTTTTTAAATTTATGAATGAGTAAATTAACTGCAAAAATCCGTTACTGAAGTTTCTTGTCCTAATTTGCAGGACTGGATGCTTCTGCACCAACGAGTACACAGGAGCTGGCAATACCCAACGATGTAAGTACTCCACTTTTCATATACCACCACCCTCACTATGCATCCTCACGACCTCATTAAAACCTTCAAGTAAAGGAGGAGGATTATGGGATGAAAACATCTGAACAACAGGAAGTACCTGTTGTATTTACCATTCCCAAGGTTGACAAACAATTCTTCATAAAATCACCAACTGTATTGCCATATATTTGATGTTAAAGGTGTAACTGAGTATTACTTAATGGTCACATTAATTTCAGACTTAATAGCAGTTTATTTTGCACGTTTAATGCTACTTTGAACATTTTTAGTGTTTCTGGCAGAAATGTTTTTACAGTGTATATCTATACAGATTTAACTGAGGATTTTTGAAATATATGCATACATTCACCTCTACTAATAATTGTCTCAATATCTCCTAAAAGTTGCACCTAAACTGTAGATCTGTAGTGATCAGCAAACTTGGGATACTATTATAGCAAACCAGCTTTTTCTTTTCTTTTTGGATAATGCATAAATTTTTATCAGGAAAATATATTCTAACATTTTCATTTAAAAAAATTGTCTCGTTAGAACACAAAATTGTCTGTATAGTGGCTGATGGACTACAGCACACTGTTCTGTTTATCAATATGAAAAGAATCTGTTTTACAAGTCTGTCAAAGTTGTAAAACAGATTCATGTCATGGTCCTGTGTCGCAGTGCATCCAAACCATTGAAAGAATCTGTCAAACTCACCCATCAAAGTTAGGGGGCGGTTATCTAACACCCAATTGGTCACCCTGCACATTAAGGCGAAGCAAATCGATTACAGAGACCGTTTCTCAATTCACGAGAACGCGAGTACGCACTCGCGTTCTCGT
>NW_015150464.1:2106588-2107337 GCF_000732505.1 Cyprinodon variegatus
GCGTTCTCGAGAATTGGAACGGTACTCGGGCTGAGGCTGATGACATGTCACGAGAACGCTCAAGAACGCATATTGAGAAACGGCCAGAGACTCCATTCGTGTTAACTCCGCCCCCTAACTTTGATGGGTGAGTTTGACAGATTCTTTTAATGGTTTCGATGCACTGCGACACAGGACCATGAAATAATTAAATGCACACTGAAATAATTCTATATACTTTTTTTAAGAAAATGAAGGCGTATTTTATTAAATTAATGACACATTTATATATTTAATTCCTTATTTATTTAATGATTTACACATTTAATAAATTGTTTATCGCTGTATTTATTTATTTAATTGTGGCACTTTATATTAGTGATGTGGTTTTAATTAATTAATTAAACATTTATATATTTAATTCCTCATTTATTTAATGATTTACACATTTAATTATTTATTTAATGCTGTATTTATTTATTTAATTGTGGCACTTTATATTAGTGACGTGGTTTTAATTAATGAATGAAACATTTATATATTTAATTCCTCATTTATTTAATGATTTCCACGTTTAATTATTTATTTAATGCTATATTTTTTTAATTGTTGCACTTTATATTAGTGACGTGGTTTTAATTAATGAATGACACATTTATTTATCTAATTCCACATTTAATTAATTATTGACACATTTAATTATTTATTTAATGCTGTATTTATTTATTTAATTGTGGCACTTTATATTAGTGACGTGGTTTTAATTAATG
>NW_015150464.1:2108101-2110944 GCF_000732505.1 Cyprinodon variegatus
ATTTATGTAATGATTTACACATTTAATTATTTATTTAATGCTGTATTTATTTATTTAATTGTGGCACTTTATATTAGTGACGTGGTTTTAATTAATGAATGACACATTTATTTATCTAATTCCACATTTAATTAATTATTGACACATTTAATTATTTATTTAATGCTGTAGTAATTTATTTAATTTCGGCACTTTTTATCCTCCATAGATGACGTAGACCTAGTTATATTTCATTACAAATAGCAGAGGCTTGAGCTAAAACTGAAACTGAAGGGGGGTGGAATGGTTCTCCACGAGTTGTGAAGTACTGTTGGGGGGATTGACGAAAATTCTCATATCTCTGGAACTTCTAGTGTTTATATTTCCATTTTTAGATTATTTATTTCTTGTTACTTTTTCAATTTCGATTTATTACACTGGCAGCTGATTTTTTTTGCCTTGTTTTTGTCTTTTTTTGTGGAAGGCTTTTGTAAACTTTCAAGCACAACTATATTTAAGCCTGTATGTGTAATTTTGGCCCTGGGAGAGGTTAAAAAAATATCTGCAATGATTTCAAACCTGTGTAAAATCAGTAAGGGATGCAAATCAGATAATGGAAAACTAAACTTACATTCATGTTGACACTCTTGTCATGTTATCAGCTGCAGGCAGCCACCAACTAAAGACTTAAAGTTTAAAAACAAAGACCACTCAACCCTGATCTTGCTCTTCTTGTTATAGGTGTCAGTTTAATGAAATGCAAAAACAACAAAGCACTTGTCCGACCATTTTCCAAGCTGGAATGCTGTCTTTCTTGAGTCTTGTTGTTACCAGGCAACCGACTCAGAAGCATGAAAGAGTCAAGCAAGTAACCTTTCCCTAAAATTGTGAATTGTCAGTCAACACCACGCATAGAACAAACAAGAAAGATTTGACATGGTAATTACTGAGTTTCAGAGGTGCTGGTTGGTAGACAGAGCACGCTGCTTTACTCTATTTACAGACCATCACATTAAAATGTTTAAGTAGAAAACAAATGAGCAAAGTCACAGAAACGCTGAGAATTAGCTGAGATTAAAAGTCAATCCTCCACTGCTGCGATCCCACCAGTTTGCAATCAAATCCTACTTCATTTCTAGGAAATAAACTTAGATGAATACATTCTTTGTTACTAAAATATTACAGGCAGGGATGTTTCTGCTGTCGCTGCAGCAGCTTCTTCTTTCTTTTGATGTCAGATCTAATTCCTGGACAGCTCTGAAATATGAGCGCTTTTGTTATTTACATGCTTTCAATCTCTTCCCTCTAGTTTATTGGCTGCATAATTGGAAGACAAGGAAGCAAGATCAATGAGATTCGCCAGGTCTCTGGAGCTCACATCAAAATTGCCAGCGCCACTGATGGCTCAGCCATGCGCCAAGTCACGATCAGCGGCTCGCCGGCCAGCATCGGCGTGGCCCAGTACCTCATCAACGCCAGGTGAGACATTACGCAGGGCAGCCACGTCCTGCGGTGCTTCACATTGCAGCCTGATGATAAGACATCCAAACAGCATGCTGCTGTAAAGGGCAGATTTGTTGTGTTTCTGGGTGAGGCTGGATTTGTTCCAACTCACTGCCCTGTTCTCTTGACTGCATAAAAAAATCCTCATCTTCACTGCTTTCTTTATATTCATTTTTTATTTACCCATTTATTTGATTTTTGTGTTTTCTTATGTCTCCCATTCCTTCCCTTCTTTTTCCAACCTTTCCTCCATTTTTTAATTTTCTACCATCTTTCTTACCCCTCCATCATCCTCCCGACTCCCCAGCTTGGAGATGGCTAAATACACCATGCAGGTTGCATCCTCTGCGACCCCCGTTGACCTCAACATGAGCTTCTCTCAGACTGTCCCCACCGCCTCCTCTGCCGCCACCTCCATGGCTGTCCTGGCGGCCAACACCCCCACTCCCTCCACCATTAACGTCCACTCCCCCTCCACCTTACCAGGCATCCAGAGCCAACACTACGCCCTCCCTGTTTCCAGCCTGCTTGGCATGAAAACTCTTCCTCTCCTGACCGTCCATCCAGCAGCAGCTTCTGGCCTAACTCAGGGTTTAGCCGCTTACACTGCAAAAATGCCGACTTCTGGTACGAAGAAATCAGAGCGGCAGAAGTTTTCTCCTTATTGATGCTGCCTCGTTACGTCTACGGGACCAGTCAGAAGTTTACACCCAGTTAAACTTCAAGAATGTAAAACAAAATAAATCTGTATGGATGTTTGGCTAAATTTAGGCTCCAATGACCTTCTGGCATAATTCTGTCTGGATATTTGTGGAGTCCTTTCATTATAAATGGTAACATCCACCCATTTTAGCTAGACTTCTGCCACAAATCTAGCATTTCAATTAGTTCACTGGTTTTTAAAAATGTAAGGTCTGAGCAACTTTAGACAAAACAAAAAGTCCAACTCCTCTGATTTCGCCGTTTCTGAACAAACCTTTTTCAATTGATGGTCATTTAAAACCTCTATCCAAACCAGTTTGCTACAATTCTGACATGTCAGAGTCAAATAGTTAAAGGAAAAGTTCGGTCATATTCAGAATTCAAACTTCTGAAAGTACTTTAAATATGAAATTATAACATACTGTTCAATTAATGATAAGTGTTTTTAATTAGGAGGCATTTCATCTGAATGTGCTTTACTGGAGGCATCCATGTTTGTCAAAGAACACTACTGCCACCTACTGGTTTGTGACGTCACGGTGCGATATCGGCTGTTGATCAAGTCCCAGTGCTGTATCTGGTGTTTATTATCCAAGTCATCTTGAAAACATTCTTCTTCCAAATGTTGGCTACATATTACGTGTTTTTTCTCTGGCCAG
>NW_015150464.1:2111444-2114312 GCF_000732505.1 Cyprinodon variegatus
TATATTTGGGCAAAAATGTCCCAAATCCTGACATTTTTTTTTCTTTTTTTTCCTGATTAACGCAAAATTAATTAAATCACTGCAAACATATTAGTTTTAGGTATAGATAATGATCCGTTGATTAGTCCTTGCTGACCGAACTTCTCCTTTAAAACTTGGACACAGTAAAGTGTTCAAAGAGGAAATAAAACTGGTTTGGAAAGAGTGAAAGAGGTTCTTCCTAAAACCTGAGTGCAAGTAAACTTCTGACCAGCCCAGTCCTCGTACTGATAAGACTTTATTAAAAGATGGCAGATATCTTGATATTAACATATAGGCTTGAAAACACTGGTGTGATAGATATTTTTCAGGTGTTCCTTTTGTTTTCCATAAAGGAGGAGGATATTAGACCCAGACTGAAATGACGATAGCATTAAAGCACGTCTTTGGTAATTAAAGAGGCGGCCGCCATGTCATATGGACATGCATAATAATTAAAGAGGATAACTCAGGCTATTTTTAGTATCCCAGGGAATATATATACATATATTTGAAATGGCCTCATGAGCTTTAAAGGAGCACTAACTCCATAATGTCTTGTTTTAGTTTTCTATCTGTGTAACTTTTCTTTTCAATTAAATGTTACCACTTAGTATTATAAGATGTGGTGCTTTAAGAGCCTGTATAAATAGTTTGCTTTGTGCATTAGAAGCGAGTGTTTTGTAGTGTTTTTTAACGAAGATTCCCCTCATTCTTGTGTCATGCGTCCCTCTTCCTTTCACTGTGGGCTCTCATCAGCAGGCTTGGGAGTACTGTAGTCGCGATGCACTGCTGCTGGCTCTGATGGGATTAACTCAAAGCCAAGATGGACTCACATTTGAATTCCCTCCACCCAGTAATCCTGTAGAGCAGGAATGGGCCTGTAATGCATTCGCTGGTTCGGTACAGGCTTGTTGCTCGTTTGTTCTTCAGCTTTTAAAACAGGCATCTGAAATTGAACGCTGATGGGTTATTTTTAGGGATGTTTTATTCATCTTTCTGATGCGGGTCTACACTCAAATAATGCATATTTGTAAGATTTGTAAATAAAACCACTTGGAAATAAATGGAACTTTTTATGAATGTGGCTTGTTTTTGTCTGTGATTCTGAAAATCTCTCATTTCACTGGTTTCTAATAGAAACGCTGACCTTGAGGATTTATTCCTCGTTTAATGGGCTTTGACAGATCAGATTTCTGTTCTGAGGCGTCTTAAAACACAGCTCCAGGCACATATAGTAAAACCAAGAACAATGAAAATGGCCAAAACTCGCACTTTGACCCAAAATGGCTGACTTCCTGTGGGTTTTAGGGCATACCTCCAAGAGACTTTTTTTCGTGATTTGAGGAGATCTACCTGTGTGCCAAATTTCAAATCTCTGTGACTTACAGTTTCCCCCAACTCACGTTAGGGGGCGCTGTGGCGTAATTTGGGGGCGGCCATTTTGGTTTCCATTATAGACCGGCTATTTCACGCGGGGGACAATTTACTGTCACGTTTTCGTGAGTTTTTGAATATGCGAAGTCCCCTTAAAATGCGTTCGAATGGGCAAAAGAATAATAATAAGAAACCATACAGATACAATAGGCTCTCGCAGCGCTTTGCTGCTCGGGCCTAATAAGAAACTTTCGAAATACAATAGGCCTTCGCAGCGCTGTCGCTGCTCAGGCCTAAAAATATATTTACAAGCTAAATCAGAATGGCTCCCACCCTCTATCCGGACGCGTCTGATCTTTAAAATCAAAGTTGCTTTCTGAAAAATGAAAGAACACCCTCGTTCAGTTTAGGAATTTTATCTTTTAATCAGATCACAAATATTTCATCAGTTACTTTCATTCATCTGTTATCATAGATTTACGCTTTTCTCTGGCAAAAACAAGCCAGAAATGCATTTTTTTTTTTGTTAAAACTTGCTTTTGAAAAGTAGACTCCTAACACCTTGATAGGATCTAAGCCAAGTAACAGCCTGCAGTCATTTTTAGGATAATTGTTAATGTGACCACCTCTATGAACGAAGCAGTTATTGTTGTTTCTCCCGTCTGCAGAGACATCAGGGACCTACCAATCAATTTACGAAGGGTCACAAGTCATTTTTCAAAGACCTTAAATTCTTCAATAATACTGAAAGAACGAATACTCACACATTTTAAATTGGCAATTTTCCCAGGAGCTGATGTTTCATTAAATTCACCCAAAGGTCAGACTGTGCAAATAATTACACAAAATCCAAGAGCTCAATCTCAACCAGACAAGCTTCTAGTTACCATGATAAATGTTAAAGTTTATAACGGTACAATGTTTCTTTTGGGAAGGTTTCCAAGGAAACTTTAAAAATATGCCAAAATTAAGGTTTTCACAAGTTGCATCTGAAAGAACGAGATGCCTGGAGAAACTTTCTTTTAACAGATGAAGGTTTGACAGTAAAGCACTGTGTTTGGAGAGAATTAAACACAAGCTGGGCAGCTTTGGCTCTTTGAGTTGACCATGAGCTCCAATGTAAGTTGGAGAAGTACAAAATGACACCAAGACACCCTACTGCAGAGGCAGGGAGCTGCCATTTTTACAAACTGTCATGATTTATCTAAGGTTCGGACCCACATGCAGTGAAACCAAAACAGAGAGACACGGATGAAAAGTTTGACGGGTTTAACTGAGGATGTTTTGGTGCAGAGTTTCTCTGAACTCTGCTCGACCAGAACTGGAAGATGAGGGGAAGACAGACTATTAGTTCAGGCACAGTGGGAAATTTTATTTGTTGATTTGAAGCAGAGGATCTGGGATTCAAACCTCCTGTTTGAATCCCTGGCTCAGTTTAAGACTCAGTTGATCCCTCCTGGGAGAGAAGGTCCG
>NW_015150464.1:2115163-2121040 GCF_000732505.1 Cyprinodon variegatus
CCTCCTGTTGGTGGAAGGGAGACAAACAAAAACAAACACACAGACGGGAGCCCTGACACAAACCATGAAAAAAGTGCACATGGAAGTTGATTAATTCAGCTTTTATTATTTTATTGCAACACATAAAGGGGACATTAACCATTCCTCTTTTTCACTGCCTGAAATTGATGACTGGCTTTACATATTTGTTATTAGTATATTATTACCTCTACAAGTAATCAGAGAGATTTTCATAAGCAAAGTCTTTATACTAGTTTTTTCGTAATGCTGGTCACCCGTTGGCGAAGCGCCATGACAGTCTGCCATGTTGAAAGTACAGACTGTGGCAAGGGATAAAATAGTAATAACACAGGGAATAACAACTCGATTTCTCTTGCTGGCACGTCAGTGTGATTGAGAGGTGGTGGTAAAGATTATTTGGAGACATTAACCCAAAAAACTGAAAGTCTGCACTATAGCAGTACAACGCAACAAGAATGCTCTGGATGGATCTTAAAAAGGAAAGGGGTAAAAATGAACAAACATCGTTGGATGTTAATGAACTGAAGGGAACACAGAAAACAACAAAACAACAGCTGTTGGCATCTACTTAATAATATTTAATTACTTTAACACAATTATTTTATGTCCTACCCTGCTAACATGAAACAATTGTGTTAAAGTAACTAAATATGATTACGGTAAGTAAATGCCAAAAATGTTTGCATATTTTTTAAGTGAAACTGCAAAAACAATCAACCAGAACTCCCTATTAAAACTGATGTGAGGGGCTGATAAAGTTAGACAGGTGGGTCTTAAAGGTGCAGCCATGCTGTGGTTTAATTCCTCATAACATTTTGACTTTATTAGTAAATGTTGATATAATTAACTCTCTCTTTTGTTTTGTGTACACTTCAGGTTAGAATTTTACAGTTTTAGAAATAGAAAAAGATTAGATAATTTCAAAGTCCTCAGAAGAAAAAATAGTGTTTGATTTACAAATAATAAAAAAAAAGGTAACAAACATATAATTAAAACCTTTAAAAAAATACAGTAAAGTCACACAAATTACAAAACCCATAAGAACGACGAAGACGAAGACTGAGAACTGAAAAAGTAAAAAACAACTCAACATATATTTCAGCACTTTATTCACAACTTTTAAAAAAACACAGCTTTGTTTAAGGCAAATTTAAAGTAAAACAAGGAAATATGAAAAACATTTTAGTGTTTTTTTAATCGATCCACATTTTTTATTGTTTTTCTGAGCCAAAGATGAAAGGGGGCATCTTGCTTCTTGCAGGCATACGACTCAAAAGCTTCCTGTGTACTGCAGTGGTATATGGGTGCATTAAAGCATGTAGCCGGGTTAATCATGGATCTGTGGTAGCACTAGAAAACATTGATCAATGTGCAGAGCAACCAATGCTGCTTAAAAAAAAAACCCTGACAGTGAAGGCCTTGCTTTTTCATGCATTTCAGTGCCAGACATTCTGCACATTTTATTTTAGGTGGAAGGACTCAGCAATAAGAGAGTCAGCATCAAGAATTTTCAGCAACTGAATGAAAATGTGGAAAATTATATAAAAAGAAAATCTAAATCATGTTTTTCTTTTTTTATTTAGAAAAAGGAATCAACGTATTGCATTCACCAGGAAAAAAAAAATCAGACAGGTTATCTCATAATATTGAGATCAGAATCTCGTAATTATGAGATTTTTTCTCATAATTACGAGATACTGATCTCATTATTATGAGATCTTCTCTCTATCTCATAATATTGAAATCAGGAATGCCGGTCATTGCTGAGCTACGCTACATGAAACGTGAACAATGAGTGGGCTGTTAATGATTAATATGCTTTTATTTCCTTTTAGGAAATACACCATGTGCAGAATTATTAGGTTGTATTCTTGAGGATTATTCTTATTATGGGGCCACAATGGTATCCTCAATCAACCCAAAGACTCCTTAATATCAAAGTTTCATATTTTTTGGAAGTTGATGTGGGTTTTTTTTTAGATTTAGCCATTTTATGTCTGTGTGTGCAGGTAAATATAACTGTTCAGAATTATTAGGCATCGCAGTAAAAAACAAATATATACCCATCTCACTTGTTTATTTTCACCAGGTAAACCAATATAACAACTCAAATTTCAGAAATAAACATTTGCGACATTAAAAAACAAACAAAAAAACAAATCAGTGACCAATATAGCCTCCTTTCTTCAGTATGACGCTCTAAAGCCTTCCATCCATAGATTCTGTCAGTGTCTTTATGTGTTTGCGATCCACATTGAGTGCAGCAATGCCTCCCAGACACTGTTTCCCCTCCCTGTAGATCTCACATTTCATGAAGGACCACAGGTTCTCCACGGGGTTCAGATCAGGTGAACAAGGGGGCCATGTCATTATTTTTTCTCCTTTTAGACTTTTTCTGGCCACCACGCTGTGGTGTATTTTGATGCGTGTGATGGAGCATCGTCCCGCATGAATATCATGTTTTTCTTGAATGATGTCGACTTCTTCTTGTACCACTGTTTAAAGAAGGTGTCTTCCAGAAACTGTCTGTAGGTTTGAGAGTTGATCTTGACTCCATCATCAACCCGAAAAGTTCCCACAAGCTCATCTTTGATGATACCAGCCCATAGCATTACCCCACCTCCACCTTAGTGGCGTCTGAGTCGATAAGGAACTTGCTGCCCTTTCCTGATCCAGCCTGGTGCCCATCCATCCATCTGCCCCATCTAGACTCGCTCTCATTTCATCAGACCATAACACCTTGGAGAAATCAGTCTTGAGATATTTCTTGGCCCAATCTTGACGTTTTGTCTTGTGCGTCTTGTTCAAAGGTGGCCTTTTTTCGCTTTTCCTTACCATGGCCACGTCCCTGAGTATTGAGCACCTTGTGCTTGTCGGCACTCCAGACATGTTGCAGCTCTGAAATATGGCACAACTGGTGGCTAATGGCTTCCTGGCAGCTTCACGCTTCATCCTTCTCAATTCATGGGGAGTTATTTTGCGTCTTCTTTTTTTGACACGCTTCTTGCGCCCCTGTTTGCCAAGCTTTTGAAGTGGGATCATTGCACAATCAAGCGGTTCATGGCAAATGGCCATTTCCAAACTGCTGCTCCCCCTCTGAAAGACATCTGCCAATTATTGACTTTTCAGAGTCTGTCAAATGTCTTTTCTGACCCATTTTGCCAAAGGAAAGGAAGTTGCCTAATAATTAAGCACACCTTATATAGGGTGTTGATGTCATTAGGCCACACCCCTTCTCATTACAGAGATAAACACCACCTGATTTATTTAATTGGTAGTTGGCTTTCAAGCCTATACAGCTTGGAGTAGGACAACATGTATGAAAAGGATGATGTGGTTGAAATACTCATTTGCCTAATAATTCTGCACACAATGTAGTGAGTTTCCTCAATGTGGATGGAATTAGTTTTAGTTTGTCAGCATTAGGCGAAAAGCCTGCTCTACTCTGACTTGCTGGAAGTCGCACTGTTCCTGCAGGAGCATTTAAAACAGCCCAAAGAACTGAGGATCCTCAAGGAGTATAGCTGAGGCTTCAGAATTGTTTAAAAATGACGTCTCTAGAGAAACCCAGGTCCGAACTTCATGCAGCATCACGAATTATATGAGAAACTACAACCGTGTGGAATCTGTATTAATGGAGCCGTTGACGGATTTCCATGTTTGGTCATAAGGCTGCATGTTTACTGCACAGGTAGTAATCCTAGGGTTAATTCTGGGTACTTTATTAATGAAGTGAAAAAAAAGGAGCGGAACTCCAACGCCTATCAGGTCAGACCTCGGTACAGGGAACAGGTGCAGATGTAAGAAGTAATCATGAAGACCAGTTTTCTGAGAGATGCTACATTATTAGCTCATGTAATTATAACCAAATATGTAGATAAAATGATCATAATTAGTCAGTTAATATAAGAACCATAACTAGATCATAGGGGTGTCAACAATAATTGATTCAGCGATGCATTGCAATGCGGGGCATGCACGATTCAGCATCGATAATCAATTATGTCACTGTTTATTTTCTGGCCTCAAATGGACAAGTTGTGAAGTTTCAATTACTTCCGGGGGCATACCAACAACAATCAAGATGGTTGAGGCGGAGGAAGATGACCGTGATAGACGGGTAGGCCTACTTAAAAACGCACCAAAAGCTTGGAAAGCGGATATCTGGGCACATTTCGGATTTTACGAAGTCAATGGGATTTTGATGCATCGCAATGCATCGCAATGCATCGTAGAATCGAATTGAATTGAATCGTTACCTGGTGAATCGTAATCGAATCGAATCGTGAGGGCAGTGCCAATGCACACCCCTACTAGATCATAATTACGAGATCAGTATCTCGTTATTATTTAGATATACTGAGATATTGACCTTGTAATTATGAGAAAACCTTTTTTTTTTTCCTTTGGTGAATGCAATACGCTTCTGTAGGAAATGAAGTGTTTCTGCTGCATGAAGTTTTACAAGGATTGTGTTGCAACAAATGCTACCACATGGGGCAAGTTTTCACACTTACAGTAATAAATGTGCACCAATGAATGGTGGGATTTTTCTACTTTTAACAATAGGAGATTATATCAGTGCCAGAAAAGATGAATTTGCCTGAAGCCTCTATTGACATCTGTATTAGGGCTGCAAATAAAAGTGGAGGATGATATCAACTGTCCTTGCAAAATTATAGATGAAAAAAATATAGATGAAAGCAATTCTAGATTTTTTTAAACTTGCATTTTCATTTTGCACAGTGTAACATTTCTGCTTTCATAATATCAAAGAATATAATTCAGAGGCATGCTGCAAAGTAATATCAGACACCAAGATACCATTTGACATTTTCAACCTTTCACTACAGAAAATCTTTAAAGACGGTTTCAATTGAACAGAAAACTCATTCAGACAAATGCAAATGATGGGTTCCCACTTTATGAGTCATGTTTCTGAATAATGACTCAGAAAAGCCATTTTATAGTATTTTACAGCAATAAAAGATCTCTGAACCTAATCTAATCCCATCATCTTTGAAGAACATCACATTTAGGCCAATTTATGCTAAATTTCCAAAAAAGTGTGCAAGAGACGCCGTGCTCTCAAGAACTGGACAGGCGCACAGACGGGTGGATAATCCACAGAATCATGATGTGTTGAGGCTACTTTTGCCAGTGAGCAAAGCAAAGTGAGAAAAAAGAAAATACCTCGAGCAACAAACAACAGGTTCAGGCTGAGGCCAAGGAAGTGGCACTGCTGGAAAGCAAGAAAATGCAGAGAGCTAGAAACAAACAAGGCACCAAACACACAGACAATCTGGCAGACAAATAGTGTTGGGAATAAACCCGAATCCTGGAGGGGCTGATCGGCAAGCTGAAGTCAGAAAAGCAAAGGAACGCAGAGGATCAGGTGGGAAATCAGGGTCAATGAAATGTTTGAAAGAAAAAAAAAAGGAGAAAAAGCAGTGAGGCATTGGGACCGAAGTTGTTTTGTTCACTTTAATCACCTTCAGAAAAGAAGAATTCTACTTTTTATTAAACAGATTAATGCAAATACTTAGCATTTTCAGCATGTGGAGTTAGGATTCTCCATTCTATTAATGCAGATCTCTAAAGCAAACATACATCTGACGTCATGTGCACTCTTTTTTTTTCCTAATCTGAATAAATGCAAAAGCCTGGCATGCAGAATAGCATCAACCCATTTGGTCTTTCCTTAAAACAGGAAGTAATACCTGTACAGTGAGCAGAACCAAATTAACGACAAAAGTATTCACACCCTTTTAGCGTTCTGTCAATTTTCTGAAGCTCGTGGACGACACTGATCTCATCAGACTTATCTCTGATGGTGAAAAATCCACCTATAGGTGG
>NW_015150464.1:2121555-2124150 GCF_000732505.1 Cyprinodon variegatus
TATGTAGCCAACATTTTGAAGAGGAATGTTTTCAAGATGACTTGAATAATAGCGCATTGTGACAAACACCAGATACAGCACTGGGACTTGATCAACAGCCGATACCGCACCGTGACGTCACAAACCAGTAGGTGGCAGTAGTGTTCTTTGACAAACATGGATGCCTCCAGTAAAGCAAATTCAGATGAAATTACCCTCAATTAAAAATATTAAATATGTTATGACCACCCAGGCCACAACATACTTTAGGACACGAGACAAACATGAGGTTCAAAAGAATCATTTTGTTCTTAATCTCTGGAACTTTTTTTTAGATCAGTTGTTTTGTTTTTCTGCAAAGAGACAAAAAAAACAAAAAAAACAGGGAGTCAGATTTTTTCCCCAGTTAAAAAAAAACTCTAAGAAAGAAAAAACAAAAACAAAGTATGAACAGAAAGTTGGACCTGGTGAGCCGATACAAAGAAATAAAACGTTACAGCAGAGGGCCAACCCTGTACAGGGCCGTCGAAACCTCTGCTAGCAACGAACTAACGGTTAAAACCCTAAAAAAATTAAAAAAGAACGAAAACAGGAAAACCGGTCCCACCAGGTCAAAGTAACACAAATCAGCAAAAAACAAAGGCTAACGAACAAAAATACCACATGGCAGGATGGAGAGGTCAGTGGCGGACTACAAAGACGGGAGACGTGCACATCGCGTCTGGACGCTCTCTCTGTGACGGTGTATCGATCAGAAGGTTCAGAAGGGAGAGAGAGAGAGAGAAAAACCCAGCCTACTTATAGCTGGACCGATATCACAACCAATTAACGTAATCAAAACATTTACAAAAGAAAAAAGAAATAATTATCAACCCTAAAATTTAAGTGACTCAACTAAGGTCTATACAACACTAAAAGGGAAAAGAAAACATTTATTTTATTAAAAATATATATTTATTGAACAGCATGTAATATTTTCATATTTAAAGTACTTTCAGAAGTTTGAATTCTGAATAAGACCGGACTTTTCCTTTAAAAATAAAGAAAGCAGGGCTTTTTAACAGTATGGAAACCCAGTGCAATTCCCATGTAGATAGAAAACAATCAAGGGGACAGCAAGTGGGTCTCAAAAGTCTTCTCAGTTCAAACTGTATAACACCTGTGTCTCTAAAAAAAAAGAGAAAATTATAATACAGCCTCCAAATCTATCATATGAAGACTGAGGTTTAAAGTAGAACAGTGGTGGATTAAAAATAAAAGGTGATTGTGATGAATAAACCACTTGGAAAACAACTGCTGTGAAAAAAAAAAGTAAAAAAGAAAAGAGATTTTTCTCTTTAACAGATATCCGATACTGAACAAGATTGTTTTGTAATATTTTTTCAGATTTAGGCAGTTTGTCCTTCTGCTTAAGATCTTTTTGCATGAATTGTCACCTCAATCCATGAGTGGCATTATTCATTCAAAGCTTAGCGTCTGGTTGGACAGGTTTAAAAACTAACAGGGACAAGAGAATCCTGAATTTTATGACACGTCTCATAAAGAGATGAAAGAAAACATCAGGAAAAAACCAGGCATCTAATCCATCTGAGGAGTGCAGCTGTGGGTCCATAAAAGCACCAGCTGCTGCAGGTGTAAGAATATGGTTCAGTGGTAACAACCTGCAGACAATGGCCTACTAGCTGCGGAGGGAACTTTAAAATCAACGATAACGGGGAAATGATCTGAGAAAGCAGATATTTTGCAAAAAAAACAGAAAAACAATGAGATAACAAAATCTAGCATGTGTCCAGGGTGATGTGCTGGTTAAAATAATGAATATGTCAGGACAAAAGAAAGATAAAAATGAAAATTAAGAGGCCAGTGAGTCAGAAAGACAGAAGACATAAAGATTATTAGGAATAAAAACTTCTTGAGAGTCAGAAAATTGTAGAATAAAAATGTTGCACTTTTTAGGTGGGCGGTAAACAACAGCATAAACTACAGGATGTGTGATTTTAGACACAAAAATCTGCAGCTTCAGTGATGAATAAGTCATAGCCTGAATAAAATCTGCATTTAATGATGTCTTTGCTTATAGTGGCAAACCTTCCATCTAGTCTAATCAAATGTGGTGAACTGAAGAGAAACAACAAACAGTTATCACCTGGTTTCAGACACATTTCCAACAAAAAGTAATCCAAAAAAGCAGGTCTTTATACATCTGAGTTAACCGTTAGGAGCCAGCAATACTCTGCAGGGCGATGTACACTGCACAAAAAAATAAAGCGAACATTCAAACACATCCCAGATCTCAACGAATGAAATATTCTCAATTTTGTTCTGTGCGAAGCTGAATGTACTAACAACAAAATCAAGAAAAAATCAGAATGAAAATCAAATTTATTAAAGGAGAAGTTCACTTTTTAACACTTTTAGCCCATTTTCTGTAGTGTCCAGGATGAAATTGAATGATCGACACCAAACTTTTGACGATTGCTCCTGTCTCTGCTTTTTGGCTCATGCAGAATCCCCCCCTGGCTGCTTCAGAATGGCTTCCATAGAGCATGTCCGATAATGTCCTTAAAACAACCTTAAACGTTCTTTTTTAAAATATGCTACTCACCGGGTCGTCAG
>NW_015150464.1:2125135-2128192 GCF_000732505.1 Cyprinodon variegatus
CCAATGAGACAGGTTATTGCTTGGATTTGAATCCAAGCATCCAATAAAAAGAAGGATCTTAAAGAAACTAATAATATTCTGATGATTAGCGTTATTTCCACAGTTGTGGTCTTGACCCGTCTTGAAATAAAATGCAGAGGCCTCAGCACCCGAGACCGAGACAAGACCGAGACCAAATGCGGTCAAGTCCGAGACGAGACCATCAAAAAATGGCCGATCTCGAGTACTACAACACTGCCTACAAGCATGTTTATTGAGAGGGATTGCCTTCAGGTCAATAAGTTAATGCAATCAACTGGTTTTCCTTAGGTAGAAAACTTTAAATCAATTTGACTGGATGATCTGGTGAACTGTTAAATGCCATGAGATGACATGTGTTGTGAATTGGCACTATATAAATAAACTCAATTGACTTTAATTTTGATCAAAACATTCGCCAGAAAGCAAACGTATGGAGCGGTTTTGGGTCCCCACCTGCAGAACTACTCCTTTAATGAGTGTGTGTTGCTATTTGATAAAATATCCACCTTTTGTCTATTCCAGGCATCCCCAAACTCTGTCCTCAAGGCCCCCTGTCCTGCAGGTTTTAGAGGTTTCTTTGCTCCAGCACAGCTGATTTTAATTGAAAGCTGATTAACAGGCTTTTGGTCTACTGCAATCATTATAACCAGCTGTGCTGAAGCAGAGAAACCTCTAAAACCTGCAGGACAGGGGGCCTTGAGGACAGAGTTTGGGGATGCCTGGTTTATTCCATTTGCATGTGAATTAACTGTCAATCAGTGTTGCTTCCTAAGTGGACAGTTTGATTTAATTAAAGTTATACTGTGTCGTTTGTGTTCCCTTTATTTATTTTTTTTTTTTAGCAGTGTATAGCAGAGTATATAGACGTTGCAGAATCTCCACAGAACTTTCCTTTCTGCTGCCATCATTGGTCTCCATGCTGCTTTCTTTCCTGACAAACCTCTATGGTCGACATCCCCAAAGTCGGTCCTCCAGGGCCGCTGTCCTGCAGGTTTTAAAGGTTCCCCTGCATCTGCACAGCTGATTTTCATTGATTGCTGATTAACAGGCTTTTTCTGAACTGCAATCATCAGAATGAGATGTGCTAAAGCAGGGAAACCTCTAAAACCTGAGGACTGACATTAGGGATGCCTACTCAATGGTCTTCACAGATTCTCTCCACACATTATCGATTACTATTTTGTTTTGCTCTATCACATGTAAAAAAGGATCAAATTAATTGGACTTTATGATTTTAAAGAGACAAAACAGGAAAGATTGGAGCATATTGATATTTTTGCAGAGGGTAGCAGTAACACGCTGTGTGTGGGATGTTCTGACACTTCCCCACAAACTAGTCCGTGTGTTCTGGATCGCAGAGAGTGCAAAAGCTGCTGCCCAAACAAACTTTCATAACTGTACTTTCTGGGAGCAGCAGAACACAAGCCCAGACTAACCTCACAGTAAATATTCAACACATGCTGCCGGGAAACTCTCCTGGGGTCCTAAAAAAGGAACAACTTAACCTCCAATCGTCAGCTCAAGCGTGCTTGCTAATGGGCCAGGTAAGGTACGCTTATGTTCCTCTGTGTCCTTGCTGCCCTGCTCTTCTTTGTCCCCCCCACCTCCCCACAGCATGCTTTGACTATTTTCTGCATAAAAAACCCAAAGGTGGGCACTTCTGCTTTAGCTGATCCGTAAAGCATGGCAAGCCAGGCATGTGAGCCATTTCTATAGCAGGTCTCAAAATGCTGAAGTGCAGATAATCAATAGTTAATGGGGGGAGAAAAAGTAATGACAGTGAAGGATGACATTTCAACCTCGAGGGAAGGTGTAGCACCAGCGAACAGTGCTGCATGTACGCTGCTGTGCGCCTGGAGCAGTGATGAGTTCACAGCCAACCCTTAATGGTATATTAATGATTTCCTTTTTCAACCTGATACAGGCAGGGATTGGGGAGGGACTGTTTTTAGAGCTGCTTACCATTATGCAGTTAAAAAAAAAAACAGATCTAAACACCAAAATAGAAGCAAAACCTATTTAGAAGTTTGCAGCAAATTAGAAGGAAAGTCTGTCACTCAGTTCCTGATGAAAAATCTCTGCAATACTTAAGCAGACCTTGTTTTTTTGTATTGTTTCCCAGTATTTCATTATCATATAATTCAATACATGCAGTTTTCATCTGCTGTTATTCCTAAGCAATGTTTTTTTTTTTCAGATCCAGTATATCACATTGGGAATAATTATTTTTGTCTAAAAATGTATGCTTATATGCTTTGATTCTAACCCATTTACTGTATTGGATTTTATCACTGGAGCAATTGTTTGATCTCAAATTAATGGTTTATGCTTTTGCAGTTCTCCTAAGAGGGATTGCTCTTATTCTATGGAAGGAAATAAATCATTTTTGGATCAATTTGATGTAATGCACTCCAATATGAGTCTATATGAGAGCTACACTTTTGGAATGTAAAGTAATAGATTTTGTTTTTAAACAATCAAGACTTTAGTTCTCTGGGATGAAACTAAAGTACCAAAAGGAAACATTTAAGAGTTGTGTAAAAATTCTACCCCCTATAGATTTTTTCTGATTCTGCATTATTGTCTCAGATAAATTGATATATTGAGTAAGAACAAAAAAAAAAGCTCTTTCATTTAATAAGAGGGGGAAAAATGCATTCAAAACATTTTTAAAACAAAAACCCTAACCCTCTAAACCAGGGGTCTCAAACCGGTTCCAGAAAGGGCCGTGTAGCTGCAGGTTTTCTTTCCAACCAAGCAATCCCACACCAGACTCCAGTCATCTCATCAACTGAGCGCAATCTGAACATGAAGAGTTGATGAGATGACTCATGAGTCTTATTATCACTAAAGTAAATTTGACCAACTCTACTCTGCAGATTTGATTTAATTCAGCTATGTTGGGGTATTTTGCAGCAGGAACTTTCTACTGTTTTACTCTCAGTCAAGTAATGGGCCACCTTCCAGAATGGACTATGGATAAGACAAACTATTATATTCTCCCTAAAATACCCGTTCTTCTTAGAAAATTAAAAA
>NW_015150464.1:2129066-2133906 GCF_000732505.1 Cyprinodon variegatus
ACAGTACTTTTTTAAAGAACTTAAGAGATAAGTGTTATTTGTTTTTTATTATCTTAGATTAATCATTGTAATTGAGAGGATTTGAATCTTATTTTGTTTTGTTGATTTTGGTTTGTTCAGTATACGCAAGTAGTAGCGATTCAGATTCACACTCCATACCAGTTGATGGTGGTAGTGCACCATATCGTTGCGTGCCAACCACCAATAAAATCCCATAAAGAATAATAATTAGCATTTAATCCGGTAATGAAAGACAATAAACAAAAGAGCTGCCTTAAGTCCAGGATGCAGGTCCAGTCCGAATGCAGCATTTTACAGAATTCTGACCCAAATGTAAAAACTGACTCTGACAGGCTTTGCAGGTTTCAACTATCTGAACAAAAGGGACAGTACTGTCTGACCAGCAGAGATCCAGACTAAGTTGAGGCAGAAGTAAATATGCTTCTTCTCCATGAAGGAGGAACTATCAGAGACTTGGTTCCTCAACTGCTCCTTTGCATCGTTCGATTGAGGCACGATGTCAAACCTTTTTAAGAGCCTGATCTTTAATTACATTTTTAATTAAATACAGTGTATCTGTAGCGGCGATTCACAGTGCATGTCATCTTTCATCTTTACAGAGTTAACTTAATTAAATCATCCAGTCAAATTGGTCAAAAGGTTTTGTTCCAAGGAAATCCAGACGATTGCATTGAGTCATTGACTTTGCAGGATCTTCATCTCCTGGATTAGCAGGTAGTGACAGTACAGATTCGCCTGTGGCCTTCTGCCAACTAGGGTTCCAAACAGGAGGTTTGGATCCACTTTCCCCAAGAGGTCGTTTGAGCTTCACACTGAGCAAAGGTTTCATCTGCACCACAGCCCGCTCAAGTACCGCAAGAAATCTGAGTGGCAGTCAGCTTCTCTGTTCACCAAGGAATAACCGCAGTCTGAGTAAACCCCGTCCGCCCAACACCAAACAAGACAATCACTGGAGCATTCCACACAGACTGGATTCAATAAAGGACACCTTTTTTCTGGAGAAGTGAGTCTGCAACCTATTCCTCCAATTAAAGCCAAAGAATCAAATTTCCCACTGAGCCTGAACTAACCGCAGTGTCTTCCCCTCACCTTCCAGTTCCGGTTTGACAGTGTTTTGAGCAGCACTGGATTCATCACTATATTCTTAATAAACCTGTTAAACTTTTCCCCGGTCTCTCTGTTTTGGTTTTCTGCATTTTGGGTCAGACCTTTAATTAAATCATGACATTTTCAATCAGAAAAGACTTAAAAATCTGGAGAAAGACTGTCCAATAATACAAAAGCGGTTTTATAATTCAGTGTGTAGGAGCCAGTTTGGCTTATACCCCGCTTCTGAACTAATATTTGATTAAAAATCCTCCACCTGGGTACTTGTCCCATTTTTCTCCTGATTGCAATCTCCTGTCGCGTTCATTGAACAATCTGCAGGATGATTCCCCCCAAATCTTTACAGGGAGTTGCTGGCAGCTGTGTCTTCCAGTTGAGCTCATCAAGGCCAATACGAAGAAGTTTAAAGAGGACCAGGTTCCCTGAGGTAGATGCCAGATTGTTTTACTCACGTTAGGAATGTTCAGATGCTCTATTTGTTGTGTTCAAATCTCCTGGAATATCTGACACACTTCTTTGCTGCCTTTAAACCAAAGAAAATAACACTTTTCTTGTTGATATTCTATTTCTGTCCCCTGATGGTCTGGTTCCCAGTTCCCTGCATCTTTGTGGAGAACTTTCCTTAGCATTGCCTCCATCCATGAAACCCCTCAGTGCTCCCCTGCCTGCCCTCCTGGAACCACTGACTCAGATGCACCACCCCAACCTGGAAATAAGACAACTACACCAATACCTGCAAACCCAGCGACTGTTGACGTACTCACCTCCTCCTGAAAGGACATCTTCTCCATCGCCTGTTAGAAACCCTTTTTAAAATTGATCAAATTTAAACCCAAATCGCCAAAAACCTTAAATCTCCGTCGTGTGCCGCCCTGGACTGCAGCAGTTACAGTGGAAGAATCATCTCAGTACACATTTATCTTTAAACTTTCTCTCAGTGTCCATCATTGTCTGCACTGCTTAACAAACATGACAGAGAAACATTTACCTTGGCCTGTCTGCAGAACGGATTGATGGCTTGCTCTTACATCTTCCAGCTGCCGTTTTCCTGTTTACCAAATCAGAGGCGTGACAGAGGGCCGATGTCTGCACATAAGGACGCTGAGAAGGAACCTTAATTCTCCCTTGCATTGTTTTGTGAAACAGCCTGGTGAGACGCTCGAGCCATTTGGACAGTTCATTGATCTTTTTCCTCTACCTACTGCTGTCCAGTGACAAGCTGCTGCATGGTCATCACACAAGTCTTTTTACTGGTACACATGATCTGCTTCTGATCAATTATATTTACTAAAATATCAGACTGGAGTTTTAACAAGCTGTCACTGTGAGATAATTGGAAATAATGGAAACGGACAAAAGCATCTAGCTTCATTAATAATTGCTATTGTCACGCTGTGCAGTGTGCCTTAAAATATAAACTGAACTGAGCATAGAAAGGAGTTCAGCTTATTAACACACAGTCCACACAGCATGAACCAAGCATGGACATGAAGTCTGCATGATCCATGCCCACATGTACATCCGTGCACAGCTTCAAACTCTGGAGAGTATAAGAGGGTGAGACAGTAGTCGGCTTCAGGAAAGAGCAGAAAGGGCAGCAGCACAATAACAAGGCATGACTTCTAAAGTAAACCAGGTCGTTGGTCGTACTGGGAAATACATGGTGCTTATTATAGGTAGAGTATGAGTAAGACTGCTCTGATGGTACACTTGTGATGGTTGAGCTAACTGACACCAATCTGTTTGCTTGTTGTTTCTTATTCGAGAAATGAACATGAGAGGAGTTAAAAAACAGCATGAAATTTGGGTAGACATTGTTAGGAAGCTCAGACATCTTCCGTCCCCCCCCTCCCTCACTGTACTGGACTCCCAGAGGATATTCACACAGCAAAACTGAAAACTGTTGTAGATTGTTAGGAATCGATGCAGATCACATTAGAGTAGTTTTTAAATTATTTTCAGCTGAGCTGCATATAAAGCATGGTGAGAAGGAAAGGAGGAGGGGGCCGAAATTAGCTGCTATGGAGAATGTGAAACTGAATCAGTGAGGAAGATGCCACAGGGAGAAGGGACACTTACACAGTGCATTTTCATCCAGCCCTCCACCAAAAAAAAAAAAAAAAAATCACTGGGCATTTTAAATAAAAATGGCACCTAAAGGACATACTGCACGTTCACCATTCCTTTAAAAGTAATGCAACTAAAATATGTCCATGTTTGCTTTAGTCTGTGTGCTCTGGAGAACAAACTCCGCAGCTGGATTGGATGTGAAACCAAGGACGACACCTAAGAAGCTGAAATGGTAGCAACTTCTGCAGGCTTTGTAATGCTGTGGGTCTCATTGTCTCCTAAAGTCTTTAAAATTGCTTTGGAGTGAATGATAAATATATTATCTTCCTTATCAGAAATAAGATATTTTAAGTCAAAATCCTGAAGGGCTACACCTGAATTCCAAATATCTACTAAAAACCACTTATCTAACTCTCTAGATTGGTTTGACATGAAGCAATTATGGTCAAGATAAAGACCAAGCTTTACTATGCACAGGGGAGGATGTGTGATGCTGTGGGCCTAGGAACTTTGTTAGATCTCATGCCTTAATTTTGCTTCGAATTGCAGTTGGTAGCAGATGACTTTGGGTTTTTATGGGTTTTCCCCCAAAAGATAATGGTATAAAATCTACAAAATCAACTGAACACAAGATGGTTCAGGTAACAAAAAGGAGGTTCCATCACCATCTTAGTCCTAAAACATAATTCCTGAATCTATCTACTAAAAACCACTTATCTAACTCTCTAGATTGGTTTTACATGAAGCAATTATGGTCAAGATAAAGACCAAGCTTGACTATGCACAGGGGAGGATGTGTGATGCTGTGGGCCCAGGAACTTTGTTTTTTAATAGATAATGGTACAAAATCTACCAAATCAACTGAACACAAAATGGTTCAGGTAACATGAAGGAGGTTCCATCACCATCTTAGTCCTAAAACATAATTCTTGAACCAGTAGAGGTTCCACCAGGCTTGGCCCATTAGCAAAAGAAAAAAAAACATTGTTGCTCTCTTAAACAATTATTTAATATTAGCTGTAGAGTATTTTAAGGACATTTGATCAGCATCAGATAGTTGTTTTTTTTGGTAAGCTTTAACAATATAAACAGTCTGAAAAATTTCTTGAGGTATTTGGGGGATCAACAAAAGTCATGGTAAAATGAAACCATAAACCAATAACATACAGTTGTGCTTGAACATTTGCGAACCCTCCCATTAAAGAAAATGATAAATTCACACTAGTAATTCAAATAACAGAAAACTAAAAAAGTAATAATAAATGAAAGTTTCTGTTTAAACAGAAACCCTGTTTAAAGAGGGAGCTTTTAAATGCTTTTTAAGAGTTTGAAGACTTAACCAAACGCAGCAATCGAAGAAGATTGCTAGAAAACTGAGCCTCATTTAGAAATCACAAAACAGCCGTGTTGTTTGTAAGCAGAATATATAAGTAAAAAAAATGGATATAAAATTATTTTAATCTATCTGAAGCAAATGAAAAGACTATCAGGTTCCATGCAGCCATTTTTTAATCAACTATTGTCTCTTTTTAAGATTCTCCATCCGGCATCCAAAACAATAGAGCGGAAATAAAACAATAACAGGTTAATATTTTTGTCATGTTAAAAAGTTTTTTATTCTGAGGAAAAAAAGTCAGAATTC
>NW_015150464.1:2134775-2139781 GCF_000732505.1 Cyprinodon variegatus
TTTTTTTTCCATTGGCCCTAATCCTCTTCCTTAGAAAAAAATCTCACACATTTCCAGATTTATTTACACATTTTCAAATCCCTCTGCACACCCACAAATCGATATACAGACACATATCTCTCCACAAACACGTGCAAATAATTTTGCATCAATATTGCCCCCATAAGTGAACTACTGAACAGTCTGGTGTCTCGGTGCGCTTTTCATATCTAACAGTTGACTTCCGCTCCTGCTTATAAATTTTCTCTCCAGCTCTTTGGGCCACCAGCTGATTCATGTGTCTCTGCAGGAGCTCACAATTATCACAATTATCTACATTTCTCAGAGCTCATTTTTCTGGCCTTTTGTCAGTCTGCACCAAATTAACCCTTTGACCAAGCTGCGTGACGTGACGCGGCTCTCTAATTCCGGATAATTATGCAAAGCAGTTAATCACAGTGGTGTGTGAACCACCTAATTGACTGCCTGCTCGCGCTTCCCTGCGCCACCTAGTGGCCGCTTTAAGCCCCCCCCATCCTCCTATCCTATTTAATAAATTATTTTTCCGCCGGGAGAAATAAAGTGCCAGTGCAAGCGGAGCGGGGACATCAGTGGCTCTTTGGAACCGCGGCGCATCGCTTTCCTTCCCGTGACTGCGGTGATTAAAGTTCAGCTGCTCGCAGACGCGCTTCCTCGCGGGAAACTGCGCGTTTTAATGAGCGTCAGTTTTCCATTTCTCCACTTCAGATCATTTGTTGCTGTCCTACAGTCGGAGAGCTGCGTCTCAGCCCAGCGCACTGACGGATACGGACCGACTTCAAGGATCACAGGTACAGTTGATTCATTTGGATTGATCTGAACGCATTTAGATGGATTCCACTGGCTTCACATCAACTTTTACCACTGGGTTTCAACTCTTTTTTTTAATGCTACAATAGTCACTCTAAAATTAGTGTAAAATTCAGTGGCACGGTGGGAATAATGTCCAAAAAAAGCAGAATGAGCTCCATGCATGTTGGTGGAACCTGCGGAAGAGGATGCACCTGTGGAGGCTGCACTGTGTCTTTATAAGCTCCATAAGAACAGGAGATTTATTTATTTATTTTTTTTCTGAGAAGCATCTGAGGTTTCATTGAGCACTTCAGGGCGCAGCATCCACCCAGCAAAGAGAGCAGACAACATGCAACATGTTCATAAAACCAGCTCAGATAGTCCAGCTAAGCAGATGGTTTCTTTATGATACAGTCCAACTCTTCTTTTCTGTATTGTGTGTTTATTATTTTATATTTCTGGCATGCTGCTGCAATATCACAGCTTTTTTTCTTTCCTGTCCATCACTGTCAGACATTCATCTCTCTGCTTCCTGCTGGTTTTAACCTCTCTCCATCTCCTCCATGCGTTCTGACTCTTCCTGCCAGGCACTGTGTATGAGCAAATGTTCACCTTGCTGCACTGCACATAATCCTGAGATTATGTGACAGTTCTGCAAGGGTTTGGGGTTTTTTTGTGTTGTGGGATGTTTAGGCAAACTTTTGTCCGATTTGGGTCACTTGGAAGATTTACAGTCAGAAGATAAAATTCAATTAGACAGCCCCGCAGCATTCTGTAGTTGCTGGCAGATGGCTTAATACTCTTGGATCGTTTCTCGGTGTCCCTTAATGCTCTAATTGGGTTTCATCACTTCATGATGTGTGTACACATGAAGAAAAGAGATTTAAAACTCTGTTGATTCAATCCTAACTCAGCCTTGTCAGGTCCAACTCGGCTTTCTAAATATTTCACATCTAATCCCCTGTAATTTCCTTGAAATGAATGTAAAATCCTACTGTAAATAGCCTCATCGCTGTATTTTGCCTTCTAGATGTGGTGTTGGGGTTCGGCTCAGTGAAGTTGCAAGGACTCTATAACGTGCAGCCAATGAACTGTGCACCCTGGTCAGGGCATATTTGTCTCTCCGAGTTAATTCCAGCCCAAGGAGATGGTTTTCCCTCTGAAGGACATCCACTCAGTGTTCAGAGGGACATCTGTAGCAGTTTTACTGCGAGTTGATAGGAATCGGATTACTCCATGTGGAATAAATGCTTCCTGTCACCAGAAGGTTTTGTCAGTTTGATCATTCTTCCATCAGGAGCATTGCAACCTGGATTCAGATGAGGATACTAGATCATGTCTAAATTCAGTTAAAATTTAGATTAAGCCACATTGTTACATGCATTGGCCACTTTGTTAGGTACACCATGTAGTTACTAACATGACAACATCACATTGTTGGTGATGTTTTTTTAAGCTTTACTCCCTTGATGCATATCTGCTGCTCCACGCATCCCAAAGGTCTTCATTCAGACCGATCTGGTGACTTTGGAGGTTTTAGGAGAATAGGAACTCCTCTGCAAAGTTTAAGACATGGTGCATGAACCTGCAGGAAGAAACTATCAGAAGATCTGCTCTTAAATGTAATTACTTGGTCAGGAATAATGTAATGGTGTGGAAAGTGTAAAGGATTCAAATAGTGTCAAGGAAGTAAACCCATACCATTATACTACCACCAGGCTTAACTGCTTATACTAGGCAGAACCATGTTGTGTTGTTTATGCCCATTTCTGACCCTGCTATCTGAATGTTGCAGATTCATAGGTAGAGCTTTTTTTGCAAATCGTTTCGAGTTCTTAGCGGACAACTTGGCCGCCGTTGGGGTCTTCTGCTGCTGTACCTCATCCACTTCAAGGTTTCTATGTGCTGTGTTTTCAGACGTGGTCTTCTGGTTATATAAAAAAAAAGCTTATTTAGTAAGTTTTTCCTCTCCACTGTCGCTACAAGCATGCTTAGTGTGAGGGGTTATCTTCGAGACATTGAGTCGATGCAATCAACTGGTTTTCCTTGGATAGAAAACTTTGAATCAATCTGACTGGATGATCTGGGTGAACTGTAAAGTGCCTTGGGATGACATGTGTTGTGAATTGGCATTATATAAATAAACTGAATTGAAATTGAATCGAATTTTAGCTTCTGTAGTCTTTGCATCCCTGTGATGCGACCTGTCCAGGTTGTCCACCCCTCGCAAACCTGCTTGGGATAAGCGTGACAGAAAATGGAGGGATAGATGGATGTATTTGCATCCTACCCAATCTCCTTTTAACTCTTAAATCAAACACATTTTGATCCCTCAAATGCGTCTTGCTGGATCATTACTAGTTGTTGCGCTATTCTAGAGAGTAGATCAGTAGTTTCCAAATGCCCAGAAGGACCCATCTCGCACAACGCTCGTTTTCAACTTCAGCAGTTTTCTTCTACATGTCTAGATGCCTCAATCCTTTTAGACGTAGATATTTGTGAGTTAATTAAAAGTTTGAGCCATCATTGGGTTTCATCCATACTCTATATGCATGCCCTTGCAGAGACACTGAGAACAAGCCACAATGCACTCACCTTAAACCTCACTGCAAATAAGAAAGCCCAAAAAACCTAGCAGTTTTTTTTATTTTTTATTGTGGTTAGGAGGCTTGAGTCGACAGAAGGAGAACATGCAAACACAAAAAAGTGTGCGATCTTCCTGCTACAGTGCAACAGTGCTACTTCTGAATCACCCGGAAGCCCCATGATTGAACATACATTATGTACTTAACCCTATAATACCAAATGTATCATATTTGATACATACGGTTTCTGAAATGTTTTGCATCTGCACCTTTTGCATAATTTAATGGTAAAAACTTTGCTTAAAATCCTATTGTACACAATCAGATACACCTGATAACAGCCAGTAGAAGACTACACAAAAAATAATCTTGACTTATCGCATAGTAATAAATTATTAATATCAAAAATGTATTTCTGTTTTTTCTTTTTACATATTTTGTTAAAAGGCCAAATAAGGAATTCAAACCAAAAAAAAGTAATTATCTGTTTTGTTTTATTCTTGGATTGGGCCTTAAAGGGTTAATATAGTAGACTGTTATTTTATATGAAATTCATTGTTTAAAAAGTTGTGAGGACCGTAAATAAAGTTTGTAAAACACACAATACCAGCAAGCACATAATAATATTTGATAATATTGTTTAATTTATTCAAGAGTTAAAATGTAACATCTCAGCATTTGTTTTTTTTTTTTGTTTTTTTTTTATCCATGTTGATCTTAATTATACTAGCTATTAAACATGTGAAACATTTCAAAAAATGTAGCCGTTTCAGTTTCATCCCTGACATTTCAGACATAGACTTGATGTCAGCTTAAAAATGCTCACTGGGTTGTGAGATTGGGCCCATTTGTCTTTTTCTTTTTTCTTTTTTTATCAGGATACGGATCATGAGTATGAAAAGCTGTAAATGTTTCTGAACAAGCTTTGGAAGGAAGCATGTTGTGTCCCAGCAGGTTTTGTCCCAAACTTCCTTTTCTTCCAAAGTTCTTCCCCCCAGGTAGGCAGTGCACATTTACCTGGATGGCCCTGGGAATCAGACTAGGCTGCCTCGATCAGCCATTGTTTTTTTTGTTTTTGGTCATAGACAGGAATCATGACACCCTGACTGGTCTGCAGCCAGAGCAGAGGCAACCACTTCAGCTATATTACCTCTCCTTTTGAATCGAACCACAAAGACCAGCCCTTGTTGCTCCTTTACATCTTTAACAACCTTCTGGTTCGCAAATCTAAAGGGGCTGGTTATCTTCCCGCAGCAGTGTGTCGCAGTGAGCTATTGAAGCGTTCTCTGCTCTATGTTATTCCACGCCACAATGCAAGAGGGCCAATCACGAACTCACTGTGGGTCTAGATTAGGGGTGTAAATAGTAATCGTTTTGTATCGATGCATCGATCCAACAGTCGACGATCTGATGCATCGATACGTCCACGATTTATGTATTTTTTTCCTCCGGTCTATTTTTATCCATTTGCTCCTGGGCGTAATTCTCACTCCTGTGCTGCGGTGGCGCTAAACCTATTTTACACACTGTGGGTCTAGATACGGCCGAGGTGGCGAGGAAATGGGGGCAAGTTTAGTCCGACGACGGAGGGACATGAGGGCCAAAAAGAGC
>NW_015150464.1:2141168-2144614 GCF_000732505.1 Cyprinodon variegatus
GTGGCGGAGTCAGGTTAAATCACCAATAGAGTCTTGGTGCAGACCTGGTAAAAAAAACAAACAGCAATTCCATCCTGGTTTAAAGTTTCTTAGATCCTTTCCTTTATTTTCCTGCTGCATTTAATCTAACAACAGGTGCAGTGATGAAGAGATGATTAGGATTATTCACTTGACCTGTCAGTGATCATATTATTATGCCTCATAATTTTAAATCAGGCTTTGCTCCCTAAAATCCATGACTATAAACCAAGACTAAATAGTAATTATGAATTTATAAATGGGTGGAAACGCTTTATCTGAAGTGTGGAAAATTCCTGAAGATGAAAGCACTGCCTCAGTGCATTTTGCTCCTATTTATAGCGTTATTGTGTCAGTGTAGGAGCCATCAACCTCGCTGGAAGAAACCTCCCTGAGTGACATCAGAGATGAAAGAGGGTGGCAGGTCAGTGTTTACTCAACTTGACTGCTGCCGTTTATGTTGGCCAATTCTTGCCGGTTTACTTTTATATGAACAAGAAGGCAATTTAAACCCAAAGCAAGATCTTAGGCGGTTTTGTCGAGACGTATCGTCCAGATTAAATTTGCTCCGCAGTAAAAATGACAATAATTCCTGAGTCACACGTCTGTCGGACGGATGGCGTCACTGAGAGGCTGACCTGGAAGCCAGGTTGAATCCTCATGCTTGATTAAACTCTGCTGCCGCGCTGTGGGTGGTCAGGCGCTTTCTGATCCGCCATCGGAGCGTTGATGGGAGACTCTGGCCTTTGACAGAGGGATTTATGAGAGCAGTGGCTCCAGCTGCCGAACGCTGAGGCCGATGTTGAGTTCATTCCTCTGCTAGAAGCAGAGACATTTAAATGTCAGTTGTAAGTGGAAACATTGTTGGTTTTCAGAGATAATAGCAGAGGGACTGGCAGCATTTAAATGCGCAATGTTAATGGGGGAGCAGAATAATAGAATGCATTTTGTATACTGGATTATGATTATAATTTTATCTTACTGCAAAGTCTAAATTCCAGCTTTTATCATGGAGAATAAATGATGATAATTGTCCAGAGGGTAAAAACGGTGCAGTGGATAGTGATATTTGAGAATTATAAGGTCAAATTACTTTGAGATCTTCAATTTAATACCAGAAAACTTAGTATCTTCTACAGCCTTCCTGACTTATTATTAAAGATGGATAATAAACTCTAAAATAAATTCAGTTTCTACTACCGTAGCAGCAAAACCCTTTTTTATTCAGAGAATTCAACATTTAATCTAAGTTCACTTATTTTTTTAGGGGGGGAAATATGCTAAAAATTAGTTGACTTGGAACAAATTATTGGTGTTGCGATAATTGCAACTCAAACAAAATCTGTCAGATAAATTTAATTGGGGCATTTTTTATTAATGCTCCCCTTTTTTTAAATTAATCACTGTTTCTAGGAACTTTTGATTAGTAATCCATGAATTTGTTTCCTGGGGCATAAACTGACGTGACACACAGGTCCATTTATTTCAGCCAAAGGCAATAAAATCTGAATGTCATTGATGGATGATGAGAATAATGAAAGAGGTTAAACATGTCTCTAAAGCTCACTGTGGGCAGCAAAGAGGGGGCTTTTGGGGTCACCAAGTTTCCATCACAATTATTAGAAGCTGTTTACACATGGACAAAAAAAAATGTGTACCCCTCATTTAATGAAGGAAAACCCAGAATGGTAAAAGAAATTATTTGAATCAGGCAAAATGTCTAAGAACTAAAAAAAAGCATCAGAGAGCGCAGACCTCCACCAAGCAGCAAATTTTGCCCGATTTTGTGACTTAAAGCTATAGCTAAAAGTTGCATATGCTCTGGATCATTACCCTATTTTAATGGATTGTTCCTTGGCATGAGGTACACCTCTGATAAACATTTGATTAAATATGTCTATAACTTTTTAAGCTATCCTGTACACAGACAGACAGACAGACAGAGACACACACACATAATACTCATTCTGCCATCATAGTGAGGACCATGTGTTGACTTCCATTGATTTTCAGTCATTTTAAACCCTTTCTATGCACTAACTCTAAAACTAACCATAAACCTAACCATTACTAATGCATACCTCACCCTAACTCGATTGACACCTTAGCCCTAAACCTAACCATTAGCAAAATAGCTTGTGAGGACCAGCAAAATATCCTGAATTTGATGGTGAAATTGGAAAAATGGTCCTCACTCTTAGGGCTACAAAGGTGCCCACAGACCCACACAGACACACACACTCTCCTAAAAATAAACTCCTTGGTAGAGGTAGTTAATCTGTCATACTCAGTACTCAAGTTGAGGGGGGATGAGGGGGGACGGCATCCCCCTTCTTAAATGATCATCACCCCCATATCATCCCCTGTGACATTTTATTACTGAATGTTTAAAATTTCTACTATATGTTAACAGCAATAGCAATAATATTGCCTTTTCGACATTTTGCTGCCTGTGGGTTTACGAGTTTATTTATTTATTTATTGTTTATTTGAAAGGGGACAGTGTACATTAATCAACATTAAAACAATGAAAATATACCCGAGTTAGCTAAGGAGTGCTAATTTTCATCGGTAGTTCCCCAGCCAGGTATAAAAAAGGCAACCTTAGAAATAAACACAAGTATAAAATCACAAGATAAAATTACAATACCAATTACATAAAAACTGCCTCGGTCAAGGTCAATGACCGGCGTACCTGACATGTACAGTAGCAACCATATGCATAGTGCTTTAGGTTAATGGACTATATTAATTAGGCTATGCATGCTTCCAAAAATAATAAATAGAAGGGAATGTCCAGAAGACCTTGACAAAGATGACGGTACCCTTAACTTAACATTTTATTGCACAGACTTTTGAGGCGATAACTGCAATAAAATGATTCCTGTATCTGTCAGTGAGACCTCTGCTCCCCTCCACGGGAATTGTCCCACTTCTCATCAGCAAACTGCTCCAGTTGTCTCAGGTTTTAAGGCTGCGGTTTCCATATGGCCTGTTTCAGCTCATTACAAAGATGCTCAATAAGATTCATTTAAGCTAAATGCGCTCACAGAAAGCCACTTCAGAATAGTCCATTATTTTAATCTTAGCCTTTCTAGGTTGTTTCTGTGTGTTTTGGGTCATTATACTGTGGAGGACCCGTGACCTGCGACTGAGACCAAGCTTTCTGACACTGAACAGCACTCTCTAGAAACCCTTGATAGTCTTCAGATTTCGTTGTACCCTGCAGAGCCCTGAGTGCCAGAAGGATTAAGCAGCCCAGAGCATAACAGATCCTCCTCCATGGCCGCTTTATCACTGGAAACCTGGGTTTTTCAAAACTTGGTGGACTTGCTAACAATAGGCATTTGGCTCTTTTTGCATTTTGACCGAAAAGCAGAGTCTGACTAACCTGACTCCGCCTGATAGATTTGCTCCGCATATCCATC
>NW_015150464.1:2146371-2149142 GCF_000732505.1 Cyprinodon variegatus
ATCATTTTTGTCAAGGGCTGTTTTATAAGTGTATTTTTTTTATAGCACTCTGTTGAAGCAGTGTTGAAAAGCTTTGACTTTTATTTGTTCATTCTCATAAAAGTTTTATTTATTATTGATTTTCTTAGATTCAAGTTATTTCTGTTACCATTGTGGGGTTTTTTCTTTCATTAAACAAGGTGTAACAACAAAATGTGTGAAAGCCAACTGGTTGTAAGCACATGGAATAACTGCTGGGATTTTAACTGGATTTCTTGTCAAGATAAAATAAAGACTGATGACTTTGAAACAAGATGAACTTACCCCATGCCCACTGTTAAGCAAAGAGGAACATGTTTTGATTCTATTGGTCAGTTTTCTTTCCAAATGCCCTGCGACTTTAATCTAAATATTTGGGATCATGAGTATTTTAAATTACACTAATAGTTTAGATCAACTCTGACAGCTTCAGACGGGATATTGCAAACAAGTCATCAATGGGTCCTTCTGCAGGATTATGATTCAACACATAAATTCAACGCCAAATCAGTACAGAAATAGTCCAATAAACATACAATCAACTTTCTTGAAACCCTACAGCTAAATACTAAAAATAAATAAAAGGATGAAACAATCTGAGAAGAAAAGCACATTGTAAAGATCTCTGGGTGCTGGATCAGAAGTCCTGTGACGTTTTTTAAGCATCCCTTCTCCGGTAAACCTGAATCAAGTGGTTAAATTAATTCCTCAGCATGTCATCATGTTCTGCAGAGACCTGCTAATGAGATGTTTATTTGATTTAGGTGTTGGAACAAGGATCCACTGAAACCTTATAAGAATGTGGCTCTGAAGGACTGGAGTTGGAGACCCCCAATGTGGAATCATCAAACGTCCCTCGCTCTGTATGATCCAACCTTATGAAATGTTGGAGAGAAGACAGGATGTTCTGCTCGCATAAGGAGAGAACAAATATTAACAGCAGGAGGGAAAATAATTATACCATCTACAAGCAAGTAAAAAAACTGAAAAGGTTTTTTTTCTATCTGTGGAATTTAGTTTCCCTGTAAAGGTTTGCTTTTTCTTAAACTTTCAAGTCGAGATTAATTAAATGCAGTAAAAGATAGCTGTATTTGATTTGGTTTGATTTTGGTTTTTCCTCTTCTTCATTAGGCTTCACCAATAAACGTATTTGGCCTTTTCCAGGTGTTTATAAAAGAAGAATCATCTTAAAAAAAAGAAAAGAATATCGAAAGACTTCTAGGAAAACTCATTTAAAACGATGCTAAACATAATTAAACAATTAAATAAACAAAAAAAAAATAAATAACAGCAGGAGGGAAAATAGTTATACTATCTGCAATCATGTGAAAAAATAGAAAATGTTTTTTTTCCATCTTTGGAATTTAATTTGATTCAATTTTGCTGTATTTGATTTGGTGTTTTTCCACTTCTTTATTAGGGTTCACCAATAAACGTGGCCATCACATTGAAGTATTTGGCCTTTTCTAGCTGTTTGTGAAAGAATAATCTCTAAAAAAAAAAGAAAAAGAAAAAAATAATAATATTGAAGGACTTTTTGGAAAATTCAATTAAAATGATGCTAAAAGACTGAAAAAGACTTAGTCTTATACCGTATAATGAGTATACATTAAAACGAAATCCGAAAGCTTAACACAACAACCTGCTTAATTATTTAATGGTTTAAAACAGCAATAAAAATACATCATTTTGTTTGTGATCTCAAATAAAAGCAGAAGAATTACATTAATTACCGCTGAGCATTGCAAAGCATGGCATTAGTTTTACCGTAAGTCATTTACAAGATCAGGTAATTAATTTGGCAAAGATGCTCAAGTGAAAAAGCAATCCCCACTAAATGTCGAAAGCATTTAGAGAACTTAAATGTTAATTACTGTATAATATATTCACATTGTAAAAGTACATCTGCATCATTTTTTTCTGACTCATGAGTTTCTTCCTCCTTTTTGTTGCTGATATCAGATTGAATTTTTATGGAAATTGGCTGTGATTGACCGTTGATCGACCTGTCAGGTACCAGATTTGAATGGACCACATTTCAATCCCCGGTCCAAGTGCCAGCTGGCTCAGCGGTGCAGGAAACACAACATAATGCTGCGTAATTTAAAACGCTGGTGGAGCTTAGCCATTAATCTCTAATGATATGATCGGACAGTGTGCACTGTTAGCCTCTGTTTTGTTTTGCAGGGTTTGTTTGCTGGTTTGTTAGGCTCACGGCAGTTACTTGAAGCATTATTTATTAATCAAAGATGTTTTCAAAAACAGCATTGGATAACAGCTTTTTGAGGCAACACAGGGGTCAGGGTTGAAAAATGGTGTGAGGACATTAAAATGACATCTGGCCCTTACTAGGGTGTTCAAATGAGGTAAACAACAGATGTTTCACTCTCATTTCTTTGATGGGAATAAAGAAGGTAAATAGCCGTCTTGTAATGAAAACCGGATGCATTTGTACAAGCGATCATCTATAAGTGTAAACAAACCTATAAAAGGAGGAAATCCAGGGATGGAACAAGTGAAGCGAAATCCTTCACAGGTCAGTAAATATGCATAAATTAAAAACTAAAAACACAAGGACACTGCAGGTGTCTTAGCTTATTTAACAGGATAATGTTTGTTGAAAAAAAAGCAAAAAACAATAACAAGGATTTGTTTTTTCCGAGTTATACTTTAGTTCCTAAAAGCGCGTTCACGAGTCTACGGAAACCGCAGCAGACCAAACCAGACGAAAGTGCGCATTCAGCTCGGCAAAG
>NW_015150464.1:2151569-2155223 GCF_000732505.1 Cyprinodon variegatus
CTTCCCCATACTGATGCTCGGTTTGAACTGCAGGAGATTGTCTTGACCATGTCTACATGCCTAAATGCACTGAGTTGCCGCCATGTGATTGGCTGCTAAGAAATTAAGTGTTAACGAGCAGTTGGACAGGTGAACCTAATAAAGTGGCCAGTGAGTGTATATATATATACTTACTTTTTTTTGTGCGGCCTGGTACCAAATGACCCACGGACCGGTACCGGTCCGCAGCCCGGTGGTTGGGGACCACTGGTCTAAACCTTATAATATTCCAGAAGCTCTTCCCTCCACTAAATTTTACGCTAATATACTTACATCATAGTGTAATCACCCTTTGCAGCTTACTGTTCTATTAGAGGAAAGTCATTACATGATTTTGTTCATAACATCTTATTTTTTGGTCTTATATTATTTTAAAAAATATGATTATTGTTTGCGACATTTGATATTAAATTGAATATCAATTTAAATGCTTATATCACTCTGTGTGTAATGAACCTATTCACCTATTTTACCACTTTAGTTGAATGACTAACATGTCATTTTGCACATCTCTGATGTTGCTGCTATTTGCAAATATCCATTACTGTAAAAATGTCCACAGCCAGTATTTATATTTTTAAAATACTTTACAGTACAGTATTTTATTGTTCATCTTTTAACTCTTCATCTGTTATTTACATTTTTTTAAGGTCCACATTTCTGTGACCATTTTTTTCTATAAACTTTTTGCTGCTGTAAACAGAATTTCCCCATTGTGGGACAATAAAGGGATTTTTCTATTCTATTCTATTTTAAAACGGTTTCTCTTTACTCCAGTGGATTTATATTTTACCATGGACAAGAAATAACCTGATGGTTTATTAATGTATAGCTGAGTTTGCATTCCAATATTCATGAGCCTATAGAAATGTAATTTTATTCTTACAGTGAGGAGTTAGGTTTGCGGGAACAGTGAAAGCCCTGCGTTGCTCTGCGTGGTTAAAAAGGTGTCTGATGGTAATTGTCTAGCATTAACAAGTATTTGTTTTCCAGAGATCATTATCAGAGTAGCCAAGTGTTAATTGGAAAAATGTTTTTCCACTCACATACCTGAGTTTTTGTTTTTTTTAATCTATGAAGTGGGTGTTTTTAAATGTGTCACTAGCACAAATGAACTCGATGATGCCTGCTTATGTAAATTTAAGCGTGCCTACAGAGCCATGGCTTCCGCCAGACCTCGGCATCACTTCTACTCCACGAGGACACCATGCAAATTATGTGTGGGTTAGGACAAGGAGGTCACTTCATATATGCAGTAATCCTCCAAGAGATCACAGGAGCAAGGTTGCAATTTATTTCATACTGGAACAGGATTCCACAGAAAAGACTTCAGCTAATTTTACATACTCTGTTGTGTCTTCAAGTCACTCCAGACTTGCTTTTTGTGACTTCTCTTTCAAACTGTCCTTGAGAGCCTTGAATATAGAGCAGATGAGCAAAGGAAAAGTCTTTGTGGAGCTTTGGGGCAGAGATAAATCGCTGACCTTTTACCAGAAGGCTTATATACAAGAATATAAATAAAAGAGTGTTTGAACATGAAGAAAGGGGGAAAGAATTATCTGCAAACAATCTTAATAAGATTTCACTGCACAAGACTATAGAGGGGGAAATACCTGCGTTTTCATTTAAATCTACCCTTTTTATGGCACCGGCTGGACAGTATTCTGAGAAGTGGAAATTATTTAAACATTTAGTGGAGATAAGCTCTGCATTAAAGCGAAGAGATTGCTTATGGATAGTGTGCTGTGGGGGAAAGGGGGTAGAGATTTATATTTGTTGTGTTTTATTTTCTATTTCTTTATTGCCAACACATGCAAACTGAAAGCAGGAGCCGCTGGTCTGTGCAGGAAGTGTAATTTGGTTGCAGTTCAAAGTGAAATTGCATGGTTTTAAAGAATGTATGCCTCAGCTGTCAGTTCTCAAAGAGAAAAAGTAAACAAGTAAACAAGTGAGAGAAAAAGAAAATCTGCATAATTAATAATCATATTAGTCACATTTCTGTCACTTTCCCAAACCGGATAAACAACCGATGGGTGTAAACTCTCACAGTCTCACAGAAATGAAAGAAACTGTCACCCATCTGTTGATTTCTACACATTTTCTCTATTTAATGCTTTATAAAAAATGCATATCAGATTATATTTTGAGCGATATGTTTAGAACAAAGTGAGTAAAATCTGTATTTGGAGAGCAAGTGAAGTGGAGAATGAAATACCCCGGAGTCTTTCTTGGGAGTGATTAACAATTAAATGATCTTGCATGGCAGGATTATTGAGCTTCAAGGTAAATGCTCTGTCTGGTTTAGGCTCACGACTGTTTCAAGGGAAAAAAATGTGTTAAAAAAAGTGAGTTTGATTTAATGGGTAAACTAAATATGAATACTAATGCATTTGTATGGCTTTATATAGTAACCACCGGGTTAAAGGGGAATGACGTTTTTTTTTTTTTACACTGTCCCCTTGATTTCACGTTATTACATCCTGTTCTACTCACCCATATTAGTTTTGTGTCATTTGGAGCAGGGGCGGATTTACCATTAGGCTAAACTAAGCAACTGCCAAGGGCCCCAAGTTCATGGGGGCCCCATAAACCTCCTTTTACATGTATGGTTAATACAGGCATTACTCATTTGTGCACAATTATGTTTTTGATACAAATCCTTTCTCTAAAATGCCATCAGAATGCTTGTAATAGTAAGTCCCCCCTCCCGACAACCCCGTAGTGTCCACCACATTGGATCAGTCTATTTGCTGCGCAATTGCAGCAAAGCAGCAAAGCATTTGAAAACAAACGGTGCCAAGAGTACTGTTGCAAGCTTTGCGCTTTTGTCGCTTTATTAAGCAACTTTTCAGACCCCTCTATCACTTTTTAAAAAAAAGTGCTTATCTATAAATAATAAAATTTAAGATAGAATTATTTATCTGTATAATGGGTCTGTTTTATGTGTTGTCTTTTATATTCAGAGGGCCCTATGCATGTCTTTGCCTAGGGCCCCAAATTTCCTAAATCCGCCCCTGATTTGGAGCCATTCTGAAGATATTCCGTTAGGTTATATCCAAGTAACGTCTTCCTATGGGCAACGACTTGAAGGCACAAACTAAACTGTTCATAATTTATTCTTTATGGTACGCCAGCATTCATAACATGTAGGCGAATCTCTGTCCCCCAGACATCCGCGTTATATTTTTTATATTTCTTTTAAACAAAGTGGAGTGTGTATGACGTCATCTGCGTGCGCGCCGGCTACCGTTCATTCATCCTGTCCGCTGAACCGCTGCTAGTTTTCCTCACATGCCTGGAAGATGTCTAGTGCTGCGACCACAGATGATCTCGCTCTCCAAATGGAATTGAACAATTCAGATTAGCTAGACAAATTAATAGGAGTAGAGCGTAGCCGCCTGTGGCCCAGGCTGCCTCTTACGACTCCAGTCCGGCGCGCTGATGATGTCATACACACTCCGCTTTGTTTTAAATCTGCAGGGTTTCCTGGAGATTACAGAACTTTTCACCACATTTTTAAAGTTTTAACTTTTATGGCACCTCCTGAAAGGTAACAGGTTTTATTATGTACCATCTGAATCTAAATGTGTTCTTTTTTCACCTAATTTGATGAAC
>NW_015150464.1:2155791-2163725 GCF_000732505.1 Cyprinodon variegatus
GAATTTTTTCTTAGAATTCTGACTTTTTTCTCAAAATTCAGACTTTTTTCTTAGAATTCTGACTTTAATCTCAGAATTCTGACTTTAATCTCAGAATTCTGACTTTTTTCTTAGAATTCTGACTTTAATCTCAGAATTCTGACTTTAATCTCAGAATTCTGACTTTTTTCTTAGAATTCTGACTTTAATCTCAGAATTCTGACTTTAATCTCAGAATTCTGACTTTTTCTCAGTTTCTGACTTTAATCTCAGAATTCTGACTTTAAACTCAGAATTTTGGATCTTAATGTAGATGGGCACCGTGAAGGAAGAGATGTGTAGCACTTAGTTTCCCTGACAAAGATGTGAGTTGTTTGAGGTGGCCAGTTACACATTGGTGGAAAATGACGGAAATAGGCAATTTTTTATATGCCCGAGGGGTCCCCTCATTAATTGAGGAGCAGAAGGTCATTAAAACAAGAGAGCTAGTCTCTAAAACAGACATGGCTATGGCTTGATGCTAACATGTTTGTTATCTGTCAGAATTCTGAGATTAAAGTCAGAATTCTGACTTTTTCCCCATACTAAACTGAAATAAAATTTAAAAATCAGTTTACTTATTTTTTTTTCAGTGGCCCTAATCCTCTTCCGTATAACAGTGGTAGCTAATACAATCCATACTAATCAGATATATCTGAAAGTCTCGACTTGAATGTGTCCAGGTCAGATATCAGTCTTATTTTATCCAAAGTCTGTTAGCCGCCACAGAAATCCCCCTATTACCTCTATTAAACCTAGCCTCCTCCAGTAGCTGCTGATTTGAGGTTTAAAGGCTCGGTCATGCTCTCCGACAGTAAAAAGAGCAAATACCATGGGGCCAAACCATTTAGAGCTTTAAAAGCAAGCATTCAAAGTTTAAGCGAACTGTCTGAGTCAAAGATTTGATAAATACACTGAGAGAGGAAGTTATTCCACAGAGCCGAGCATTTAAACTGACCTCTACTTTTATTGGTAGCTGTTGTACAGAACAAATCCATCTTTTTTTCCCGCAGTAACAGAATTTATATTGTTTTGATTTATTCAGTGGAGGAAAAAAAATAATCCCACATTCAAAAATAATTTGTGTGGGTTTGGAACTGGACCAAAGCAGAGAGAGGAACTGGGAGGGGAACTGATCCACACGGATGGAGCTGAACTAAAACACAAAGAAACTCTTTGATCAACCACAGGCAAAGAAAAAAACACAAAGAAGTACCTATGGTTAAACCTTTTACATTACAATGTGCAATAAAAATAGGGTTAAAAACTGATGGATCATGAAACAATTTTTTTTTAATCTATTCAAGCCCTATTTATAAGCGCCCCTGAAAATTCCAATAAAAGTATATTTTTATTTCTTATTTTTGTGTTGATTAGCAATCCTTCTTGTGTTTTTATCTTTCTACTGCTGTAAATGAACACGTAAAGGCAAGACCTTTTGCTCTCAGCCTCGTAGTCGCGGTTTAATTTAAAAGGAAAATAACATTTTTTAAGCTCTGAATAGCATTACTTGTCTTTATTCAGAGTGTCTATGAAACAGGCAAGGTGACAGTGATGGGTTGGCAGCATCAGAGTCTAAAACATGAAGAAGAAAAAAGTCTTAAAACATTTTGCTTTCTAGCTGTAATCTTTTCCTTTGGATCCAGCACACATTTCAGATCAACAAGTCGTTTTTTTATTTCGAGTGCTCGGCTTATTTTCCAAGTGGGCTCTTTTATATTTTCTTTTCCAATTTAGAGTTTTAAAGTGCATTACTCAAACTTGTTACTCAGCCAGCCATGACACTAACATGCACTCAGGGGACATTTTGACATGAATTTGTGGCACAAGAAGCTGCTGTAAACTGTCTGCTTTCCCATTACGAGGCAAAGCTAAAAAAGACACAAGCCGTGAGAAAACCGGTTAGTTATTTATCGTCAGCGTCGTGCTGCAGAGGCCAGTTTACCTCCTCTTGCCAACCACCCTGAGGGCCACCCGGAGCTCCATCCTGAGAGCATAGCAGCAGCAGTGGCGGCGATGGCGACAGTATTAGAGTGACAGCTCATAACAGCTGTTAGGGTTGAGAGGTGAGGCTGAGAAAAGACAAATGAGGTCCTTTTACTAATGAGGCAAGAGCTCATCCCTCCCCGTCCCTCTCAGCTGCAGCGGCGTTATCGGTATGCATCTCGCTCTGCTTCCTCTTTGTTTCCCGCCGCCTCCGAGGATTCTGCCTCCAGCATGGCAGCTCAGAGGAAAACACTCCTCAAAAACCAGCGGTGTGATGGCAGTGACATTTGAATGAAGCCTGGTTCTTTATTATCAAAAGGCGCCACTTTAAACATATGGAGGAAATCTGATTTGCTTCGTTCACACAGAATCTGTGTCTCATGACGTCTGCTTTGTTTCTCTCCATGTAGCTAAATGTGTTTGCTGACTGGTCACCTTATGCTAAGCTGCCCTTTGATGCATCTACACATGCATCACGCTAAAGTACTGAAACCCATTAAGCCCTTTCACATTTTGTTTAGCTATGAATACAAACTTTGTGACAGATCCACATAAGGAGGGAAATGATTCAAGATTTTTGAAATGTTTTACTTCCAAGTGCATTTTTATTCTGTCCTTCAGAGTAAATACTTTAAAACTGCATTTCTATTCGATTACAATTGCAAGTAATTTGTAAATAAGTAGTTTCTGTCTACCAGCTTTGCACATTTAGATTCAGATTATTTTCTATTCTTTTGCCAAATTATAATAAAGAGAGAACTTGGTGAACATCAACTCTTGCCATAGATCTTAACTGGATTTAGGCCTGGACTATGACTAGGTCTAAACTAGATCTAAACCAGTCCATTGCAGTCCTTTTGAAAGCCTCTTACAGGTTTTCTTCCAGTGCCATCCTGTGTTAAGTGTAATGATCTCGGTTCTGTTGGTTTTCTCTAAGTTTACAGTTTCATGTTTCTTTTCTAGCTTTATTGATGTGTTTTGGATTTATTTTAGTTTCTTAGGTTTTTCATCGCTTGTCCTCTGTTGCCCCCTTGTGTTTTCTTTTTCCTTGGCTTCCTCGTCAGACCAACTCACACCTGCTCCTTATCAGCTCGTTAGTCCTGCCCCTTTTTTCAGTCAGCCATAAATAAACTCCCTGTTCAGTCCTTCAGTGCTGGTTCCTCGTCTTACTTCGTCTCACCCTGGCTCCTTGTGATGGTTATCCCTTGATGTCTCCATGGTTCTGGCTTGTGTTTTCTTTTTATGTTGGATTTTTGGATACCTGTTTTTGTTGCCTGATCTTTCATTAAATATTTAAAGAACTCACCCCTGCCTGTTAGTCTCTGCATTTGGGTCCTCACAAAATCCTCCAAACAAATCGTAATGTTTCACCATGTCTTACGGTTGTAGTTCTAAATGGCATGTAGTTTTTTTTATTTTTTTATTTGGGCCAAACGGTTCAGTTTTTGGCTGACATGGCCAGAACATCTCACTCCAAAAGTTTGTTGTGTTTTAAACAGCGTGTGGCAATCCTCAAAACCTATGTCATGTGTTTCCACCCTTTAAACCTTGCTTTTCTCTTCCCACTCTTCCGTAAAAGCCCAATATGTGAAATGAAACACTAACAGCTGTTCAGTCATTAATTTTCTCCTACCGAGTTCTTAATCTCTGCAGCTCCCCCAGAGTTACCGTGGGTCTCTTGGCTGCTTCCTGAATCATTTTAAGAGACACTTTTGCCTTTTATTAAAGCCAAAAAGGGGTGTTTAGTGCCACAGAAAAAAAGCATGACTGTAGATTTTTGTTTTGAATTTTAAATGAAGGAACAAGAGTTTTTGATTTTATTGATTTTATTCTTTTTCTTTAATGGGACATTTACTAATTAGAAGCATATACCATGCAAACTATTAATGATGAAGTAACCCTAATGAAAATATATTGTTTCTTTGAAATGTAATGTACAATTTGCATAGAAATATCTGGAGAAATAAAATGCTAAAATGGATTTTTCTTTTTTTATGACTTTTATATTTGAAAATATTGCTCAGCTCTTCAGGATTTTTTGGGACAGAGTTCTTAAGAACCACACAGGAGGGTCTAAACAATCACATTTGGCTCTAGAGTTTGCAACCCCTGGTCTAGCTGGTGACCAGACCTCCATAGGTTGTAGACAATATATTGCAATGTTGTTTTTTTAAACAAATCTTCCAATAAATGTGTGAAAACCTATCTGTCTGCACTACTTCTTGGTCTTTCTGAACTTTTTCTGTATAAAAATGAGAATACAAGAGTCTGATTATAAATGAAGATCTGCATTTTATTTGTATAACCTTTTTAAAATCACTAATCATTTTACTTTGACTTTGTATTGGTCTATTCGTTAAATTACTTTTTTTTTAATTAAGTCTGTTCTAACTAGATACAGGTTTCATTATTTCAAGTGATATGAGAGATAGGAACATTTCTGCCAGGAACTATAGGGACCCTATTTAGGAATGGCTGTCCTTTGTTAATAACTTGTCATTCACAGGCTTAGATACAATTTTGCAGTTAATAGTTTGGTTCTGTCTGTGCAGAGTAATGTATTTTTTCTGCAAAATAAGTTGTGCGTCAAACTGACTGCAGCCCATTAAGGGGAGCTCAGCGATCACGGCAAACATTGGGTGTGAAGGAAATAAATGAAAGTAGGCCACCAGACACAGCAACGCATCATAGGAGGCATTTGAATTTCCAGGCGCTGCAGTAAATCAAGTTAAGCAGCAGAGAAAAACAAAAACATCGACCGTGCTGCTTTTTAAAAATGTGCAGTCTCTGCAGCTGATCCGCGGGCTTTTAGTCGGCGTATGTCAAATCCTCTGTGCTGAAAGTCGTTTAGAAAGTGACATTTTACAAAAAGGTGGAGCAGATTGGCTTTTATTTTGAAATTGACTGTGCTGCTCCTCTGTCCCTGAGAGCTGTTGTAAAGTTATCTTTCCAGAACCGCATTATGCACTATTTTCAGATCAATCTCTCTTTATGTACCATTGGCTGTGATTCATTTAAAAGAATCAGATATTGATCCCAGCTCTCTTGTCCATGAGATGCTTAGCAGGGTGACATTCAGTTCCCTCATTGCCCATTTTCCCCTAACTCTAAC
Source organism: Cyprinodon variegatus (assembly GCF_000732505.1). Classification (NCBI taxonomy): domain Eukaryota; kingdom Metazoa; phylum Chordata; class Actinopteri; order Cyprinodontiformes; family Cyprinodontidae; genus Cyprinodon; species Cyprinodon variegatus. The sequence continues at coordinate 2,160,908 of NW_015150464.1, forward strand.
ACTGCAGAGACGGATTGATGCTGCGAAGTGTTACAGTACCAAGCGTTATCGATTTCCTAACAGAGCTTTGTGTCTACTTCTTTTCCTGATGATCCAATTCACTGATGCTACATGCTTTCCTCACACCCGGTGGATTGTTTGCTTGACGAAACGAGACTCATGCAGCTCCAGAGGCTGAGCGAGGCCGAGTCAAAGCTGGGATAAAAAGTGTCAGAGTACAGAGCGCATAACCCCAGTTTAATTTTCTCTTTCCAGATGGACTGGCTCGCACCTGAGATGTGAACCGTGTTATGTGAGCCGAGGTGTTTTCCCACCTTGCCGGTGGTGGGAAGAGATGCTGCGCGCCGTTACCATGGCAGCAGAAGTTCTACTTCTTCTTGGGTTCCTGATGAGCGGCACGCTGTGCAATCCCATAGCGACCCTACCGGTGAGCCGGGATCGTCTTGAGAAGGCGCTGACCCAATCCAGGGAGGACAAACAGCAGGAAAAGCAGGGCCCCGAGGAGCCTCTGGAATATGCTGCTCAGGAAAGAAATACCTTTGGCCCCAACAGGACTGCCCTGGATCTCAGCAGGCCGAACTTTAGCTCCCTGACACAAGGGTCCAAAGTCAGTACATCCCAGGAACAGTGGACCGAGCAGGAGGCTCTAAACCAAATAGACGAGGGCCCCACCAGCGACGTTGCTCGGTCCCTGGATGCCATTGACGAGTATGCCTACCCAGACTACAGAGGGAAAGGCTGCATGGATGAGAGCGGCTTTGTGTTTGCCATCGGCGAGGAGTTTACCCCGGGCCCTTCAACATGCCCTTGCCTCTGCACAGACGAGGGCCCTCTCTGCACCCAGCCCGAATGTCCCAAGGTTCACCCTCGCTGCATTAAAGTGGACACCAGTCAGTGCTGCCCTCTGTGCAAAGAGAAAAAGAACTACTGCGAGTTTCGAGGCAAGGTCTACGCCTCGCTTGAAGAGTTTAAGGTGAGCTCTTTTTAACGCTTTTCCTCCTCGTTCACATGCTCCGACCTGAAAGAATTGCTGACCAAACGCTCCACGATATCAATGGAGTTTATCGCCGGCACTACACAGAAACAAGTAACCTTGCCTTGCAGCATACAAGCAAGCACTCAGGCAGATTTATAATGGCAAAGGTCAGCACATGTTTTTTTCTTCTTCTTTTTTTTTTGTTCCCCCTCACAAAATGTTACCGGAGGCTGAATTTAGCCACGCAGCTTCAGCAGAGTGTTTCCATATTCAGTTAGTCGATCCAAAGGGTTACAGCGCCCATAATGTTCCAGCTCTGCAGGGCACACTCATACGTGTGGGTGTTTGGGAAAGACACTGAGACACATCACTGAGGTCTTTACTCTTTTATCTTCTGTCACGTCTTTATAAAGAGGCTTGACTCTGGATTGCACCACTGTCTCAGTGCTATGTCTTTTATGAGGCAATAGATTTAACCCTAATGCTCCTTTTTATGTATGTAGCGTCTCCACAGATGGTTAAGCCTAATATGGAAAATCTGCCTCTAAATCTGCCCCGCTGGCATCTCTTCGTTAAGTCTCAGCTCAGGGGATTCTAACAGAGGGCTCTACTTCCAAAAGCAGCATACGTCAGGCTCTGGGCTGTGTGTAGGGGAGGTGCAACAGGCTGTTTTTTTATGCTTGATTGCTACGTTCTGGGGCATTGTGCTAAGTGCTACCTCACTCCATTTTTCACAGTGGAGTGCCGTGCGGAGGCACAAGCTTCAGCAATCTGCAGCAGCGCTGGCAGAGTGAGTCTGTTGTTAGGACTAGAGGTGTATGACTTCATATAAGCAGCTGCAAAATGAAAGCTGCACGCACTGAATGTAAATCAAACTGTACCCCCTACACCCCCCCACCCCCCAGCCTTTGTTTCACCTTTTCTCCCCCTTTTTTCAGACACACTGAAACACTCGGATGGCCGATTCTGTCAACGCTCAGGGGAAATTGAAAGCATCTCTCTATTGTTTCCCAGTTCCTATTGATTTCTCCTTATCTTCTGATTGAATAGCGTAGTTCAATTCTCGGTTCGGCCCTCTCAAAAATGAGGCGCTCATTGGCAATAAAGCTGAGAGAACTGAGACTCCCCGATAGATGTAGCTTTCTGATGTTGAAAGCATACTTTCTTAAACAATAAAGGCAGCTGGGAATTTTTATTTCTTCGTGTGTTTTCAGGAGCATTAGATACACATCCTTAGGGAGACCTCCACAGCCCTCGAACTTTAACACATTTGGTCACGTTTCTATTAGAGGTAGACAGTTCCATCAGCCGGCTGATATTTTTGGCCGATATTAGTGTTCTGTTTTTTTTGTATGGACATCGTCTGCCATGTGCATGCTTTCACTTATTCGTTAGAGCGTTCAGTGTTGCTGCTCCATACATCTGCTTGTTAACTTTTTGTTGGATTTGTTAACAAACGTTATTTTTGTTCAGATTGAGACTTGTGTAACATTTGAAATCACATTAGCAATAGGAGCTTCAAAAATAGGCCCAAATATACACAAACAAGTAGAACTGTTCTATAAAGGTTGCATTTTTTTATTTGACGGAGATGGAGTTTATTTTATATTTATATATAAAATAAACAATAGATATTTCTTTTTATTTGGGTATTATTTTATGTTAAATAATTTATTTTAATATATTATTTTATACCTTATTTTTTATATATATATATATATATATGTGTGTGTATGTATATATATATATATATGTGTGTGTATGTGTGTATATATATATGTGTGTGTGTATGTGTGTATATATATATGTGTGTGTGTATGTGTGTATATATATATGTGTGTG
>NW_015150464.1:2164620-2166191 GCF_000732505.1 Cyprinodon variegatus
AGTAAAATAAATGGAGGGATATTGTAGTTTGTTTTATAGCAGTATGCAGTTGAATGCAGTTGACTTTTTCTTTATTTAGCTGTTGAAAAGCTTGGTTTTGGAGCCGAGAAGATTTGTGAAAATGTTCCTGTAAACCAAAGTGAGACCAAGTAAGAAACACTTTGTGTCAGGCTGATATTAAAATAATCAGCATCCTCCTAGCATCTGCACTAGATCGATCAATGGATCTATGAGGACAGCTCTTTAAACTCCAAAGAGTGTAATCTAAAAAAGGCCTTGTGTATTTATACTTCGCCTCCATTATTCTGTCACCTCTAAATAAAATCAACCTCAACCAATCACCTTCACAAGCCTCACAAGGAATTTTTATTTTTTTTCCCATAGACAGCCACCCTAAAGTGCCAGATTGGGAAACATCCCCACCTGGCAGCAATACACGTAAGATGGTAAATGTTAGCCTCTAAATCCCATCATGCACCACATATTTTTACAAGATATTCAAACATAAATTTGCCAAATATAAGAAGAACATCATAGTTTGGTTTAAAGAAAGCATTTTAGTTTCATTATAATTTAGTTTGTTGCAAGGATTTTACAGATTGAAGAAATAGAAAATTACACCTTATGCCAAGGATGTGCATGAAAAGGAAGGGCTATATATACTGCATGCATCATTTAGGTAGTTAACATTGTATTACTTCTTGAGCTCCTTGAGTTATTTACTGTCACAGGTAGGTGCTTTGGCTGGAGATGAAGTGTTGGGGCCGGTATGATTCAAGGAGGGCTGGCCCTTGCATGCTGAAATTAGGAGCGGCCCATCGGGCATATGCCCGGTATCACCGATTACCACTCCAAGCTGGCCGTCCACCTTCACTGACATGCTGATTGAATAGAGAGTCTGTAGAAAACTCTCCATATACCTCCAACTGAGCTGCTTAACCATCATGGACAACAACACAATCACATTTCTGCTATTTCAGGCATTGCTGAACACGTTACACTCAGGTGTCTCCAGGTTTACCAGACCATCATCAGGAGCCATAAGGTGCTGTTATTTACCATCTATACAGGCGAAGAGAAAACATAAAGCAGGATTTCTTCCAGAAATATCAGTGCAGTTTTGGATCAATGATAAATTATCAGCATATCTCTCTTCGGTGTTTCTCCCAGACATATATATTTTTGTACTTCCTTTCTGTTCATGATCTGAGCATTTTTATGTAGCATGTTTGGTACTCACTATACCACTTTAAATGTCAGGTTGGTCAGTGAAATCTGTTGTGGTGGGCACAAAATGCATATTAGGCCCGCCTCAAAATGTTGCTGCATGCCCCCTGAACAGACCTTCCCCATGGTAAAGCACGGTGTTGGCAGCATCATTTTGTGTGAGGCTTTTTATTTATGATGGAAATCAGGGTGGAGCTAAATTAACAGTTACCCTAGTGGCGTGAGGACGATCCTAAACATGCAGCCAGAGCTACCAAGGAAGGATTGAGATCAAACACATTCATGTTAATAGATGTTCATGATCCTTCTCGATCATTTTTTTTTTGACAAGGCAGTTTACAAAG
>NW_015150464.1:2167625-2172216 GCF_000732505.1 Cyprinodon variegatus
CTGCAATGTAAATAGAACAGAACAGGGAAAAACAGAAGAAGAAAAAGAAAAAAAAAGAGAAAAGATGAAAGAAAGAGGAGATAGAAAGGAGACAATGACATAACATTTTCAGTCTGCTTCATCACCTGTAACGAGATGCAAAAATAATTGCAGGAGACATACAATAAAGTAACACCTTGAAACTATTGCTGAGTTATTAATATTTAGTCTGGCATGAAAGATTTTAAGTTTGACTTGCAGGAAGGTGAACATAAAAGATACTTTCTTGGAGGGAAGATGTAAAAAACCTCTTGTTTTGTCCCACTTAAGCTCTACTTAATTATCTTTAATCGTGTTAATTTTCTGCTTGTTTATCGCTGTTATCCAGGTGTCTCCATGTGAAAAGTGCAGGTGTGAGCCCAGTGGAGAGGTGCTGTGCTCTGTGTCTGCCTGTCCTCAGACGGAGTGCGTGGATCCTGAGTACGAGCCCGACCAGTGCTGTCCCATCTGCAAGAGCGGTAAGTGACGTTTCTGTCAACAAGTGGCGAGGTTGAAGGCTGGACTTCAGCTCCAAAAAGCCTCCTAGTGGAGCACAGAGCAGAATGCAATGCTTTCTTTTTTTTTTGTTGCTCAGGGGCACTTCAGCTGCAGTAATGAGTGCTTTGTAGCTCAGTGTTCATTCTGCTGACACAGAAACACAGCATGCTGCACTGCAGTGTGCAACATCTTACCATATCAGGTTAGGTTTACTCTACAGGAGCCAGGCTAACCTTTATCTAACGAGGCATGCTATTCTTTTTGGAGAATAAATTTATATAGATGTCAGTTGGTCTCTTCCTTTAATATCTAGATTCAGACTTTCAAATACAACGGAGCAGAGGTTGTTTGGTATGTTTGCATCCCGTGTTCCTGTTTAATGATCTCAGAAAGCCTTAGCCTCTCTGAGAAAGAGGAATTCTGCATCTCAGACTCGATTAGCTGGAAATGTTTCCGATGATTCCCGACAGCTTGTCCTAGATTATGTCCCCTTGTTTTCTTGGTGTGACTGTAATGCAACATGGCAATGCCAGCAACGCTGCTTCCTTCAGCAAAAAGAATGATGACTTGCGATATGTATCTCTGACTTTGAATCTTAAAGGGGTGTGGGCTGTTTGACATAAACAAGAGCAAACAATTTGCATGAAGAGAAAGGAGGTGGAAAAAAGGCTCCTGCTGCTTGGAGTGAAGTGCTTTGGATGGCTAATGCAGATTTTTTATTTTTTTTTTAGCTTGTTTGTCGGTTTTTTTTATTTCACTGTATACAGATTAAAGTATGAACTCTCCAGGATGTGAATTAGAGGCTGTTTTTTGAGGGTTGTCAGTAAAAATAAGTGGATTAAATGCATAAAACAGTCACTCAGTGACTTATTCAGCACGTGACATGCATCCACTTCCTTTAAATACACCCAAAAAAATTGCATTAGGATGATTTATATTAACTCAGAAAACATTTGCATCTAATGAATGCTCATGATGAGGTATTAATCAGACGTTGTTCTGCTCTTAATTAAAGGCTGCATCACAACCTTCACTGATAACAAGTAGGAGAAAAAAGGATAAAATATTGGACGTCACGGTGTATTATGCACTCTATTAATATGTGCCTCCTGTAATCTCGGGGATACGTATTGGTCCCTTTTCCCATTTTTTTTTTTTTTTTCTGCTGTACACTGACTTTTTACATATGCACATATTGATCATGCTGAGGGAGCTTTGCACAGAGCTTGGCCCGTGCTCCATCTTTCCTCCTTTGAAATGCCCAGTGGATTTGCAGGGTCGTGTTCCAAGACTCATCAGTCTAGCAGACACATCAGGATACGATGCAATATTGTGCAGGGAGGGCATGCATTCGTCTTCCAGTAGATCCCCTCCCAAATCCATGAGCTCAATCACCCGTCAAGGATTTTCAGACAGCGTCAGTTGTTGTTAGCATAAAATTAGCACAGTTTACCATAAACAGAGCTCGCCACGTCAAAGAGGCCAGGTTACATGACCACGACGAGCACCGCCATGCAGGAATGCATACAATCCTGGATTCTATGCTTAGAAGATTTCAGCAGAGTTTTAACAAATTGGCCTGAACCAACAGCTGCTTCTTGTCACTTCAAATTTATGCCCTGATAACCTCATCTGACTCATGCTATTCGGGGTTTTTGACACTTTCCATTTAATCTGGAAATAAAACTGCATTGTACAGAAAGTTGAATTTATAATTAGCTAACTTTTTCCAGACAGGTAAGACTGGAAGGAGTTGTATAACGGGGGGAGCTGCTGGTTGAAGCTGTTTTAAAATATGATACATTATAGCAATGGTTTAGTGTGGGGTGATCTCCAGAATGGAAGTATGTGTTTGAAAATGTTGCCATAAAAGGCAAATGGTTACAAAATTATTTAGAATAAGAGTTGTTTAAAAACTTAAAAATGAAAAGAGGAACCAGTTAAACAAAAAAAAATCTAATTTCTATCTACTGCTGAATAACACCAAAAGGAAAATAAATATTAAGACAAATAAACATGCAACTAATGCTAATTTAATCAATTTAAAAAATATAACTGGAGTATAACTATAAACACCTTTTTGACTGGTGAAGGGAAGCAGTTTGACATAATTAAAATAATTTCTACACTGCAAAAAATAGAAATCTCAATAAGTTATTTTTTCTTAAAATAAATGCGTTTTTCCTTGAATTGAGGAGATAAGTAAGACACTTTGCCAATGGAACAAGACAATTTCCTTTTAAAATAAGAAAAAACAATTTTATCGTCTTATTTCAAGTAAATATTATCTAACTATCTTATTTTAAGAGTAAAAATACTCATTCCATTGGCAGATCATCTTATTTTTCTGCTCAAATTAAGGGTAAATATACTTAATTTAATATACTGGATTGTTTTTGCAGTGTAAACATTATTCAGTTTAATTTTCTTAGGTTTTCTTTCATACCTAGATGTAATTTTGTTCCAAAGGATGAGGACATTTCCACCTATAGCTTCGTAGTTTAGCTATGGTTTCTGCTCCAACCAGAAACACAGCAGCAGGTGCAAAAATGATCAGTGAGATCAAGAGAAAAATATTTCCTCAGAGAAAACTCCAATTGCTGGCCTCACCTGCAGAGCTCAGTGGTAACAGGTCTTCATGGCAGAGTTAATTTATTCCAGCTTATTAACCTGAGCATGCCCGGCTCTTTCAGCTGGATGGTTCCAGAACCGTAGCCTTTATAAATTCAATTAGAGAAATTATTCTTGAACATATTATGCTCACGCCAAAGGGAATGAGAGGATCGTTTCTACCTTCTCTGACATCTCTGCCCTGTTTGTTTTTTGTTTTATAAAGCGGCATTACAGCAGGTTGCCTTCCTCCTTTCTTCATCCTACAACATTAACACCAGCTTTCAGTTGAGAGCTTTATTTCCACCAATATTTATGCCACCAACGATGCAGATTGATTTGGACTATTTGCGCTAACCATCATTTGCATAAGTACACAGAGATTTGCGTGGATCTTCCACTAAACAAACCCTAATACCTCATTAGAATTTGTGCAGCTCAGAGGAACACTATTTATTAAATAGTAGAATTTTACAAACAGCTCATGCTTTCAACGCTGTTTAAATAATCACAAACTTTTGCTTTTGCTTATCAAACTCTCACAAATATCTTTTCAAACCAAATCATTTTATGCTGCTTGAGTCTGTTTTAGTGGTATTGACTCTGTCAGGCATCAGATAGTTTGAGTCATTTGTGTCTGTTTCCTAAATGTACTCAACATGATGCAAAAAAAACAAAACAGGTGATTTTGCACAAACATTAGTTTGGTCGTGGTCATTGTGGTCTTTTGCTGTTTTGCTGCATGGGAAGCAGGTACTAAAGATTTTACCTCTTATGAAGGGCCATGCTTAAAATGACTACCTGTATCTAAATAAGTCAGGGACGTTGCAGATTATCTGAACAAAACCCGTCTAGATGAATTTGCTGACTGATTAAATTTTCCTTTCAAACAACCTCATATGAGAAACCTGCAACAAATAACATCCAAACCAGCTGGTTTAATCTCAGGGTACTAATGCTTCTGTAATGAGTTTAAAACGTAGGACCCAATATTCAAGGTAAGACAGAACGTAGCAAGATAAAAAAAAAAAAAAAGGTATAATAAAATCAGAAGGATACGCAGAGCTGTGGATCTGCAGCGGCTTTTGGGGAAGGCGGGGCACCGCTCATCACTGGCAACTCTGATTTGGGAGAAACACAGGTAAGTGACCATGATAATCTGACAGAAGAGGATTATTCATGTGAGTCTCTTACCTGGTTTAACAGTTCAGTCCATCTCCTTAGAGCTTGGTAAAATCCAGCCGATGGACTGTCAACGAGATGCTGCAGCCCCAGTGAACGGACAGGTATCCAAGCCAGCTCAGGGAAACCGTTACGAACCGGAAGGCTCAGAGATCCGGGAGTCCGTAGCCCGGTCAGCGGTTCCGATCAGAACAGTAACAGGCAGGTTCAGGGTTCCAGGAGTACAACAGGCAGTTCAGGCAGGTTTAGGGTTCCAAGAGTCAGAAAGTTCAGGCAGAACATG
>NW_015150464.1:2174264-2179220 GCF_000732505.1 Cyprinodon variegatus
GAGGTACTTATACTTTTACTTGACTCCGAGATTTCAGTACTTTATACAACACTGGTTCCATGTTGTTCAGACTGCCATGAAAAGATCAGATACAGGTAGCATATGGGCAAAAAAATCGGATTAGGGTCACTTTAGGCTGCAGTGTGAACTTAGCCATTAAAAACATCTACCTTTTTAAGATGTTTCCCTTTAAAAGGAAAAAAAATAGATCAAATGATCTTTCTTTTTTAGCATTTTGTATAAATCAACCATTGAAGCCGCTCCATCAATAATACAAAAACATTATCAGCTTCCATCTTTTGTTATTTCGCCCTGTCCTTTTACATCTTTGGTCACTTTTCCTGCTAATGTTTATTTAGGAGTGTTAAAGGAAAGGAGATGAAAGGAGCCATGTAGCAGATAAATATGTTATTTGTAAAGATTGTACAAACATACCACCCTGTAATATTATAGCAATCGTATACCTGCAGTTTCCTTACAAGTTCCCATCAGTGTGCTAAGCACGCTCTGAAGCTTTGTAAATTCAAAGCAGCTGTGAGTGGAAGATGCGGACAATATCAGTTTTCCACATGTTTAAGCTTTTTAAAGCGCGCTTTACTCTCCCCAGGGTTTAATTGGTCTTCTACAACATTTTTTTTTTTCTAATCTGAAGCAAAATGTGATTTCTCTCTCCTTCCTTCACCTATGGGCAAAAGAAGGGGCTTGCACCACCACTCAGAATTCTGCACACCCTTCCTGACTTACATTTTTCTCATAACAACACATCAGTTTTCCATAAAATTAAATTTCAAGCTAAGAGGCAAGCAGCATTGTGGTAAACAAAATGATGGAGGACAGGAGCGGTTGAAAATATTTATTTGCAATCAGAAGAGCAAATTACTACGCAGCCGCTCCAAAACTTTTAATCAAAGTTGTCTCCCATTTGTTTCACTCAGACAGTGAAAATATGGCAAGGTGCTGCAGGTAATAAGTTGAGGGTAAAACAAGGAGAACAATGATTTAGACATGGCAGCTCTCTATTTAATGATAGGATTAGTGTTGGTTTTTCTGTAAAGTTTCCTAAATGAAATCAATCTTAATGAATTAGATAAATCCCATCAGCGTTGATGTCATGTAGAATATCCCATTATGAAAATCAACCTGTCGGAACTCGTGTTTGGAACATTACGCCTAATGATGCCAAAAAACAAAAGCTTTCACTTAGAAAACATATATTTCTTGCAGATTGTTGTGCTTCATGACTTACTGATTTTTATTAAAAATGTCCCACATGTCAGCCTTCAAGATGAAACCTAATCCAAGGGTAAGAATGGAGAAACCGGCCCACAGCATCACAGATCCTCCACTGTACCTTACAGTTAAGAGTGAATCATTATACCGTCCTTTGAACTGAACAGATCTTTAGGAATCTGTGTGCTGTAACTATAATAAAATGGTTAAAAATGTCCATCTGTTGTTGGAAATCCAACAATGACTCTAACGCTCTGGAAATGATACTGGTTTGTGATTCCATATTTATTTGGATATTTTACTCTCTTCATAATCACTGAAGCTGAATCAGAGTCTTGATGTATCAATATTCAGTGGAAGCTGCTGGTCCTTGGTTTTCTAGTTTTCTAGTAGATGGCTAAAAGTTTCTCCTTCTGGCCAGTAGGTGGCGCGCTCACCTGCTCTCGTTCCGACTTTTAACCGTATTCTTTACCAGCTGGTTGCAAGGTCTGCCTATGCTTTGGTTAGCGTTAGTGACCCTTTACCTTTCCCGTCCACAAGGAAAGCATCAACCTTTGCTTCCTGAAGCACAAATGAGAGATTGCTTAACTGAAGTTTTTGTTTTTTTTGTCTAAAAACTGAAAAATGGCTTCAATTTCTCATCTGGGATCAGCTAGGATCTGCATGAGCTTTCTTATGCAGGTTCTATTAGTGCAGAATCTTTCATGTAATTTTAGCTTTATAACCAGAGATAAATATTTGTATATTTAGAAAATGTATAAAACAATTATTTACAGCCAATGCTGTATATTTTCCTTTAAGTGATGCTTTAACGATCACCCATAAATTCTGTGGATGTGTTATATTTGAAAAATTAATCGTTTTGGTGAAAAAGTTGTCTCTAGGATGATTAGATACTTACAGTATACATATTCCAAAAGGGATGGTTCGGTGTACTATTTGTTCTAAGATGTTTTACAGATATTAAGGTATAAATTATATTATATATGTAAATATATAATGGGGCTTTTCTCTCCATCTCTTACCTATCTTTCTCTCTTTACACAACTACTTTATAACATAGTTTGATTCTTGTTAGGCTTGGAAATGCCTATGAAATGTTGATTACTTTTTATAAATAAAAGGCTAAATAAATTAATGTAAAGCTTATATGATAAATGCCAATACTCAGATCATTCAAATTGAATGTATTGTATTTAATTTTATAATTATTAGAACATAATAAGTGTTTCTTCCTAGCATGACCTCCACTGATGTAACTGCAGTGTCTCCATCCAGCCAAATGTCTGTGTGCACAAGTATATCCCTAAAGAACAAGCAATGTTTAGGTTTCCTTCCTGTTTTTTTTTTTTTGCTTTTTTGCCTGCAGCTTTCTGGTTGTCATTTGGGACAGATGTTGCCAGATGTTGTAAACGTAATATTGAACCAGTTGTTTGCAAAATAAGCCCAAACATGCTCCTAAAAAGCAGAGCTGCTGTTTAATACATCCATTTGCCATCTTGTGTTGTAAAAATTAGGTTTTTAAATGACTAGGCCTAAAACTCCAGGTTACTTTGGCCGACCCTCACAGTCAACCCACTGCACTGTTGTAGCTGAACAGTTAAGCTATTCTTCATTCAGCTGTTCAGACAAAATGACCAAGGTATAGATATAATGTAATTATATAGATCATTAATTAAATATCATGGATTGTTTGTTTCTTAACTTTGATAAAAATCTATGCTTTTTTCCGCTGTAAGCTTCTTTGACTTTGTTGTGTTTAGAATATGCTTTTTGCTTAATATTGTCATATTTGGATGAAGCTAGTGTGCTAATTAATGTTGGTATCAAAAGTGATACTCATGCTGCCTACTGTTGTATGTTTCCTTGAAGTTGTCATGAGAATTTTAAAATAACGGTTAAATTTTGTGAAAAAGAGAGAAAAAATTGTATTAGATTTGTTTGTATTTGCTTAATCGGGCTACAAAAGCATAACTTTGTCAGCAACCTTCTGAGAAAAATGAAGAGGTTTTCAGGGTTGAGCTTCTGTTAAGTTGAGTTTGTAATTTTATTTTATTTTAATTCTATCATGTCAGCCATTAACGGCAATGTTACAGCTCACCTACCTTAGAACTAGGGGTGTGCAAAATAATCGTCATGATGATGCATCGTGATTATGATTTTGGTGATCTACTGCATCGATTCTTGACAACAAGTATCGATTATTAATTTAAAAAAATGAATAAATAAAATTGCATGAACGGTTGGTGAACATCAGCCAAAAACAAGTGTAATACAACTTCCAGTCCAGTAGATGTCGCTGCGGATGTGTTGATGCACACTGCCTTGTGTCACAAGCATTTCTGGCCACGCTGAGTCATTCAAAAACAAAACATGGAGGAGATTGAGAAACTTCGTCCGGCTTTATCACATTTCAAATCCGATGTTTGGAAGCATTTTGGTTTTAAAAACAAAGGTAAAAATAAGGTTGATATATTGTTACAGTATTTGTTTTCATGGCAATACATCCAAAAGTCATTTCAATAAATACAGCTATGTATGAATGCAGTTGCTTTCAGTTATCAATTGGAAGACACTACCCAGATCATACTCAGCCAGTCAGCCACTGGTAATGGCTGTATTTTTTTCTAACGGTGTTCAGTGAAAATATTGCAATGCATCGCAAGAATTCAAGTATCGTGATGCATCGTAATAGAATCGTATCGTTGCATGTGAATCGTGATTCAAATCGAATCGTGACTTCTTTGGCAATACCCACCCCTACTTAGAACTTTATCGCCAAATGTTTTTCCGTCTCTCATTTAGTGCATTAACTTTTTAGGAAAAGCAAGCCTGAAAACTTTTTTTTTTTTTTTGCAGAATTAAGTTATTTGGAATCCTCCTCATTTCCATCAAAGTTTCTAATGCGATTCTTTAAAAGCATTGATGGAAACGCAGCCAGTCTTGTTAGGGTGTTGGGCTGATCTTGTGTTGCTTTTTACTAATGGAAGTTTAGGCTTAAAGCCAAAGGAATGTTGCAGACTAAAATGATCATTCTCCAAACAGCTGCAGAAGAATTTGTCATATTTGACAGATTTGTTGAAGGTTGGACAGGCATAGCTCATTATGCTGTAGGTGCAGAGGCTACAGACTGCTGCTCATCGAGGCATCCGTGGAGATTCAAAGAAAAAGAAAAAAACAGCTATTTATTCTACTCTTTATGAAAACATTTGGAGCCTTAAAATTAGTGTCGGATTTTTACAATTGGGACATTTGAGGTGAGACCTGAGTGCTGCCAGCAACAGGAAGGCTAATTTTAATCATCTTTATTTCAACCTGAGGTCCTGTTGGAAATCTTTCCCAAGAGGTAGAAATAGCAGTAATGACCCAACTGTTGTTAAACTAAAAAATGTAGCCACCATATCCTCCTTAGCTTGTTACATTTCAACAGCAAACTTCTATTATTTCGATCAGTTTGGTGATATTTCTCTAAATCCTTGACATGCACCCACAGTATAATGTTATTTTTGTACATAGTTAATATTTAATTACATTTCAAAGTAGAAAGGTTTGCTAGTTTGTACTCTTATAGCACTGTGCATGTAATTGTAATTATATGCACAGTTGTGTCTTTGTAGGAAGGAAAATAAAAAGAGAATAAAGAGAATAAAAGAGAATAAAAATAGGTTAAAGAGACTAGAAGTATGTTAAAAAAAATTCCTCTTGTGCATTTATAACTCATGACAT
>NW_015150464.1:2181826-2187081 GCF_000732505.1 Cyprinodon variegatus
GTGTGTGTGGGTATGATTGCATGTCTCTGTGTTGCCTTGTGATACAATGGTGACCTGACAGACAAACAGCTGAAGATGGAATAGGAGCTTTGCTTTGATTGTATGTGCTGGGTTCTGTAGACACATCAGATATGGGTTATCTAAGGTCCAGAGCAATTTGGTTTAGGTATTGCTGATGAGAAAGGGCCAGAGGTTTTCTTCTTTGCTTGTTCTGAAGTGACGTGTTTCTTTCTTTGTTTAATGGAAATAGGAAGAAGGTAAATTGATTCTGTGGGGGAAACGGATCTACAGACTATATCTGAAAAAAAGATGAACATGGTGAAATTTAACTGTCCATATGAAAATGAAGGCAATCCAATAATCAGAACCCAGTAGCACCATTAGTAATGGACTACTCTGTACAGCTGGAGGTATGGATGGACTTCACACTAACAGGAAATTGAACAAGCTCAGCATCAGCATTTTCAAAATAATTGAAAATCCTGATGCTAATTCCGGTAGGAATGACATCAGAGTGTCATGACTCTTACTGCGTTCCCTGTCTCAGCTTAACCAGTCCAGCAGAAGACCGCCATGTTGAGCCTGGTTCTGCCAAAGGTGTCTTCCCAAAGGGGAGTTTTTCCTCTCCACTGTCGCTTCATGCTTGCTCATCATGGACAGGTTCTCTCAACCTGTGTTATCCAACTGGATTTCCATCTTCCGGCTCCCTGAATGAAGCTCTAGTATCAGCTCACGCAGTCCACTGGATCTCCCCATAAAGCTCAGCAGACCATCTCACTAACCAGCAGTCTACAGACTGACCAACTTCATCTATCTCCACTCCATCACCAGTTTCAGGCCTGCGGGAAACAGCCCTATTCTTTACTCCTGGTCATGCATATCTATCTAAATTCAGCGCTATGTTTCCTGCCGAAGTCTGAGCGCCAAAGACAAAGTAATTGTATCAATAAATTCCTCCTAATTGTCTTTTTCTTTTCTTGTCTTTGTTCTTTTTTGGGAAGTTTTCAAAATGAAAAGGCAAAAAAAAAACGGGGAAAAAAAAAGAAAAAAAAGGGCAATTATGCTAATTAGATCAGTTTGTTGCTATATATATCAACGTAGGTAAACAAAATGTACTGATTAAAAATTAAGTGCACCAAAACAAGCAACAGGTATGGCTTCGCTGCACTTGGTGTGCTCACCCTTTGTACAAGATAAATGGTGAAAATATCTGGATCACAGAAGCGGAAATTGAAGCAGTTTTAAACATTTAAAAATCCAATGGTTTGGTCTGACTTCTTCATTCATCACTGACTTTTCCTGTATGATCTGTGCATGCTGCTTGGAGCTCCTCTGTGCTTCACATCACAGCGTGGTGGAGCACAAGTGGCAAAAATTAGGGGAGAACTGCTTTCTTTGGGGGTTTGTTACACATCAGCCTGGGCCCTGTGACAAATGAAGTAAAGATACCTATGAAAAAACTACAGTTCTTTTATGGTTTAATTATATTAGCTTAATGTTGCAAAAGTAAAAATAAAAGCATGAAAGTTATGTATAAATACATCTCTTTTAAAATATCTAGTTGGATTTCTAAATACTAATAAAATAAGATGATCTTCAATTGAACAATGCAGTTTTTTTTTTTACAATTTTCCTATAATTTTCTATGTGCCTGGAAATGAAATGTTGCCATTTTGAGTTACTTCCTTTTCCATTTTCTTTCATTTCTCTTACATCTCCAACTGGGTATTTGTTTATTACTTTGCAGCATTACCTTCAGAGGTGTAGCGAGGGTAGAAGAAGGAGAAATAGCCTTTGGCAGCATTTATGACTCATTTGTGAAGTACGTAGTAACCTGCAATGTTTTTTAATCTACAGCAGGTGAGACTGACTGTATTTTTAGGACTGTTCAAAGCTTTTAGTGTATCTGCTTCTTAAGCTTGTCTCCTGGTGGCGTTTTCACGTGTTCTGCAGCTGTTAGCAACAAAACTTGAGGTGTTGATTAGGATCTGTTGTGACTATGTGCATCAGTATGTTTTTTTCAGCAACTTCTTATCACAGGGTAGATATTTTTGTCTGTGAATTCATTGATGCAATGCTTGGCAGGCTTATCGTGGTGTTAACAGGAAGTGTAAACAGCCCGCTCAATCAACTGAACAATCTATGTAGGGGTCAGTGTGCTGTTCACCTTCTATAGTGTGGATGTGTGTGTGAGACAGACAAGTAATTGCCCCTTAAACTTGATGTTAAAATTGTCTTTCATTACAATAGCTGCCATCAGGTGTTTGTGATTGTTTTAAATCCCTGCAGAAACATTTTGGACCATTCTTTGCAGAATTTGGTTTAATTTAGCTGCTAATTTAACAAGCATTAACCTGTTTATCATTTAGTTACCCATTGGCTTGTTTCGGGTCTACCATAGTATCTTAGGCTGCCTTTCACACACTTTTAACCATACTTTAACCCAATCCATGACTCTCAAATGCACCCAGGAACGGTTATGACTGCTGGTAGTGCGAATGCACGATATTGCTGTGTAATAAAGAGCAGAAAGACACTATGTGATGTTACAGAGGTGCATTATAATAGACGTAATTGTTTGATTTCTCATGGGGAAGCTGCCTGCCAGTTGCCTGAAGTAAGGTTACAGGGAGATAATTACATTTAAACAGCAAAGTAGAAACAAAAATGCCATGAGAGAGACTTTCTTATTTGTGCTTCTTATTTACTTGATCACTTCAAAACTGCCCCCCAGAAAACATCGGTTGGAAGTGCTTGATCATGTGTGGCCTGTTTAAAAGTTTTCAGTTGCCCCATTTACACAACCGCTCTGAAAACGATCCGTACCAGGTTCGGACCGAGCTTGGATCAGTTAACCGTTCCGAGCTCGGTTCCTTACGACCATTTACACGTCACGCTAGCTCGCCTCCTAATGACGATCTACGGTACCACTGCTCTCTAGAGGGAATCAGGAAGTTTGGTTATAATTGTGATATTTCATTGTTTGCTGAGAGTCAAGCGAATGAGGCAGCCTTTGGTGAATTTACTTAAAAGTCGGCTTTTGGGAAGTGGATACGACAAACGATAGTCTAATCAGGGCTTACAGACGCAGGAAAAAATGACAGACGTTGAGGTTCATCGCACCGCTAAGCAGAATAATCACTGGAAACTAGTGATTACCGTGCGGCACGGTAAGGAAGCTGGTATTTTTATGAATGTTAGAAATTTCATGATTAAGGAGGCCGACTGTAAGGAGATGACACGGTCTGCTCATGCACTCTTTGTCATCTGAGAACTGAGCCAGAACTGAACCGTTCCAAGCCCTACTTGTACTTGAACTTGTACCAGTTTAGTACGGTTCAGTTGTGTCTGGCACGGTCCGGTTTAGTTTTGCGTGCCATTTACCCTCAACAGTTATCTCGGTTACCGTGCTCGGACCGATCTTGGCACGGTTTCAAAAAGGCATTGTAAATGGGCAGAGATGGGAAGTAACGAAGTACAAATACCTCGTTACTGTACTCAAGTAGATTTTTCTGATATTTTTACTTTACTTTACTACTTATTTTTATGGCGACTTTTTACTTCTACTCCTTACATTTTTACACAAATATCTGTACTTTCTACTCCTTACATTTTAAAAAATTGGCTCGTTACTTTAGTTTTGAATCATTTCAATGGAGTTACCGTTATTATTTTTCACGTCATCAATACCAAATTCAATCTAATTGGATGGGAATCTACGTTGCATTTGAAGCACCACTACAAGATGAATCGACAGATTCGGCGGTATTCATTGGCGGCAAATCATTGCAGCTTGGTAGCGGTGGCGTTAGCATAGTAGCATGGACGACGAGATGATTGAAAATGAACACAACGGAGATCTAGTCCTATTGGCAGACATCCATTTAAAATGTAGGCAACGGCATGAAAAAAGTGGTTTCTACTTTTACTTTTACACTTTAAGTAAATTTACAAGCCTGTACTTAGTTACTTTTACTTGAGTAAAGAAGTTTAATCAGTACTTCCACTTTTACCAGAGTATTTTTTAACACAAGTATCTGTACTTTTACTCAAGTACGGAAAGTGAGTACTTTTGCCATCTCTGTAAATGGGGCTAAAGAGTGCATGAGCAGACTGCATCATTTCCTGTTTACAGTCAGCTGACTCATTTCATGAGTTTTCCGGCTTCTCCAGTTTTGCATTTCACAGATTCCTTCACCTGCTCACAACATGAACTTCTCAGCTTATTAACAATAAATAGCATTAAAAGAGCGTGGTGTGACCTGGGATGATGCAGAGACTGAGGCTCCCATTGAAATTTGGGCAGAGGACCCTATCCAGGCACATAAGTTCCTGAATGTTTTGGGTGCTGCCATTTTTGTTGATAGGAGGAAACGTGCTAGTGCGATATATAAATGGTCGTAAGAACCAGGCTCGGCACGGTTACCTGATCCAAACTTGGTCCAAAATTGGCACGGATCAGTTTCAGAGGGGTAGTCTAAATGGAGCAAAGGAATGAACTCAGTCTAATTTGAATCCAGCATTTGAGGAGACCACTCTAAAACTTTTATTTTCCTTTTGTCAGAAGTGCAGAGACAGACTTTATTGTTTGCTTTTGAATATTTTCCTGCCTTAAAATTCAAGTGTGTGTATAAAAAAAGAAAAAAAAAAGGTCACATACTGTCAGGGCTTAGTTATTTATCCACAGGATCCATCAGGATGCATTTCTCAAAAAATATTCCTTATTTTCTTGTCAGCATTAAATTTCTTTCTGGAATAGGTCTTGAGGATCTTCAACATGTTTCTTACAAATTGTTAGAACGGGTGAATAATCACTCTTTTTGTCTTAGAGACTATTTTCCCAATCCCTTTTTTTATAGTTGATTCATGTGTCTGACCTTAACGGTGGTAAATGAGGCTTGCAGAGCTTAAGGTGTTATTTGTGGCCTCCTGTAGGATGTTAATGTGCTCTTGGAGTTATTTTGATTGGTCAGTTGGGAAAGTTCTCCATTGTTGCATTAGATTGTTTCTTATCTGTTATGAATTTGATCAGATCAGGACATGTTGTGTTGCTCCTTTAGATATTTTAACCTATTTTGAATTGTCAGAAAGGTTATATTCAAGTTATCTCTTGATTTTTAATTCATTTCCGTTTATTTCTATAGCGCTAATTCACAACACATGTCATCTCAAGGTAAACTTTACAGTTTACCAGATCATCCAGTCATATTTTGTTTTCTATCTTAAGTAAAACCAATTAATTGTATCGACCCATG
>NW_015150464.1:2188223-2190756 GCF_000732505.1 Cyprinodon variegatus
ATAAAGCTTTAGCTACGATGGTAGAGGAGGGGATGGAGGTGGGTTGAATCGAAGTCAGACATAGCGCAACCACTGCTTTTAGGTAGCAGACTGAGATATGGATTTGGAGACCTTTTAGGATGAACTATGGATGCTGATTGGCCTTCATGTAGGTATGGTTGAACACTTATTGGCCTGTGACGGAGGCAGATAAGGGTAAGTCATTATTTCTTCAGTTTAACTTCTGCCTCGGCTCCATATAGTGTCAGCTATGGCTGATTCAACATGATTGTCAAAGACCAAATCTGTGTTTAAAAAAAAAATGCTCAACATATATTCCATATTTCAACCTTTTTTCACTCATTTTACTCTCAGGGTAAGAAAATAAACTTGGTTTTAGATCAATTTAAAGATCTATTTCTGTGAAACCAACATTTAACATCTGAAAAAAGCTTCTTTAAATCCTTTCATGAACTAAGAACAAAAATTATGCCATAGTAAATGAACATAACCTTTTTTGTTGTCGTGTAATTCTAATATATAATATTATATGTTATAGTATATATGATGTTGTGTAATATATTTTCCTATACATATCTGATTGATTATTTTACTTATAGGACCCACATTGCACCTCTACAATCCTTCACCAGTGTCCACCCCCCCAGGTGATGCTTTCCTTTTACACACTGCAGAAAATAAAGGCGTCTTGCCAGAAAATACTCAGAACAATGTTCCACTAAGGATATAATTGCTACCAGATTGCATTAGCATTCTATTTCACACAAGACTCTGCACCATAACGCAAACAATTAAAAGATAAAGTACTTAGCAGGTATCCAATGAAATACCTGGATATAAACAGAAGTAAATGAGACATCAGTCCAAACAGCATCACTGAAAAAGCCCTGAGCTCCTATTCACATCAAAGTGGTTACATAACGCTTTTCACTTTGTCTTTTATTCATGATGTTCTCTTTGCCAGATGCCTCAGATTTAAATGATGAGGACCATTGATTGTCAGCCTCCATCTTTGATCACACAGCAATCAGCATGAGACGGTGCAGAAGTGATGAAATACTGCTGATATAGTTATTGGAGGTCGCTTCTGGTTCTGATGTTTTTCTACAGATGTTGTTTGACTGTAGGCAGATGTTGAGACCTCCGAGGATCTCCTTAGCCTCCAATGTGTTGCATCAAAGCCGAGATTGCTAATGGGAAGTAATTAAACAGTCTTCCAGATGTGCAGTGTCACCAAAGAGGAAAGAGGGTCACTTTGTGTGTGACGAAAAGGCAAAGAAAAGGGTTATTTAAAGAAAAAGAAAAAAATCAATCCAAGAAGAAATCCATTTAGATGCGTTCCATTACTCTTTACCATTTTCCACACTGTTGATATAAATCACAATGCAGTATTTTAACGCATGATAAGCTTATCAATTATGCACGGGCATTACCTTGGCCTTTTCAGGCTTGCAAAATCAATGCTTGTGCCGACGCACCCTGCCTCAGATGTGTTCCTTGCATGCAAGAAGACACTTGGGGAAGAGCCAGGGGAGGGAGATGAAAGTAAGAGGTATCGCTAACATCCACCCCAGACATTTGTTCATGAATATCAAAGAACAGCTGTGAATGGAGGCAGGTTCTCATCATTTTTTACTCATTATCTTCAAGCACTGGAACACATTGCAATTAAATGGTTTCATAACCTCTGAAAAGTTTGGGACTATCACTCACTCACTGCCATAAAGTTCACTTTACATTGATTTCTGCAGAGAACTTGTAGTAAATGTGAAAAGAGAGCAGGCTCTATCTGTGTTGAAGTTTTTCTCCTTCCCGTCATAACGCAACGATAATAGAGGTGTTGTTTTTCGACATGTAGGTGAAGACAAGGAAGTGTTGCATGTGCTTTTGAGGAATGCTCAGGGAAGGAAAATCAATGCTAAAGAAGTCTGTTGTCTGCACCTCTGCAGCAGAGCCATCCCTCCCGTCCACTTCCCTCGCAGGGTATCGCCTTGGCAACGGACGGGGAAACAAATGGTGCTCTGCGAGCCTCAGACATTAGGGTCAACACTAATCTAGAAGAGACGTGATAAACAGTCTGAACTCGAGCCAAAATCACTTCAGACAGAGCGACGCAGGCCACGGTAGCCTGGTTGCCAAGAGAAATTGAGGCTTGTGTAAATTAAGAGGGGCAAGATTGATAGGACGCCTTTTAAGATGTGACAGGTTTTACTTTAGAAAGAAACACATCAAAACACACTTGTTAAAAGGAAATTGTATGTGTGTATATTTATATATATATATATCATGTATGACACAGATAAATTGAAATAGATAATTTAAAAACAATGCAGCATATTTCTTAGCTACTTTAGATATGATCTGGTTAAATTATAATGAAATAGAAGAGATAATAAAATGAACTGGTTCTTCTGGCTTTGAGGATGTGAAAATGAGACAAATGATAAAGCATGATTATAAGACGTCTAGCGATTTATCACCATTTTACATCAAATTATTCACGTTTTACCCACAGCTACTTTTTTGTAATGAT
>NW_015150464.1:2191646-2196938 GCF_000732505.1 Cyprinodon variegatus
TAGATTGTTTTTGCAGTTTGTGATCTGAATACTGGAAATTGTAGCTCCTAACTCCTCCTCCTGCTCACAGGGTCAACGGTAAGAACACCATCGAGGCTAGGAGAGGAGCTCCAGACCG
Source organism: Cyprinodon variegatus (assembly GCF_000732505.1). Taxonomy (NCBI): domain Eukaryota; kingdom Metazoa; phylum Chordata; class Actinopteri; order Cyprinodontiformes; family Cyprinodontidae; genus Cyprinodon; species Cyprinodon variegatus. The sequence continues at coordinate 2,191,765 of NW_015150464.1, forward strand.
CTGGGTTGAATTTAGACTGCCTTCGGCCTTATGGACATCATAAGAGAGACACAAACATGAATGGCGTTGGTCAAGTTGGAACTATTGCCCCTGATGTCTTTTAAGATGCTCTGGGAAGACGAGTTGGGTTAACAAATCACAGAGGATTAGGGCTGGGTATTTTCGCCACTCGATTTCGCTAAATCGATTTCAAAATACTCAAATATTTAGGTTTTTCCTGTCACATTAAACACAAAATGAAAACTTCTAAATCAGACAGTTTAAACATGAGATGTGAACAAAAGTGCAAACTTGTTTGTGAAAAGTGAAAAATTGAAGCCTCGCTCGAGCAAGCAGACGTGACACAGCAGACATGAATGAGCTGCATTATCTTCACTGCACAAACTATATTTGCAGCGTTTTCTGTAACAACTACAGGGTGTTTTCTGGTAAGCCTATATTTGGCTATATTTGCAGCTATCTGGCTTGAAGTCATCTTGAGTGCATCCTTCCATCTTTATTTGAATGTAAACGTCACGCAGGTCACTATAAAATGAATCGATCTCGTTCCCTAGACATCGATTTTGCAAAAATGTAAAGGAATCGATATTTTTACCCAGCCCTACAGAGGATATGTGGAAAAAGGTGCTTTTGAAAGTACATGAATCATCTGTTTGTGCCAAACATTTAGTGCAAAATGTTGCACCGTGCACACCTGACAAAGGTTAGGTTCTCAAAAATGTTTATGGATGTGGACCCTGTCTGTGATTTCCATGGTCTAGCACCTGCAACTCATGCACATATGCTCTGGTCATGCCCTATCTTGAGTTCTTAAAGGGGAGAGATCTTTGATTCTTTATCTAAAACCAACAGGAAATGCATTGAACCCTGTGCTGGAGTGTTGGACTCCTTCAACGACTAACCGAACTGGACTACTCTAACGATCGAGATTAAAGCACTCATTTAATCTAAATGAGAGCATTTTATTTATTTGTTTTTGTCTGTTACTACTGTTGTTCCTTTTTTTGTACCTTTTTATATATATTTGCAAATTTTAATGTGTGATTTAAATTGTCTTAGGTAAAAATTAAGGTAGTTTGGTCTACCTGCAAGTTAATGTTTGCAGGTAAACCAAACAGTAACTTGCAGAGATTAAAGGATCGGTGTACCAGATTTGCTTTGTGATAGCAGTGGGTAATTCTGGCTAAACTTAAGATTTACCCCCCACTGCTCTCTGTATGATTCTTTACCTGAATAAACAAAAGCAACAAGAAGGGAAGTGGAAAACTCAGATACCATTTTTTTTTCTCCTGCCTGCTGGTTAATAGAGTAGAATAGAATAGAATAGAAAAAAGCAGCAAATTAAAAGGCAATTTGCACAAACATGACAAAAAGTAAGAATAGGAATTGCATAGTCATAAGGGCTTTAAAAATTAATCTAATTCATTATGAATAATTAATTATTTGATTTACCTATTATTATGAAATAATCGTCAACTAATTTAATAATTGATCAATTGTTAAATGGAGCATATAGACTCTAAAGCATGCCTTTTAGTTGACAGAGCAAACCACCTTGAGCAGCAATTAACCCAAAATTGTTAACAAAATATGTAAACATTTTGCATTTATGATAAAAAACTTTTTCATCTGTCTATGTGCTCTATCCAGAACTCCTCAAGTGGAAAAGTTTTAGTTGATTAATCAAAAAAATAATCATGAGATTAATTGATTTGCAAAATAATCGTTAGTTGCAACCCTACTTCTCATATTAATTAGAAATGGGACAACTGCGTCTGTGTTCTTTACTTCTAGAATAAAATTATACTATTTAGTATTATCCTATGTTATTATCCTATAGTATTAGATAGTATTATTATTCTATACTATAGGATAATAGTTTTAACTATTTAACTGAGTAGGATAATTTAAAAATGGGACAACTGTGTGTGTGTTCTTTACTTCTAGGATAAAGTTATAATTAAGGCTTAAAATTATGTAATTTCAAATCAACTGAACTTTTTGTCTTAATTTTGTTCAAATTAAGACAAAAAGTACTAAATAAATGTATAAAATGTTTGCCAGAAAATGAAAAGAAAGCAAAGTTTTGCTGCCTGTTCAACCTAATTTGGCTGTAATAACTGAGGGGTGCTCTAGTTCAAATTGCCTTAAAAAAACTAGATAATTTTAAGGGAATGCTGGGTGCTTTTTTCTTATTTTCTTCCTTTTTATGTAGTCCTTTCATTAGACTGCTATTTTTGTGTTATTGAAAGGCCATTTTGTGTCCCTGGACATTGAAAGTTTGATTACAGTAACGAAAGGTCACACTAATGAAGGTAATATTCGCATTATGTCTTAACCATTATACTCCTGCAGGGCTCAGTAAATGGGTCCAAGCTTTGGTCCGCTTGTTAAATGTTATTTTTCTCAATTTTCATTTGAATTATAGAGTGATTCTGACTTCAAAACACATAGTATAGACAAAAGAAAAGATTAAGTTAAAGAAAGAATAAGAAAAAATTGTGTCAGCATTATAGATTCTGAGCGTTAAGTTCAGAGTCCATTGCACCCTAGACGTAAAGAATAATCTAACTTTTAATTTAAAGTTCAATTGTCAGTGGAAAAAAAATCACACATAAACAAAAAAAAGGTCAAAACAGAGCCAGAGAAGTTAAGAGTCGGTATCAAGTCGTGCTTAACACGCAGAGGAAAAAAAACTTCAGAATCATCTTGAACTTGTGCCTTAAAGACTTGACATGGACTTGTTGCCTGAAAGTTGAGTCTCAGCAACAGTTTTTATCTCATCTTCTCATGATTTTGGCACTGATGACTGGCTAATTGGTTCATTCCATTCACCTGCCTAGCTCTGCCCAGTTTGTCATTCCTGTTCATCTCATCCACCTGCTCCTGCCTCTGTTTAAGCTGCTCGCTCCCAGTCATCAGTGCCAGATTATTCGAGCCTTCGATGAGAGTTCTATAGTGTACCTTTGATCTTGCCTGTTCCTGTTTCGGATTTATTTGCCTGACCTGTCTTTGGATTCTTGCTGGTTTCTGCCTGTGGACAACCTGGATCTGCCTCCTGATTTCGATTTGAATTTCTCTTTGGTACCTCTTCGAATCTTTGATCTTCTGACCTAGACTCCCATTGACCTCTTCAACACCGGCTTTGGCTTTGCCCTCTGGAAACTCCTGCCTTCCTTTTGTCTGCTTGGGACTGCTCGTCTGCCAGTTCAGCAGCCTTTAAGCTCTGGCTCCTGGAACTCTTAGGGTGGCATTTGGTGTGTGCTGTTGTTAGCCATCCAGCTTGATTCTACTCCTTCTTCTTGGCAAAGTCTGAACTCTAGTTAGTGACTCACACACTCGTAATCGCGCTCCATCAGATTTACGTGGTCACTAAACTGAAATTTCCCTCTACAGAGATTCCAGCCTTTGACGCCCTTGCTGCTGAGTTGCAGATGACGTATGTTAATAAACACTTTTGTGAATTACACTAATCTGTCTGCTTCAAATTCTGGGCACCTCAGTTCTGAGCATTGACACATTTAATGAATGAGGAAGCCGGTATGTTGAGCCACAGACTGCAGCTGCTTTCCATGCCAGTGAAGGATGTCAGTGACTCATAACTCTGTCAGTTTTGACCAGTGAGGTTCTTAATGTTTAATGGGAGGGCATGAAAATAAAATAAAGGTAGAGGTGGATTTATTATTTGAACTTGAGGTCATGTGGACACCGACCCCATCACATCCTGACAGCAACGATCTGCTTTTTATACCCTCTACCAAGAAAACAAGAAATAAACAACATCTACAAAAAATCTAACAGCCTCAATAAACCTTACCAATAGAAGCTTACACAGATAAATGATGAAAACAAAACCAATATAAACTCTATCAAAAGATGAAATTAAAGTGGACAAGAATAGAGAGGCTGGTAAAAAAAAAAGCACTCTTCAAAATAAAAACCTACAAATATAAACAATGTTTTCTTCCCTCTACCAGCACCTGCTTTAGTCAAAAGACACCATCATTGATATTTATTACAATAAAGGCTAAAAATGTTGACGTGTGGTTGGAGGTTGGTTGAGGACCCAAATGCAGAGATGATGGAGGCAAAATAACTGAAATACAAATGCAAAGAACCAAAAAAAAAAACGGAAAATATCAGGGAAAACTCACGTGGGGAGCCAGATACAGGGAAGCAACTAACAAGGAGCCAGCAGTGAAGAACTGCACAGAGAGGGCATATATGGGAGACAGAAAAAGACTGGGGTAATCAGCTGATATGGAGCAGGTGTGGATTGAAGTGACTAGAAGGAGCTAGGGGGAAGGAGAGTAAGTAAAGACTGCTTAAATATAACACAAAAAGGAAAATGAACCTAAGATCAACATAACAGAATTACTTTGATAATGAAAAATGAAACTATAAACTCAAAGTCCCAAAAGGGGAGAACCATAACAAAAAAGGATCAATATATTAAGAAGCGCCTCATCGACAATGTTCAGTACAATGCAGGATCTGTTTTGCTTTGGTTGTTTCTCTTTCAAATTACATAGGAATCCCATTACAGTGCATAACATCCTAAACTCTCCAGAATATGAAGATTTGTCTAAAAATTATCTTGCTGCACCTTAAGTTTGAGTCTTTAATCGAAAACATGTGGATCAATTTCAACTAAACCAAGACAGAAATAACTCCAGACACTAAGTCCCCAATCTTCCATGGTCATCACAATGACCAATGGAAAATTCATGCTCACTTTAGGGATTTTACTGCAAAGTAAAGAAAAAAAAGGCAAGAGACTTCTGTCGCTCTATGATAATCCAACTGGAATTCATTATGCCATTCAATCTGCTTGGCTTCCTTAGATGGAAAAGTTTTTAACCAACCTGTCTGCATGAGATGAACACAGTTGGGCTTGTGCATGAAGAATTAATTCAGTAAGATTACCACTAAAACTGTACCCAATTAAAAGTACAAAAAGGAAATCACTAGAGTAAAAAAGGCATTTGGTAAAAAGGCAACCGAACTACATAATGTCTAGCCTCGTGAGACCTTCCTGATCTCGCGAGCTTTCAAGGTTTCTCGCAGATCAGTCTGGAGACTCTCCGTTAAAGAAAATTTGGAGCCGCTCACCAAACGAACGTCCAATCAGCGTTGGCTTTGAGGCGGGTTGAGGTGTGACGCAACGAGAAGCG
>NW_015150464.1:2197000-2199972 GCF_000732505.1 Cyprinodon variegatus
TTCACTGAAAGAAGAGCAAAACACTGCTCTGGAGGCTTTTCTCAGAGGAAAAGATGTTTTTGCTCTTCTCCCGACTGGTTTCGGCAAGAGTTTGATCTATCAACCAGCCCCTCTTCGTCGTCGCTCTGTTAGTACGTCATATGCTTCGTTGATCTGATTGGTTTATTTGGCCCATCTATCACAAACATAGGCCAATCAGCTAACCAGTATTTTCGCCCCTTCCCAAAATTACTTCAACCGAAAGTTTCCAAATGGATATGCGGAGCAAATCCATCTGGCGGAGTCAGGTTACATAATGTCTGCTTCATTATATAAAACTGTGTAATATGGCTGACTTTAAATAAAATAACTAATACCAATGCAAAAAGAAAAAAAATGAAAATAAACTCAAGTAAACCACTTTTTTTTTTACATAAAACATTTGGAACCAGTTCTTTAGGTCTGTAATGTTCATTTGATAGAACAGAGTAAAATGTAGATATTGTCTCTTGAGGTAGTTTACCATGTATTCCCTATAACTTCATGTTATCCGAGGCTAAGTAGACAAAAATTAGCTTGTGTACAACAAACAAACATTTTAATGAAACGAAACTGTCAGCGTATGAAGCATTTAGATGAAAATGTTCTTGTTCTTCATTTAGTAAAGTTACTCAGTGGGTATAGTAGCAAAAGATTTTCCTTCAAAAGAGTGCCGATACTACCCCGCCTCACACCCATTGACAGCTGGAGATAGTCAAGAAAGAATCCGATGTTAAGGACTCAAGAGAAATGTGGAGGAATTGTGCAGTGAGAAATAGTCATAGATCCCTCTCTCTTGCCAACACTGTGAAAAGATATAGAAGATCTGCTTAGTGGAAGAAATGCTTTGCTGTTGGTAAAACAGGGATTGAACAAGTAGTAACAGGGTGCCAGTAATTATGCCACCAGGGGGTTTGTTAAAAACGTTTTATTAATATTCTCCCACTGAATAAATTATAGTGTTCAAAATTTCATGGCCTTGGTTAATACCACTGCAACAGAGGAGGAATTCATTCAAAGTTGATTCAAACACCTTTAGCTGCAGCATTACTGAGCGTGAAGGACTCTGTAAATAGAGGTTTCCTTCATGGGCAGGATTGTCATGGCTAAGTCGAAGTTCAGGCTGTCTTCCAGCCAAGGACATTAATATTGTAGTTTCCTTATTTGCGTGAGTTGCATAAGTTCAGCTACAAATATCACCATAAACACCGGAGCTCATAACATATGCATACAGACACTGGTATAGGATGGCTCCTGCAGAACACCTTACAGCCTGGCTCCTCAACACGAAGCAGAGCGTCCTCCAGGGAAATTATTTTGTTGCAAGTTCCTCTACTTCCTGTCTTTACCCATCTTTATTCAACATTCATTTTGCAAATGTACACAAGAAGTCCATTAGGGTGAGTGCTTCCTGCTAATTTTACCTTTCAGTGCAGCTCAGCAGGAGTTAACGGATTAGGTGCTGTGAATATCCAGTCATGTCGTAATTTTCCTGTCCATTGTCTACCTCTGCTTCAGAGCCAAAAAGCTGAAGCTATCTTTACCCGTTCTAACTTTAAACACACGCTGCAGCGACAGGTTTGGTCTGACTGCTCAGGCACATGAACTGTCCATTTGTCTCAGCGTCATCAGGTGTTGCTGAAAGGCTTTTCCTGCACTTGTAACCTTCTTCCCCAGTAGAAGCACAGATAATTATGCCGATATGGGGCATATCATAATAATGAAGCGATGACAGAAACGTAGGCGTGAACTTTGTGGCAGGGTGATAGGGTGACATCAATAAATAGGCATATGGATGTCAGATCCATGCATTTAATTACCATAGAACGGGTGTCCTGCAGCTGACTGGACTCTAGAATGAACTTTGTGTTTATCCCGAGGATTACAGGATTATTTTATCTCTCCTAACACATCCTTGACCTGAGCATCTTTTCTTGTTCCTCAGCCTAGCTAATGATGATGAATCAGTAGCGACAGCAGCCCCGGCCACGGGATGAGTTGTTATTCAGATAAGCCGTGCATGCGTTCATTTCAAGACTTATAAATGCGTTGGGACTGGCGTTTTGACGGCCTTCGGCAAACTGCTCAGGCTGATTGATGTGGTCAGGGTGCTCCTACTGTCGGCCAATGAAATGCACCGGCTGAAGCTGAAAGACTCCCCATTTATCAGCACCTTAATTATACAACACAGTGGCTCAGGACTCTTTATTCTAAGAGAAGTAGCAATTGTTATGCTAGGCCTGTACCGAGAAAGCAATTCACACTATGTTGATATTTTGCTGGTTGACTCAGGAGATAATAGGTGATTTATTAGCACTTTTCCTCCAAACTGCTGGGTGAGAACTGGATCCATTTACTTGACAAAACGCTGCAAATCTCACAAGCTGTATATCATTCAAAATTATATTTATGATTTTAAAAATACATTCCCATGTAGGCCTGTGTTTAAAAAAAAAGACTTTCAATTCAGGATCATACTAATACTAATTCTCAAAGATCATTCATACAACCAAAGAATGTTTTTAAAAAAAGTACATTTTCAACATTAACCACCATTCTTACAACCATTATTTTGTATATATTTGCTTTTAAAAGTATTGATATGTTGCAAAAACTGAACAGTTATGTAATTCAGGTAAGAAAAAGGGGACATCAGTAACTGATTATAAGTTTGGATCAGATCAGATATAAATTTTAATTCTAAAATATTAATTATCAGAATAGAATTCATTCTTAAGGCCTCTTTGTGAATGTGCGCTTCAATGTGTTTTATTTTGCAGAAAAGGAACATGCATTTGTGTTTATCATCATTTAACCTGATATTCCTGGATAAAATCCAGATCAATCAACCGCCTAATATACAGCAGACAGGTCAGTCAAGAAGTTGTGGAGATATTAGAACAGGGTATAATAAGAAATTGGCATCATGAGTGTTGAACATCTTCAATTCGTCA
>NW_015150464.1:2201338-2203779 GCF_000732505.1 Cyprinodon variegatus
GCCCTCCCCACTGTGAAACAGGGTGGTGGTAGAATCATTCTGTGAGGAACTACTTCATTAATTTCCAAGGTGCACCAAGAGGGAAAAAAAGTCTTCTAATTCCATTCATCATCTTTTTCTATTTAAGAACATTTTTCTTTGTCATGGCCCTATGGAAGGCCACACTCTGACAATCCATCAACAAAGTCGATCTTTCAGTACATCAGGTGTTGCTCTGCATCTTTGATGGGGAGATGGATTGAGATAAATGGAGGGCAATGATGGGAGAAAAACTGTGTGGTGGTGGTGTTGGGTTGAAAAAAAAGTATTCAACTATGCACTCTTGTGTAAATAAACAGAGATGGATGGATTTCACTCAGTCGGCATTTTATTACATCTTTGCAAAAAGAGAACAAGACATCGTACAGCCCTTATTGCTTGGTAATCAACCCTGTTCTGACCTGGTCAACGTTTGTCTCCCTTACTTACAATAATGGAAAGTAGTCAGAGTCAAAACAAATTAGAGACACTTTGGTTAAACAGTAACATGTTATGAAAAAACCTTGGATTGTTATGGGAATAAGTATTTCTTGTATCCAAACACTCCTCATTCAGACATGAGGAGGTCGAAAACAAAACAAAAAATGAAACACTTATAAGGCGGCGTAGCAGAAACACCACAGCAGGCTTTGCTACAGTCATAGTTCCGTTGTTTTGCATTTTTCTCATCCACTTTCCTGAGCTCTGTTCTCACCAGCAGCTTCCAAACATCAAAACTTCAATTAGCAGGAACCAATTTCCTGCAGTGTTGGGGAAAAAAAAAAAAAAAAAACAGTCCCTTGGGCTGCACTTCAGAACTTTATTAAAGCACTGTGCAACACTTCTTAATTTGACTTTTTCTTTTACACTTTTCAACCTTTAGGTCTTTGGAGGATAGAAGCCGCCCTTTGCAGGATGTGTGCTTTACTGCTGTGGAACAATGCGTAATTGAAAACCTGTAAGATGCCATCCCAAATCTGAAGCCATCGTTCAATAAATGTTCAAGCTAAACGTTTGAATCCCAGAATGAGGAGGGGATAAATGGTCCTTAAGAATTCAGCGTAATCTCTGTAAATCCCAGATGGATCGCTTCCTCCTGCTGGGAGCTCACGCTCTCCCTGTAAATATGCTCCGCTGCATAAACCTTGAATGGTCATTCAGCAGTATGAAGGACATGATAATGAAGGCCAATGAAAAAATCTATTTTAGGCAGATTCGAGGCGACTGATGATTAATTAAGAGACTGAGAAAATGTGATACATTTTGTCTTTAAGGGGACCCAGTGGAAAGATTCCTGCATGTTAGACGTGCTCAGCATTGAGGAACAGAAACATAGCTGCTGTGTGAAATGTGCACCGTCTCTATCGAGTTTGCTACAACACCTCTGGTCTGCTGTACCCAATGCTTCCTGTTCCTCCTTTCATATTCCCTTTACCAGGAAGCAATCGATGACAGCTCACATGTGAGAACCTATTTTCCACTGGAACAAATAAATAAAATGGGGCAGCATGTCCAGTCTGCTACATTTAGCCTCATTTTTGACTGATATAGATAAGCTTGCTGGCTTTTTATGAAAAGAGATCACAGAACTCGGCAGCAGATCTGAACGTTACGCTAAGAAAACAACTGAAGTTCTTCCCTGTTTTTAGACTCGTGTCTCTGATGTTGTGTTGGATTATTTAGAAAAAAAGAACAAAAGTTAATTCAGGCAACAGTGTTTTTGGAAAACCTAAAATAGTCTCATTTGCCAAACGTTATTTACTTATTAATGATGTAGTTGGTAAAACTCTCTTTCAGAAGAGTCAGGGGCTTGCTCAGTGATGGGTTCCAGCACCCCACACTGTTATTTCTTAAATAAAGGAAGCCAAAATGGGAAAACAAAGAGTGATGAAACTAAAAATAGTTGTGGTTGTTTTCTGCTTGGCTTCAACAGCCTCTCGCAACATTGCAAAGTACTGTTGGCTCACCCTGCTTTACCACATTGCATCAGTTTACTGATGTTTGCAGACATTTGTTTCTTCACAGCTCGCAGAAGCCGCAACCTCAGCTTTTCAACAGCTTCAGAAGAGCTCATGGTTTGCTTCTCAGACCTCAGTCAGTTGTGGCATGATGGCCGTCCTTACTGAGCTTTATTTTGCTGGATGTTTCTTCTTTTTGGAGGTGATTTTTCTTTTCTCTGTCGCGACACGAATGCTAGGTGTGGGAGATTGCTGCAAAGACTGTCCACCGTTGATTCATTCCAACATGACTGGAGGAGTGAATGACTTGATGCAATCTGCTGCCCGTCCTTAGATAGAAAGCTAAAAAAGTTTTTTTAAGATTACTGGACTATATCTAAATACTTTGACAAGTCTCGTCCATTAAAATAATGTAGCTGACTTGTAGGTGACTTGGAATCCCTCTCTATGATTTAAGGCGTTTAA
>NW_015150464.1:2204850-2216285 GCF_000732505.1 Cyprinodon variegatus
TCTATCACCAACATAGGCCAATCAGCTAACCAGTATTTTCGCCCCTTCCTAAAATTACTTCTACGGAAGGTTTCCAGATGGATATGCGGGTAAATCCATCTGGCGGAGTCTGGTTAATGAACTGTGGGGATCGTTGAAACAATTTGGCCAAATGGTTCATTGCCTCATGAGGCTTCATCTCAACATCAAATGGCAGAGGTGAATCTTGTAGATTTAATTAAAAAAACAAAGGCAGACAACCAAAGATCCAAAATACTAAGGACCAAAAAACCCAGAAAGCATCAGGGAAAACTCACATGGGAAGCCCGAGACGAGGGAACAACAAAACAAGGAACCAGCACTGAGTGACTGAAGAGTTAAAGCGTATAAGGGGAGCAGAACAAAGGATGGACTAATGAGCTTAATAAGGAGCAGGTGTGAGTGGAACTAACGAGAAGGAAGGAAGGGGAAGGGAAACAAGCACAAGGGGGCGACAGAGAGTAACTAAAGGCTGCTTAAATATATATTGGAAAATAAACAAAAGATCAACGAAACAGAATAACTAAAAACTAAAAACTCAGAGTCCCAAAAGGGGAGAACCATCACAGTATAAAGTGCTCTTAATTATAGCAAGTGAAACCTTTTGGCAGAATTCTGCCTTCATAATCACTATTTTGGTCTCAAATTTAGACCTACAGTAAGCCATGTTCTAACGTGTCCATTTGTAGATGTAGTAACATAAGTTTATCAGCATAGAATAAAATGTCATATTTAACAAGCACCTGGGAAGATGGGAAATGATTTTAATTGTTTACTGCTTATAAATGCTTTTCCGACTCAATGCCTCACATTCAACTTCAAACTTTAAATATTTTTTATCAGCACTGATGATCAGCAACCACCGCCTCTTCAAGGTCATTGCTGATGTCTTTCTACTTTGGCATTTTGTTTCATCCCAGCTGTATGCTTCAGAGCAGCAAATTGCCTCCTATAGAGGACTGATGATTATTATTCAAGCAGCAGAACCTGACTGCTGATATCATTGTTTCAGATTGTTGGTTTTTATTATGACTTGAAATGCAAAACTGTAAAACTGAAAGAGTGTGTACCTCCCTTTTAATATAAGTATTTTACTGAATATAAATCTATTCCAAGAAGATTTAAAATGAACTTGAGATTAATAGCCCTTCCAACAAAATGCATAACTACGTCTTGAAGACTTTCTGTGGATGCATGATGGTCTCATCTAAGCTCAATGCTGAAATGAAACAGGCTATCTTAAAATCATAGGCAAGTCATATTTAAATGTCAAATGTTAAATGTTCTGGCTTAAACATGTATATAAATGTACTCTTTAAATACAAAAAAAGTATGACGGAGGAGACTCATACACGACTTCCGACACAAAACTCTCCTTCTCTTGCATGTTCCCGCGGTCCATAGCGTTCCTTCACAGTGTTTCCAAATGGCCGATTATACTTCTTCATCTGCATACATTCAAATGTCGCTTGGGTCTAGTCGCGGACCAGTTTTGCTGGTATGCTTCTGCACCGTTGGCCTGGAATTTCTGGGGATGCACTACAGTTTCCCCCCAAAGCGCAAGGGGGAGCCTATTCAGGAACTCGCGAGAACTTCGAGGGATGGTCACGAGAAGTTCGGCTGCGCGGGTGGGAGTGTTTATCTTCCAAAACAGCAATGGCGCATCTGCAAGATATCATGGTCACTGAGATGGATCTAGAGTTGCTAGAAATCGAAGAGGATATATTTATTTATATAATTTATCTGAGGCATCGTACAAGTGGTTGTACTTCCGAACCTCCTCGATTAACCTTTCGTCGTAGTTGTCCAATGTTCCTCGGTTTTTAACAATGGCGCGCCCTGGCACCGAATCGAGAAGAACGACCATACAGACGGCTGGAAAGGCATACCAAGGACCAATAACAGCTGCTTTTTGTCTCCGCACCTCCACTTGAGGTCTGCGCAGAATTGCGACCTTCCGGCATGTAGTCAGGATTTTTTTTGAGGTGCGCGACGACGGTTGCAGAACCTCTGCATGGGGGGCATGGTCACACGCAGAGACAGATTTGACGGGTGCATAGAGTATGCGTCAGAAGCATAAATTGGCCTTAAGTCACCAATTTAGTGCTACTTGGTCCTAATGTAATTTCCCATTGGGAACCTAATAGCACTAAGTTGCTAACTGCTTAGCAAGATGCTTCCGAGATACCAGCCACAATCAAACTTGCTTCCGAACCTTCCGCCACAACAATCCCGCCCCCTTGATAATCGACCAATTCACTTTATTCACTTGTGTACAGTCATGCAGTACTCTAGAGAATTCGAAACTGCAGCTGTTGGAACAGCGGCTTCCCTATGACTTTAATAAAGACTAAGAACTTTTGGAAACTTTATAATTGTGTGCATTTAAAAGGGATATATATGATTTTTTTTTATTGTATAACATTGATTTAAGCTTCTAAACTTGCACATTTATCTAGTTTTGCCGCAACTTGTAGAAAGCAGAGCATTGTTTTGTGGAACAGAGTCAACATATTCAAGGGACAGTGGTGGTACAGGGGTCCATTTTGTCCCTGCAGGCTCAAATCTTCCTTGACTGAAATGTGCCCCCGCCACACATCCATCTCCCCCGGTGTTATTATTTTAAATGAGGGTGATATAAGTTTGTGTTTTTCAGAGCATGAAATGGCCGACGCTTCAGAAACCAGGCTGTATGTTGTCAAACTAAAATATTTTTTCCAGTAAAATGTCGTATTGAATAGCCTCCACGTCCATCAGAGCATGTCTTAGATTTCCTCTTCTTCTCAAAAAGTTTTTTTCTTTTCCGTCCTGTTTTTGCAGTAGTCCGTATGGAGGACCAACTCTGGCGTTGTTAAAATTGAATGCATGAATAACAAATACTTAATAGATAAATAAAGCTTACAGTTAAAGGTACAAAACATATAGTAATCTGTTTCTTTTTTTTAGCTTTATTCATTAATAACTTACTCTTTTATGGAGAAAAATCCCTCTCAAGTGCATGTTTTTATTTTGAAAGTAGCCCAAAAACCAGAGTAATCATATTTTTCCCCCCATGAAATTAACTATTCTCTATTGACAGTCAACAACACACAGTTAAATATGTTGAGTTACTTCTAAGTGTACTGCTAGCTGTTCTTCTCTAATGTCAAAACCCTTCAACCTTCATTAGCAATAACATGGTAGAAGTTAGCTTTAGCTATGTGCTCCTTTTCAAAAGCAAACATTCAGCAGTTGCTTCCTACAGGCCTGACCTCAGCCGGCAGGCGATAATTCGGGCCTCTGAAGCCGTTCCAAAGACCGCCTCCTCCTCTGCTTTTACATTTTCAGCTGCAGAAAAGCAAGAGGTGTAAAAAGGACCAGCATAAATAAAAAACACTGAAGGAATAAGTAGGGTAAAATAAACAAAGGAAGAATGGAGCAGACACAAATATTTAACCATGGATAAAAATAAGTAATTATTACATAAAATTTAAAATTAGAATGGATAATAAAGAATAAATAATGCAATTATTTAAAATATTAATTAAGAGATAAGTTAATCAAAATGGTGCAGTAGGTAGTGCAGTTGGTTTCGGGTTCGATTCCCGAGCCGGGGTATTTCTGCATGGAGTTTTCATGTTCTATGTGTATTCTCTCCCAATATACTGGCTTCCTCCCATAGTCCGAAAAAATGACTGTTAGATTATTTGGCATGTCTAAATTGCCCTTAGGTGCAAGTGTTTGTGCATGGTTTTACGTCTCTATGCGTCTCTGTGTTGCTCCGAAACAGACTGGCGACCTGTCCAGTCTGTTGCATAGACTGCTGGAGATAGGCAACAGCCCCACCGCAACCCTGATGGAATACTGAGTGAAGATGGATAGATGCAAGTTAATTCAAATTTCATTTAATTGATTTATATAACGCCAACTCGCCACAAATATCTCGAGGCATTTTACAGACGATTCAAACAGATGATACAGTCAGACTGGTTCAAAGTTTTCTATCTAAGGAAAACAGGCTAATAGCAATGACTCATTGGCTGGACAGCAATCCCTCACACCAAGCATGCAATGACAGTGGAGAGGAAAAACTCCCATTAACAGAAAGTTACCTCCAGCAGAACCAGGCTCAGGGTGGGCGGCTATCTGCCGAGGCAACTGGGGTTCAAGGAGACAGAAGCAGAAGCATTATAAGAGATGTAAAGTTACTGTATGTCTCATTGTATAATTTAGTCCTACATTTATTCATTTACTGTATTTATTTTTAATTGCCAGAGTCAGTCCTCTATAGTGTCAGAAGAGTTGTCTATTTATATTAATTAGTTTATTATTTATTTGATTTTAAAGCAAGCAGAAAAGGCAGTTAGTATGGCTACATCTTATTAAGAGCTCTTATTAACACCAATACTAAATATTGCTATGCAGTTATCTGTCCTCCTGTTTACGAGTGTGGGAGTGGAAGAAAGAGATTTCTTTTGTTTCCTACTATTTTAAATGAACAGCAACATTCATAGACTCAGACCCTTTGGTTCAGACATTTGCTTCGTTCCGCAGACTCTCACTGCATGCATGCCAATGAGTGTTAAATGGAGTTATTAATTATTTATTTGAAGTGTAGTTTTTCCTGGATGGATTAAACAACAAACTTCAATGATTAAAAATGTACAAAAAAACATTAAAAAATCAGGAATGGATGCATAAGCTATACGTTTATAGCTTATTTCCTTTAGCCTACAGTATATATGGTGTAGGCGTGTGTGTGTGGGTATATATATACATGTAAATTGTTTTTGATGTGCCACTAAAGGGGCTAAAATGTCCTAACCTGGACCTTGGTAATCTTGGTTTTTATGCATGACTGGGGGAGTCAGTTTTCTAACCTCTAAGAGTGTTGGTCTAGTGGTTAGAGCAGTGCGCTTGTGCTCTGAGAAGGTTTCAAGTACCCGGATTGATTCCCACAGCCTGCACTCAAGGTCCCTGAGCAAGACGCATAACCCCACACTGCTCCCTGTGCACCACACAATGGCAGCCCACTGCTCCCCAATGTGGATGGGTTAAATGCAGGGGTAAATTTCTCCAGTGTGAGATCAATAAAGTTTAATTATTATTATTATTATTAATGACTGATAGTTTTCCATGTTGCTGATTTTTTTTGACTCAATAAAATGAACTGGGCCGTCTCCAGAGCAATTAAAAAGAGATGAAGATTTATTGAAGCGTGGAAAGTCTTTTGGAGCCATTTCTATATAAGTGCAGATGCTAAATCCATAATTACATCAGACCTAAGTGACACTGAGGAACTACCAAAGCTCAGACCTAGCATGAATGGGAAAGCGTTAGAAAACCAACAAGATTTTTTAATTTCCCAAATGACTTGTTGCGAAACATTTCATGGTCAAACAATATAAAACCTGAAATATGTTTAGGGAAGTAATTCTGAGAATCTCTATAAAGCAGTAATTTTTGAAGTGGTTATGCATGTTGGTGGCAGTATCAGGCTGTGGGGCTATTGCATACGGCACTGTTCATTCTGCTAAGAGACAATATTAAGGTTAAATGCATTGTTTATTCTTTTTGTGAAGCAAAGTTTCCTTCAATAAACTATTTAAATAAATAATCAAAAGCCTTAAATGAAAAGCAGATTGATGCCCATAATGGCAATTCCTGACTGTGGTGCTGCTGAACAGAAAGCAGTGAAAATAAAGTAAAATATTCTAATCTTCAGGTCAGATGTTCATATATTTTAATTAGTTTTGGGAGGTTTATAGGCTTGAAAGAATAAGTAATAGAAACAGATCATTTCAACCAAAAGTACGAGATATTTATGTCATACTACACCTGCATCAAGGCTAGTGAAATTCAGTCAGCTTGGAGATTTTTAAACTGATTGGTGTCCTTCAGGCGGCAGATAGAAAGTGGCTTTAAATTGTGTGATCTGTCCTTATGCTACCTCTTCATACATTGAATGGTGTCCTTGGTTGGTCGTAAAGCTGAAAGCACAGACAGAGAAATTTTAAGGGGCTTGCAGCACCTGGCATTAAAAAGATATTCTGATTCTATATTCAGAGCTTAAGTAAAAAAAAAAAAAAAACATTAGCTGAAAAGTCATTATGTTTATGCTCATTTATTTTAACCCCTGCTCACTTCCTTCTGCACATTACACCACAGGAGCTCAGGATGTTCATGCATTTTCAGTGCTCTGATTGAGAGTCTGACCTCGATAAAATGACACGGTGCCAGCAACACAAAGAAAGGGAGGAAAAATATGCAGGGTCCAGTGGAAATTTCATTTTCATGCACACCACAAAGCCAAAACTAGTTTCTCTGTTTCTTTGTGCCCCCCACAGGACCCAACTGCTACGCGGACACAGAGGTGATACCAGCCGGCCGAGAAGTGAAGATTGACGACTGCACAATCTGCTACTGTACGTACGAGGAGGGCACATGGCAAATTGAACGACAGGCCACCTGCAGTAAAAATGAATGCTAACAAAGCTAAAGACTAGCACAGCTGAGGAGGGACGCCCTTTCCATTCCAAATGCACACAACCGGGCTGTCACCCAGTTCGCTGGTCATCAGGGGGATACAGTGGCACTCCAACAAGTCAGCGTTCATACGGTGGTCACTCCTCTACAACTGAAAAACTTTTATGGACATTTCTAATCTTCACACAGATTATCTATTTATCTATGTATTCAATTATTTCTGAATATATAAAAATATATAAGGTCATGCTAATCTAGTGAGAAAAATATTTTTTATAGTTTCTGTATTTTAATAAGCAATGTACTGGACCAGAGGTCAAAATCATCAAAAGAATGTACAGAACACACACAGCTGTCTCTGGAGGTGAAAACCTCAATTCCTAAACATCTGGTATAGCCCTGACCTGTCCCAACTCCAGTGCAGAAAAAAAGAGCAAAAACCAATCCTGACATCATTTCTGACACCGTCTATACACCAACCAGATTCCTGGACTGCAGCATTCCTGATTCATCTGTCCCAACACCTTGCATAACATCAGTCCCAATAACAGTAGCAACACCAGTTCAAAAACTTTACCCAACAAACCCCATTCCAGGCCTGACTTAAGTCCTCAAAGCAGTTGGACAAAAGTCCTGACACCAGTCCACTTGACCAGACTTCAGTCCTGGCAATCCCCTTACCTATTCATGCACAAGTCCCTGATTTATCCATACCCCAGTCCTAACACCAGTCCTGACCAATCCATACACCAGTCTTGACCAATCCATACCCCAGTCCCAACACCAGTCCTGACCAATTCATACACCAGTCCTGACCAATCCATACCCCAGTCCCAACACCAGTCCTGACCAATTCATACACCAGTCCTGACCAATCCATACCCCAGTCCCAACACAAGTCCTGAATAATCCATATCCCAGACCCAATAACAGTCCTGAGCAATCCATACAACAGCCTTGACCAGTACATGCACCAGTCCCAACACCAGTCCTGACTAATCCATACCCCAGTCCCAACACCAGTCCTGACAAATCCATAAACCAGTCCCAGCCACAGTCCTGAGCAATCCATACAACAGTCTTGAACAATACATGCACCAGTTCCAACACCAGTCCTGTCCAAGCCATACACCAATCCATACACCAGTCCTGACCAATCCATACACCAGTCCTGACCAATCCATACACCAGTCCTGACCAATCCATACACCAGTCCTGACCAATCCATACACCAGTCCTGACTAATCCATACGACAGTTCCAACACTAATCCTGTTGCCAGTCCTTACACTGCGTGCCCACATTCCCAATAACAGTCTTCACACACATTCTGACACTGTTCTCGAACACCAGTCAGCTCTACTCTCA
This sequence comes from Cyprinodon variegatus, assembly GCF_000732505.1. Classification (NCBI taxonomy): domain Eukaryota; kingdom Metazoa; phylum Chordata; class Actinopteri; order Cyprinodontiformes; family Cyprinodontidae; genus Cyprinodon; species Cyprinodon variegatus. Next base: position 2,212,701 of record NW_015150464.1, read on the forward strand.
TTGCCAGTCCCATCACCAGTCCATACCACCAAAGTGCAGATCAGACCATCTTTTTAAAAAAACCAAAGATGGACAAATTTTAGTTGAATAAGATTATCAACTTAAATGCAGAGAACTGCAAAAGTATTCACACCCCCTGAACATTTCCATATATAGTCATCTCAGTGTTTTTTTATTGGGATTCAATGCGATAGACCAACACAAAGTAAACCATGATAGGGCAAGAAAGAAGAGTCACTTGAGCAGTAAACAGAGTCCATCCATGTGGATTTCATTTCAATCTCAGGATATCCCCAGGAGTCCCCTAAACACACCCCATAGCTTTGTTAGAGAATACTGGGGAGAAAACAGCACCATGAGGATGAAGGAACTCAGCAGGTCAGAGATGAAGCTGGGAGAGGAATAGAGATAACCGTAGGAAATCAGTTTGCTCCATGGAAAAAAAAAATATGGAGTGAAGATAGACACGGTTCTTGAGTGATACAAAAAAATGTGAATGACCAATAGGCCGTAGATTCTTAGAAATTAGATTTTAACATCGGTTTCTCATTAGATATCCAAAACAAACAATGTGTCTATGTAAAGAATAGGAAACATTTGAACCAATCAGAGGCAATTAGCCAAGAAAGAGACTCCAAAATACTCACCTGTCATCATTTTGACCCAACAAATGTGTTCAATTCTAAGATTTTTGTTTAAAAAATTTGTTTAATTTTCTATCCACTTTACATATTATGTACCACATAATTTTACTCATTGGTCTATCATAAGAATATCCCAGTAAAACACTATGAAGGTTGTGGTTGTAACATGAAAGATGTAAAAAAAAAAAAAAAAAAATCAAAGGGTGTGAATACTTGGGTGAGAAATTGTTGCAGTAGAAAGAAACAGGATGGTTAGTGAAAACGACTCGACTGTTTCTGCATCTCTTTCATCATTTCTGGATGTTCAAATGTGCTCTGATTTGAAAGTGCTTTTTTTGTAATTCTCTTCGTATTGGTGTTCCTGTTTGAAATAAATGCCGATCTGTGCTCTGTAAATGCTCAAATAGCAACTTTTTATAGTCCATGTCGGTGGTGTTTTGTATTGACAGTCTTACAAACGAATAAAAATGTTTCTGGTTTTATTCGAGTGAAATGAACTGATTGGACCTTTTTTTTTTTTTTTTTGGCTAGATTTCCCACAGTTCCCCTTTAATGTGATATAACTGAACAAATCCCCCCCTCTGGTGTATACATTTTCAGAAGTTTTGAAGTTCTGGGATTGGTTAGGTTTGTGTGAAAGCTGCAGGTAAATATTTAATGAGCTGTCGAGAGGATGTGAAGCTACCTGCTGCAGCTATATTTCCAGCTGCTCTAAGCATCACAGTATAAACAGGAAGCGCTAGCCAGGAGAATACTGATTGTCCTGAGCCGCATTTGGATTTCTGAGTTCACTAATAAAGGCCAGACAGAAGGCTGCAACGCTGCTGATTCCAATTTAGTTCAAGAATTTCAACACAGAAAGGAGTTGCTTTACTTTCTTCTCGCCTTCCTATTCAATATCGGGTTGTGGAGTAATGAATGCAGCTTGTCGTGGCCCATCGACCAGCAGATCAAAATGAAAATGAATAATTTAAGTTGGGGTTATGAGCAGCCGTGGGCCGGCTGTGGTAAACGGATGCAGGTGTTGTGTTTCTGTTTCTCTCCTCTTATCCTTTGCATTAGTAGGGCAGCCTCTGTGTGTTGCCCCGTCTGCAATGTGCGGGCCATGCTGTAAAACTCTTTGATCGAGAGGTTGCCAGACAACCGGATGACCGTGCATCTCCAGCGGCGAGACGTGCCCGTCAGACAGACAGCAGGATTGAGGTAAATACGCCTAAGTGCATGTGCACGCTACATGACAGGCTTCTTTCAGAACAGCTGGGGAGCACAGATCTATTAAGATCTTAACTCCTCTGTCTCTTCTTACTGTAAGAGCTTCCATCAAAACAAATCCATTCATCCATGCTGTGCAGGATTTGAGCTTATTTTCTCTCTAATCCTTCTTTTGAATAGAATCGCTGCAATATTTCTATATTCGTTCATTTTTCCGAGATAATGTTTAATTTTCCATGCAGCTCACCTGCTGTGGGGTAATGATCATGAGCAGGGGGGCGGCTGTCTGCCACCACTGTCCCTGCCCTGGTCATTAAGAAGCTTCGGATCAGTCCATTTAACATACAGTAGAAACCAGACATGAATATAAACTTAATAAAAGGGCATTTCTTTGCCACACTTCTTCTTCCAGTTTTATCACCCACTTCATTTTTATCTGCTATATAAATTTCATTGGATTGGTCAAATAATTTGGTATCATTCCTCAGTAATTTGGCCCATTCCTTCAAACAGAACTGGCTTCACATCTGCCAGTAAATCTCCCAAGAGGCTAAGATCAGGGCTGGTCGCTCCAAAACTTTAAATGTATTCCTTAACTGACCTTATAACTAATTTGAAAGTGTAAACTGAATAGCCATTGTTGATGCTTTGAGATGTTCCTTCTTCCCGTTAATTTTCTTTCCTTATTGTGCTATCCTTCCTGCTGCAAAATACCCCCCTCAAACTTTACACATGAGATGATGTTTTATGAATTGCAAGTTTCCCCTTTTAGGAAAGGAAGTATCCCTTTATAGTCATACAGTGAGGAATGTGCCGTCTCCTTTTCCTCCATCCTTTGAAGGGATCCACGACGAGTTGAACATGTAAACCTAAATATGTTATAATATTCCTATTACTTCACAATTCTCATATGTAATAATAAAACCTTTTACTATATATAAAAAAATATCCTTTGTTAGATTTTTTCCCCTATGGAGGTCGCCATTTTTCTCCTGCGCAATGCATGCTGGGTTGATGATGTGTCTTACTAAACAGAAACCTGCAAGAGGGCTTTATAATACCAGTTGTTTTTAACATATTATGTTTGACTGGTGCAAGTTGAGACGATGTCACACTGCATCACTGCCGCAAAGTTTTCCTGAGCTGTTATACATAAGATATTTGTTGAAACAAGCAGCTGTGATCTACTGTTTGCTACATTAGCTACAGCCAACACCATTAGCAGAAGCTAACTGAAAGCAACGTTAAATCAGCAGATAATGAAGTGAAGGCTCTTCCAAATTAGTTCACAATACTTGTTTCCATTAAACATCAATTTGTGTAAAATTGTAGTTGTGAAAATTTATTTACAATAGAATAGAATAGAAAATCCATTTCTCACAATGGGGAAATTCTGGTGTTACAGCAGCAAAAAAAGATTATAGCAAAAGTGGTCACACAAATGTGGACTTTAGAAAAGTTTATAAAATTAACATAATAGTGAAGAGTTCATAAAAAGTAGAATAAAATACTGTAATGTAAATAGTTTTTACAGTATAAATGCTGTGCACCTGCAAAAATCAGTAGGGATGCACGATATTGGGATTTTGGCCGATATCCGATATGCCGATATTTTAAAACTCATGTAGCTGATAACCGATATCGATACTGATGTTAAAGCTGGACAAAAATAAGTAGTCATTGAAAATAGCAGTTTTGTTATTAATTTCTGACACTTTGAAAAATAATA
>NW_015150464.1:2216785-2220067 GCF_000732505.1 Cyprinodon variegatus
GATTATATCGTGCATCCCTAAAAATCAGCATTAGTGTAACAACTTATTGAGTTTGTTGGGAACAGTGATGGTTATAAAGTCTTCCATGTGCTGGGAGGAAGGATCTGTGATAAAGCTCCCTGGTGCATTTAGGGTCAAGCAGTCTGTAACTGAAGAAACTTTCCAGTTATGTAACATTTGTTAAATGGAAACACTGCAATTTCTAAAAAAAAATAAAAATAAAAATTTTACAATATAAATTTTAGCAATTTAAAAAAAAAAAAAAATTTTACACAATACATTTTTTATGCTTTGATGTGGTGTTTTTCAGTCGTATCGAAATTCTTATATTTTTCAAAACTGCAATCACTTTACAGGAGTGGGCGATCTGCAGCTGAACCTTACTGCCATAAAAAGACAAGACCAGAAGTAGTTGGAGGATGATGATGCCCACTAGAGCCTTGGCTAAAATATGGATGTTACTCATATGTTTCCAGCACCGTTGCCATCTTGTCTTCAGAGTTATTTGTGTGCACTTTTAATTATTGGAAATAACTTAATTGGGTAAAAGTTCAAAAAAATATCCACTGGACTTGATTTCCAAGATTTAAAGACGTTTCGCCACCTCTCCAGAAAGCTTTCTCAATTCAAATGTCAATTCAACATCAAATGTTGTCAAATTCAACATCAAATTCAAATGTTAATTGGGAACTTTGCATTTTCAAATTTTGCAGAATATCAACATAGTATTGTGCAAGTTTGTAACGGATATGCATTTAATGGTTGGCTAAGGCTAAATGAATAATTGAAAGACATAATGAAATGGAGGAAAAAAAAGCTTCACTTTAGTAGTATTCTGAAATTGAGCAAATTTAAAGCCGTGAATATGTCGTTTTAATTATACGTTTTTTAAATCAGAATCTGTGAATGACTCAACCATAGAAAAACTGTGATTAAGAGGAAATGAAGCAGAGTCTTTCACTTTGAAATCAAATTCCCTGAGAACTATGCATCTAAACGGCATCAAAGACAGGCTATTAATTGGACACATCTGTTGGAGAGGCCCATAAGAGATTAGCCTGGTCTCTCCCAGACTGAAACCATGTAATTAGGCTACTGCCCCAGCCTGGACAATGCGCACTGAGATGAAATGTGTTCATAATACAGAAGGTGATGAAATACATTATTCATTTACAGCAATCAGCCAGGTTCTGTCTTTTAAAATAGAGCATCATTTGAAATAATGTTTAGAGAACCCCTCAGAGTGGTCAACAAAGAGAAGAAGAAATTCAGCCAGCGCTGCTTCACAGAGAGCAGAGAAATAAGATGCAGCAATGAATGTCATGCAGACACAAAGGCTCCTTGTAAGAAGTTTGGAAAATAACCAATTCTGAACAAAAATGTGTTTTTAACAGAGAAGGTAGATAAAAAAAAACTGAAAATAAATAAACAGTCATTTTGAAGCTGTTGTTGCTGGACAAGACATTGTGCAAGGAGCAACAAGAGTGGAAATTCATGAATTTTGATCATGGAGATCATAACATAAACAGAAGGTTTGGGAAAGATGAAAAAGTTGGACCATCTGTTTTGTTTTTGGTGAAGTATTCAAAAAACTTGCATCTGGGATTACATGCATACGGGTGTATAGAGCAGCGAGTCACTCAGACATCTGTGAAAGCTCCATTAATGCACAAAAATATATGCAAGGTTTTAAATATCTATGCTCCCATTCAGACTTGGTATTGAAAGCATTTCCTGATCATTTGGGCTGGATAATATCAAGCCACTTTCTGGAAGCATCGCCACAGCAGGGCTCCTTAGAACAGCTCCCATCCAGTGTCAGCTAGAAGAGGCTCCAGTGAACTCTGAACAGCAGAAAGCAAGCCGGACTGCAGGGGAAAAGAGAAACTTTGCCCATTTGGCCTCAGGCATAAAAATCCTTCACATGCTGAACACCTTTCTGCTTTCCTGAAGGGGGAAGACGACCATTCTGTGGTGTAGTTGTTTTCCTAGTTCTATCTTTTGAAGTTAAACAAGACATTTACAGGAAAAAGGATATTTAAAAGCTTCCAGTTAAATAAGAGGAAAACTAAGCTTGTCCTTTGATCTAACACCTTGGAGAACCACCGCAAGTAGTCTTTAATAGTCTTTTTAATTTTTGGATTCTTTCAGTACTTTGGTCTACTTTAAATCCTCGTTAGGGGTTAAAGTCTAGAATTTGACTAGTCTGCTGGAAAACTTTGAATATGTTCTTTTTACATCCACCATGTACTATATTTGCAGCAAGAATTGGGATCACCGTCATGCTGATGATTCTTCATCCATTTTCCATCACGCTTATCCCAAGCATGGTCGCCATCTCCAGCCGTCAATGGGCGAGAGGCGCGGTCCACCCTGGACAGGTCGCCAGTCCATCATAGGGCAACACAGAAACAAACAACCATTTCCACACACACTGACCCACTTAACGAGAATTTAGAGAAGCCAATTAACATAACAGTGCAGTGGGAGGAAGCCAGAGTACCCAGAGAGAACCAACGCATGCACAGGGAGAACATGCATACAGACCCAGGGTGGACTTGAACTCAGGATCTTCTTCCTGCAAGGCAAAAGTGCTACCTACTGCGACACCGTGCACACTCACACCTAAGGAGAATATAGAGAAGCCAATTAACCTAACAGTCATGTTTTTGGACTATGGGAGGAAGCGGAAGTGCCCGGAGAGAACCCACGCATGCTCAGGAAGAACATGCAAACTCCATGCAGAAAGAGCCCGGGCCGGGAATCAAACCCGGAACCTTCTTGTCCTTCCCCCTGTTCCACTGATCAGCCTGCTAACGATCCAGCTAAAACCAAACTTCAGGTATTTAAGATGCATTTTTTTAAGCGTTTTTTAGTATCTCAAGAGAACCACTTATTAAAGCTTTTATCCTCTTTTCAGGTGGATTTGACCTTTATTTTTACAAAAGTAAATGTGCTAAAGAGATTACGGAAATAATAAGTTCTGAAGTAGTGACTATTTAACTCTGATATCCCATTAGAATCCAGTTTCACGTTTGAAGCCTACAGATGGCATGTGCTAATGCCATGTTTAAGGCAACTAGTTATATGGTCATAAATTAGGCCCAGATCATCAGCCCTCCACTACTTTGCATGACAGCGTTGCAGAGTTTTGACCTGGCAACATGCCTTACAGCTAAAAGTCTCCACCTTGCTCCCAGTTTTTGAAAGGCTCTACAGTCATTTTGCTCCATTTGGATATTGCATTAAAACCCAGAGATATTCTGTCTAAAGAGAAGAGAT
>NW_015150464.1:2221830-2223836 GCF_000732505.1 Cyprinodon variegatus
ATCCTCTTCCGTATGATTTCCTTAAGTTTCGTAAGGTTTTTTAAGGTATGTACTTGGGATTCTTTATTCTTTCTACGTTTGCTTTTGTCTTAGCTTGCTCAAAGAATCAGATCATCTTTTTTTTGTACCTTTGCTGAATTATTTATTATTGCAAATTATGAGCTAATGAAGAAAAACTACCCCATATTGTATTATTAATACAAAACAAAGCTTAAAGTTGTCTTTCTGTAGCAATGGCCTTGGAGACGTATTATATTTTGTCACACAAAAAAACACTAACCTTAATCTGTGTTGGTCGTTTGGGGGATTTCATGTGATGCACTGATACGGGGGTGTCAAACTGATTTTAAATGCAGCCGCTTCTGCATCATCAAGCTTTAAAAGGTTCAGATGAGGCTGTATATTGGGCCACTGTTATTTACAATTTATGTAAATGGTCTTTGAGATAATTTATATGATGCTATTCGTCACTTTTATGCTGATTATACAGTAATATAAAGTTCCTCTTTCTTAGCCTCAAAATCCCTTTAGCTGTTACAGTCAGCTTTTAAAACTGTTCAGTTCTGTTTCTTTCAGCTTAACTTTCTGCTTAATACTGATAAATCAAAGCTTATAATCTTCTCTAATGACAAACATCTACCTTCTAACCTTCCCTGATTGTCAACTGTGCATGGGGTTGAAATTCAAATGGTCATTTCATGTCTTATCAGCACATTAACAAATTCATTTTCAAGATGAAATTATTTTAAGAGATAAACATTGTTTTTCTTTGCAAAGTAGGAAACATTTGATCACCTTTTTACCTTCTGTGGACTATAGAGACCTTAAAAGTTCTGCATGTTTCAGGTCATTTTTTATTGACACTGCATACTGTTTATAACCATTCATTGCGTTTTGTCACTGGTCTCAGTTATACTGTACATCACTGCCATATGCAATTACACATCCTCCATCCCTATATGCTCGTAGTTTCTCCCGCTGGCTGCCTGTTATCTACAAATCTATTCTTGGACTTCTACCCTATTTAAGAGAGCATACTTGTAGAAAATGTAATCGATATGGACTCATCTCAGGATATTATCTTGGTGGAGATTCTGAGAGTTAAAACTGAATTGGGAAAATAGGCTTTTAAATTCTGAGCCCCATCGACCTGGAATGATGTACAGGAGAACCTGAAATTGAGAACTCTTGTATTCCTGAGGTTAAATCTATTATAAATAGCAGAGTAAAAAGCATTTTTGGGAGTTGTGACTGCATTTTATAAACTGATAATGTTTCTGTGCATGATATATGCATGAAGTTGCATGGCCAGGAAAAGAGGTTTTTAATCTGGGGTGCACGGTGTCGCAGCCGTTAGCACTGTTGCCTTGCAGCAAGAAGGTCCTGAGTTTGAGTCCATCCTGGGTCTTTCTGCATGGAGTTTGCATGTTCTCCCTGTGCTTGCGTGTGTTCTCTCCGGGTACTCTAGCTTCCTCCCACAGTCTAAAAACATGGCTGTTAGGTTAATTGGCTTCTCCAAAGTGTGTCAGTGTGTGTGTGAATTGTTTGTTTCTGTTGGCCTGCAATAGACGGGCAACCTGTCCAGGGTGGACCCCGCCTCTCGCCCATTGACAGCTAGAGATAGGCACCAGTACCCCTCGCAACCCCGGCTGGGATAAAGCGTGATGAAAAAATGGATGGGTGGAGTTTGTACCTTATTTAATGACACTTGGTTTCATCATTTAATTTACACAGAGGAAACTGCTATGGTATTATGATTTTACTCATATTTATTTTGCAGTTTTTTTCAGTTTGAAAATGTAAAGCTAACACATCTTTCTACTTTATGATGATATGTAAAAAAAAAAAAAATAAATAAAGAGGATAAAAATCAAAAATCTTACAAGTGTGGCAGGCATTTGTTTTCAGCAAGCTCCCTAAGTCTTTAGTGGGATCTCTAGAGGCGGTCTTTCCTGTGGATATCGATTTTCAGTTCTTAAAGGAATAGTACACCCAAAACATGATTA
>NW_015150464.1:2225664-2228687 GCF_000732505.1 Cyprinodon variegatus
TAAATCCTAACCGTAATCTTTTATCTCTTCTCTTCAAAATGCCTCCTCTGCCATCGTCCTGCTGTTGTTACATTTTGTAGGTGTGACCTAAGCTACAGGCGCTGCGACTTTCTCTCTCTCCCATGGGTAATATTTATTTGGTTAACTAAGTTTTCCTCCAACCTGAGCTCTGGATCTTTGCAGCTCATCCAGTTAGATCGAAGCCCATGTGTTGGTAGGTTTGCGCTTCGTCATAGTCTCTCAGTGATTCAGATAATGGACTAAACATTTGACATTATGACATTGATTGATAACTTATTCTCTTATACTCTTTAAAAAAAAAACCTGAAACCTTCACTGCACAACCAGATTTAATCTGAGATTAAAAAAACACGCAGGAGGGATTTTCTGTGCTGGTTAGACGGCTTGATTGATGGCAGTGGGTTTTGTTTACAGGGCAGATGGGATTGTACATAAATGCATGCCACACTTTTCAGAACTGCATCTCTTTCCTTCTTTTATAACAGATCCTAACAAAACACATTAATCATTACTGATAAAAAAAATCAAACAAAAAGTAACTAAATGGGTAACGGACTGCAGCCTCACCCTGTATTGTGTCCACAGACATAAAATTACTAAAAAGCTGATAAGGCTGATCCCAAAATGTGTTTTTTAATCATTTTTAACTTTTCCTACACTGAGATGAACTTATCCAAGGTCTTGTCTGTGAAGCCTTCTCGAGTACCAACTGTTGATATTACAACTCTTTATATTATCTCAGTGAATAAGCTGAACCTCTTCTAATCGACACAAATAAAGAAGCAGAAGCAAAAGTAAAAGCTCGATGGTAAACGCATTCGACGCTCGTTCAGTTGTAAAAGCTCTGAGGGAAGACAAAGCCTGATCGAAGCTTGAAATCAAAACACCTCTGAGTAAAATTCAATCAAAGCTTTGAAAGTATCCATCCCTCCTGCATAAATATTGAGACTGTGTCAGTGGCTCTGCTGTTTGCTGTCTTATCAAATGCATGGAGGGCTTTGAGAGATTCGACAGAGCGGGAAATGTTCCATGAGCTCACGAGACAGAAAAATAAGCACATCTTCTGACGCTACCTGTCTACACCTCCAGAGTTGGGAACTTTAGATTAACGGTATCTGCAGAAAGCAGCCACTGCAGCTCCTCATATCTACTTTTATCACCACAGCAGCAGGACATCGTTCAGCTGTGATGCCTAAGTGAGCTGCTTTTGTGCACTCCTCACTTATTAGAGGTGAATAATTATGTCGGGTTGTGCGTTCTTTTTTATATTATTAATACTGTTGCAGAGTTTATCTTGCAACAGGAAGAGCTCGATGACAGCTGAAGGTTATGAATATTTAATTCCATTTCGTTTCAATTTCAGTTTCAGTGGGAGCTCCGGGCTTTTAGCCCTTTGAATAGGAGAAAAGGCTTGTTATCTGTAAGTGCATTTAGGCTTTCTGCCTAATAAGGCACTGTTATTATCAGCAGCGTGGCTCATTAGTATATTCCTGATTGTTCTTTCAGGAAGTAGAACCCTTTGAATTTTAGCTGAGGAAATCCCTGGCTTCTGTTCCTCTGTTCTTCCAAATCCAACTGACTGTAACTGAAAGTTAATTTCACTGGACAGCTGTTAAATGATGCTAAGATGCTTTGTGGATTCTATTTGTGCCCTCTGAAATCATTTCAAAGCGCATCACCTCAAATCCATTAAACCCACCTTTGAACCTCCAGACACTCCTCGGAGCCCGCCTGTAACATTCCCATGTGATTACGACGCTCCTTGATCAATCCGAGTGAATCACTTCATGATCGAGCGCTCGGGTCCCCAGCGTCTAGGGCCTGAAATTGTCCTTTATAGATTAGGTATTATATCTCCAGCTCGCCTCCTCTACCATTAGCAAGATATTCACTTTTTCAATTTCACCTCTCTGTCTCCTCTGGCCGCCAGATGACAGCGACAATTGCAATTGCACAATTGGAAAGCGAACTTTCTCCTCTGTTCTCACATGTGTGCCACACACCTCTCACACGGTGACAGATGTGCTCCGACTATCTCGGCATTACCGGAGCATTAGATGGAAATCAAACAACTTATGTGGCTTTGTTTTGGAGTTAAGAGGTAATCCAAACCAGGGAGCAAGCAAATATCTCCTATTTTCTCTGAATGACTCAAGCTTGAGGGCCGACTGCTGGTTCAATCTTTCCCTTTCCATCACCGGCTGTTAAAGGCCAGGTAGCTGAGTGATAAGGCTTTAGAGCATCTCAGAGGACACTGTTACAATTTCATCCAGCGCAGACAGACGATGCAATGTGACCTGTTTGCAGAAGACTTTTTTTTTTTTTCTTTTTTCAAGAGGCAGAGCCGCAGTGAACCGGGCACATCTGCATAAGCTGTTGTTAGACAACAGATACTGAAGCCGATGGTCGGGCTATCATAAAGAGGCAGCTCTTCTCTCGGCCCTGTGGAATACTAAGTGTTTGTATTTGCAGCGCAACATTCATCTTGTAGGGTTTTTTTTCTTTTTATTTCACAGCCTTCAAACTGTAATTTATCATAAAGGCCGTGATACAGAGAGCCTGGTCTTACTGCATTAGCCACCGGCTCACATGCTGCAGCACATCGCCTCGGGTTATACAACAACTACACCAGGGGTTAGATTAAGATAACAAAAAAAATGAATAAAAACAAACTTCTTTTTATTTTGGTATTTTATTTCCTGGTTGAGAGAAGAAAAGTGAAGGTATAGAAATAGATAAATTTGTTGATAATCCAGGTGTAAAATCCTGTAAAGCAGGGCATACACTGTACGATTTTGTTTGCCTTTTCAGGCCGACTTTCCAGTCGTGCGAGAATCTCTCAACAGGGCCGACTTTCAGCCTGATTTTGCGTTGTTTAGTGTACAGGGGGTAACGAGGGGCGATCAGTACGGTGGCCCTGAAGTGCAAACTGCAACTACAAATCTAAAAGCGCAACTACATTAAGGAAATAGTAACTACATAAAGCAAAGCGCAACTACATT
>NW_015150464.1:2229097-2237344 GCF_000732505.1 Cyprinodon variegatus
ATGTAGTTGCGCTTTGCTTTATGTAGTTACTATTTCCTTAATGTAGTTGCGCTTTTAGATTTGTAGTTGCAGTTTGCACTTCAGGGCCACCGTAGATCAGCCTCTCACAACGACCTCCCCATCAGGAATCGTGAGGTCGGGAGAGAATCAAACATGTTTAAAATTCAGTCGACCGTCGTAAGGTGTTCATGGGCAAATCGCTCAATGGGCAAACAAGGATTCTTCTTCTTCCTCTCAGATGAAAACTTAAAAGCATGGCGGGGGTGGGAGTGAAATGTTCTTTCTGTAAAATTGACAGACCATAGTAGCCACGTTTGCTCAGCCATGTCTTTGTCCAAATACGTCGCCGCCTTTTCCTTTAATGGCTGTTCGCACAAAACTGCACAAATTGCCAAGGCAGCACGTTTCACTCTAGTGAGCTTCATATTCCTCTTCTACTTGTTTGGCTTTTGGCTCAAACTGTACGTTTTTAGATGTAAAGTGTGAGCAGGTAGATCACATCAGAGCGTCCGGCTGCACATACATTGTGAGCTGTGAATTCACACTGTACGATAAAACCCTGCGTTTTCATCGTACAGAGTGAGCTGTAGCTGCGTGCAACGATTGAAAAAAATCGCACAGTGAATGCCCGGCTTAAAGTACTTTACATACTTTTTACTGCAATAATATAAATGTACACATTTGTTTAATCCAGTTTTTACTTTTCCATTTTCCATTTTCTCCTGCATTATCCGGGGCCGGGTCGCCGAGGCAGCAGTCTAAACAGAGATGCCCAGACTTTCCGATCCACAGCTGCTCTAGGGGGGGACCTCGAGGCGACACCAGGCCAGCTCAGAGACATAGTCCCTCCAGCGTTTCCTGGGTCTTCCACGAGGCCTCCTCCCAATACAATATGCCTGGAACACCTCCCAATGGAGGCAACCAGGAGGCCACAGATGCCCGAGCCTCCTCAGCTGGCTTCTTTCGATGTGGAAGAGCAACGACTCTACTCCAAGCTCCTTCCGGGTAACTGAGCTCCTCACCCGATCTTGAAGGGTGCGTCCAGCCACCGTGTGAAGGAAACTCATTTCGGCCGCTTGTATTTGTGATCTTGTCCTTTATATCATTATCCAGACCATAGGTGAGGGTGGGAGGAGTTTAGGTATCTCGGGGTCTTGTTCACGAGTGAGGGACGGATGAAGCGTGAGATTGATAGCCGGATCGCTGCGGCGGCGGCAGTGATGCGGTCGCTGTGTCGGACTGTCGTGGTGAAGAGGGAGCTGAGTCAGGGGGCAAAGCTCCCGATGTACCGATCAATCTACGTTCCCACCCTCACCAGATTTAACTTTTAATAAATATATTCAGTGTAGGAGGACAGCAAACCTCACAATATTGTTCTATTTACATAAATAAATGGACAACAATTTGCTATACTGTGAGTTAGAACAACATTTAATTTGATTTCAGGTTTTTCTGCAAGCCCTCCCCCCCTCTACACATTTGTGTATTCACCCCACCAAGCTAACTGTCATTATCGTACTGCTAATTACCTTTAAAATGACCAACCAATGTACATGAGATTGAAGAAAGACGGAAAAAAACTAGCATCTTCCTTACCTATCACTGTAACATCATACCTTCTTGCAGTGATACATTAAGTCCTATCTAAATCTTTTATTTAGGGAAACTTGTTGAAGAACCAGATTTCATACATAGCCAGTTTATGAGCTGAAAAGGACCAACAAGGCAAGGCAGGGCCTATTTCTATTGCTCATTCCCAAACAGACCAATTTCTTAATGAGAGACTACACTATAAAACAATGTCTAAACCACACCTTAGTAACAATAAATATATTATCTCGTCTTGCCTTGTCTTATCATTCACTATTTCAGCTTAAAAAATGACAGTTTATCCCCCTGTCTGTCTGTCTGAAGATTCTTTTTGATTTAATTTGATTAAATATGCAAGTAAAGTTACACATTTGTAGTTTTTTTTTAACTAATTTTTCAGACTGGAGGTTTATGTTTATGTCCCTTTTTTATTTCCTTATGTTTCCTGTCTCTATTCCACTCGGCCAATTTTCAGCTGTGTCCATTTACGGTTTTGCCGTCCGGTTTTTGCTCAGGGACAGGTCCCATTTGGACTAATAGAATATATACTATCAGAAGGAATATAAGACTGATTATAAGAATGTTAAGGACCACAAGGGTCAAACCGAACACTCTGGCTGTTACTGTGAACACATTTAAAATATACTGAGCACAGTATGGACGTTCCATCAGAGACTTTCCTTCCTGTAGAATCTCAAGAAGCACAACTTCCCTCAGTTTTTCCTGTGTTCATCCATCACTGTACAGTTTGGCTCATTCACAAAACAGAATTACAAAGAAAAATCAGGTCTACAGAGATCCATGACTGTAGGTCTGGGGCCGATAACAGAGCTGCTAAAATCTGTGCAGATCCCACACATGCTGGACACAAAATCTTTAGAGTTTCACCTTTAGGTCAGAGCGCTATTCACAAAAACCAGTGGAGAAAGTGTCTTCCCCAGTTTCTCATTGATAAACACAAAAGCTTCAGCCGAGTAGTCTGTTTCTGTGAAACGAAGCCTTCAACCTGATTCTCTGTAAAAAAAAAAAAAAAAAAAACTGAATGGACTTAAACTTATATTTTATTTCATCTACAGTAAAGTTTGTGTATTCATGTTTAACGTGTGTACGCTGAAAGCATTTGCAGTAAAGCCAAATGTGTTTGTGAGCACCGTTTTGGCTAATTTAGCATATTCTGATTGTAAGATTCTAGCTGGTTCCCCATACACCATTACACATATATTGATAAAAGTAGACCACAACTCGTTGCAGCTTTTATAATAAAGCAGGTAGGTTCACCTCGGTCAAAGCACAAGGAAACAGCCTTGTAGGGGGATGGGGGCGTTGAGCTGGAGGGGATTAATAATAAAAACGAGGTCTCAAAGGAACAAGTCTATCTGTCTCTGCAACTGAAAAAACCCATTACTTTTAGTGTGTCTTTGGCTAATGCAGCATCCTGAACGTAATTGAAAATCTGAGTTGTGTTATTATGCACAGATCAATAGCAGGAATGTGGAGTGGGGGCTCTTATGTCTCTTTTAGAGCACAGAAAATGTTCCTAAAAGTAGAATTGATGTATTGTTAAAGAGCCTTTTATGCCGGATCCCGCTTTCCTCTCACATGAGCTCCTAATCCACTGCCTCTCCATGCGTTAGTTTCATTTCAAACTCCTCTTTTTCTAGGGCTTCCTGTCACAAGGTCTGGCAGTTCTCACCAATGCAAGCATATCCAATGTTATTTTCAGAGGGCTTCTATACCTTCGCTGCATGAGCGACTGCATGGTGTTTCTTAGACTTGAACGGATGCATTTGTTTGCTTCATTTTCTGTGCCTTTTTTTTTTTTTTTTTTTTCCTTTTTTTTTTTTTTTTTTTTTACAACCATTTAAATAACAGCAGTGGGGTTGGAAGATCTTTTTTTTGCTTTTTTTATTACATTTTACAGTTCAGATAAGAAGCAGTGCTAGGTCTCTTATAAAGCCCAAGGTTATTTATTTTTTGGATCAAAGGGTTGTGTTAGATAATGGTGCATTTGTAGGTGGTTTGAAACCTTTTACACATCAAAATATCCAGATTTTAGGTGGTTTCTAAAACCCTGCAGTAGTTTCCCTTTAAAACATATGATAGAATGGGACCAAGCATTTGCAAATATCCTTTGATTCCTGGGTTTGAACCCCAGATGGCTTCATGGAGAGAGGACTGATGGCCTCTAGATATGGTGCGCCTGCTGTTCCTCTGCCCAAAACACAGCTCTGCATGCATTAACCTCAAATTTGATCACAGATTTTTCACAAAGAAGAAAAACAAATTAATTCAGTATTTGGAATGGATGTTGTTGTTCAGAAATTACAGGCACAGCACTCACTGGCATCCCTGCTGTCAATATTTTTCACATGACCCCCTCTGCTAGTTGGACAGCACTTAGTCATCAAATTGGAGTATAAAGAGAAAGCACTCTTTAACTGTTCCTCCTTGCACAATGTCTACAGCAGGTCTTCTCCTCTCTTGTCTTGTCTTTTAGTTTGCATTTTGATAAACACATAATGCACATATTGAAACAAGGCAGCAAAAACAGCCCACAGCCATACAGATCCAAAACCGTACAGTGTTTATTGTTTAAAAGCTTAACATTGTATTCTGAAAAAAATGCCCACATCTCCAGATAGATCCAGTTTCTAAGGCTATGTTCACACTGCAACCTGAAGTGACCCATATACGACCTGGATCTGATCTTTTCATGGCTGTCTGAACAACACAGATCGATTTTTTCCAATGCAACCCAAGCCGCTTGGTTATGAGGTCCTGAATCCGATACGAATCTGATCTTTTCAAATGCGACCTGTGTCTGAACGGACAGTTCGCATGCATCCGACCTGAACGCCATTAATACCTGAAAAAGGTCACTATTCTGGGTCTTGCTATGAAGAAGTGGCAAGAAAAATAACAACCATGGCATACGATGATGCAGAGAGCAGTATTTATGTTTAACCATCTAGAAAAGTTTGAGTTTTTATGGTTGGGAAAGCACTAGCATCCATGTTTACTTCCGTAAACACAGAGCACGCTGGCCTGTGATGTCATTGCGTTCTCTACATGTGGGACAATTGCGTTGTATGACTGCAGTTCACACAGGAGATCACATACAAGTTGCGTATATTTGGAAATGTGAACGGCAACACAAAAAAAATCGGATTTCACAAAAAAAATCGGAATTGAGCATCAAGGCCTGCAATGTGAACGTAGCCTAAGTTTCAAACTGTCACGGTCTTGGTTCTGTTAAGTTTTCTTTTAAGTATTCAGTTTCACTTTGATCCATGTTTTTCTTTGTTTTCTAGTTTTATGGGTTTAATTCCTATTTTGTTGTGTTTTGTGGATATATTTGACTTCTTAGGTTTTTCTTGATTTCCCTTGTGTTGATCTCCTTTTTCCTAGCTCCTTCTAGAATCCTCTGTTCACACCTGCTCCCAATCAGCTCATTAGTGCTGTCTTTGTTCAGTCACCCATATATACTCTCCCTCTGCTGGTTCCTTGTCTTTTCTTGGCTCCCCATGTGAATTTTCCCATGAAGTTGTCTGGTTTTTGGTCCCATGTATTGTGTACTTTGGTTTTAGGATTTTTTTCATCAGTTTATTAATTAAATCTAGAATAACTCTTCTCTGGCTTCTCACCTCTGCATTTGGGTCCTCAAAACCTCAACCAAACCCTGACACAAACATTTTGGCATATTTATTCTGGGATATCTCCACACAATTAGCATGTAGCCTAATGGTAGTTATTGAGACTTGATGAGTGTTAGAAGCCAAATTTATTGCAACTCTGTAAAAAAAAATTTCAGCTCCTGTAACCATCCTCCTCTCACAAGCCTAAGCTTAAACAGAGAAGTATTGAGTAAAACTCCAGAATTAAAGAAAAATGAATCACAAAAACACCCAACAATTTAATTCTGTTTTTGAAATGCACTCAAACCTACCTCTTTATCTTTAATGTGGGTGTTTATGTCAGGTTGAATGTGACTCAGGTGTAAAACTCATGGCTGCAACCAGTTCAGTTATTTTTATTTTATTTATTTTTTTCTATTTCAATTTTTATCTCTGCCACGTGTGTCCGAAAATGCTAAGGAAACAGGATGGAGAAAAACAAGACTTCCAGTGCAAATAAACAGATGTGTTTCCATCTGTGCAACATGCAGAATCACATACATTTAAAGGGACTAATGTCATCCACCTGTTGTCTTTAATTAATCTGCCTGCAGCTCCTCATGTGAAGCTGGATGCAGTCCAGTTACTCTGTTTAATCTGTTCACAATATAAAAAATTATTTACAGCTAGATAGTAACAGATATGATCCATTTGCTTCATGGTAAGGTGATACACATAGAAAAATGTGCAGCTGACAGAAATTAGCTTGGAAATATATTCTGTGTAATAAACTCATGCAAACGTTATAGGAATATTTCAGTTTTTCTTGAACATTTACACACATTATCTGACAATATGGCAATTCTCATATAAAAAAAAAAAACCTACAAATCCCTCAATTTTCTCACAAAATCAAAATTATATAACAATATAAAAAACAAACATTTATAAAAACAACATGAACATTCAGTGTGAAAGACTGTGATGACTTGAAATCTGAAATCATGACTTAGATCTGTTTTTCTTCAGAGTAATGCTTGCTGCAGACAGTGAATAAGTTGTGCGCTTTTTTCATAATTTTTTCCTCCCAAACTCAGAACTATAAATAGTATATCTTATTTTCTGTAAAATATTTAATTTTTCCCATAAAAGAAAGCTACATCAAACCAACAGAAATGTATTGTTGATGCTACACATAAAAAACTGAAAGTTATTATATTATATTATATTTGGTCACAGTAAAAAACAAACTATGCTTCCAATGTTGGCCTCCATTGCATGAAAACAGAAGGTCTCACGTAGGGCTAATTTTTGCTCCTGCTAAATGTAAAATGTGACGAGCCGTGCGCAAATTTAACATTTCCTGGGAAAAACATAATGAACTAGAAATTGTCTCTAATGCATTAGAAATGTGTAAATGTTTTGATAAATATGCATTTTAAAGCTAAATCTAGAGAGGAGAGCAGGAATAGTATTTGCAATTCATCAGAACGGGATCAAAAGGTTTGTGCATGAGTTACATGCTGTGGTCTTTGCTCCTCAAGTACCAGTTTTTTCTGAAAAACTATATGAAATGAGAAAAAAATTGTTTATTTTACAGAGGGAGAGTATAATGGTG
Organism: Cyprinodon variegatus; assembly: GCF_000732505.1. NCBI lineage: Eukaryota > Metazoa > Chordata > Actinopteri > Cyprinodontiformes > Cyprinodontidae > Cyprinodon > Cyprinodon variegatus. Next base: position 2,235,920 of record NW_015150464.1, read on the forward strand.
AATATCAAAAATATAAAATAACAAATTTATGTAATTGAATAAAATATTTTTGAGTTTTCTGTAGCATTTGCAACGCAATAGTGTCAGTCAGGCTCTTAACCTAACTGAAAAGGGGAGGTACATTAGAGCAACTGGTGCACTTGTGCAACACAATAAGGACAATCGTCGAGCACTAGGACCAACCGGAAAACCGCAGTTTAAACTGAAGCCCGCTACCCTGAGTTTAGAACGCCTACAAGCCCCTGATTGGCCCTCCGTCTTTCCTTGTGTGATTGGCCGTCACTGCTGTCACTTCTGAGAAGCTCACTTTACAAACATCTCATGTGCCACTGAATCGAGTCTGTTTTTGGACGGTCACAACCTTGCTGAAGTCTTACGTGTTACCTTAATTAGAACTGTAGGGTCACAAGTCTTTATCTCTGATTTCTGGTACGTTTGGGGGTTTTGAGATATCTTAAACGGTCCATGAGTTACGGTCCTGTAGAAAAATGCGGGGTCTGCAAAGGTCGACAGTTGGTGACGGAGTCCGCTACTGTAAATTAGACATTTTTTTTCTTTTTCTAACTGGGTCACGTAATCTAGAAGGGTTGTAATATCAGGTGTATTCATTTACACACACCTTTGATCTAGTGTCCTGTGTGTTTAGTTTTTAGATTCACAGCTAGGATGTCTGAAAAAAGAAAGAGAGGCATAAGAGACTTCTGTAAAAGTCAAAACATGAGTTACATTCAAAGAACTGTGTTAAACTCCTTCTAAAATACCTTCACTGGCTCCATAAAGCAGGAGATCAACTTCAAGATCCTCCTCCGAATTATAAAGCAGTAACCTAAGTATATTTGTTTTATTAAAAGTCCTGATAAATCTGATGTATTATTGTTATATATTATCAAAAAAAGGAAAAATATTACAATCTATGAGTGTGATTTTTATATATACAAGCTCATAATACTTGTAGAACTGTTTTTATTGCTGCACCCCAAATTGTTGAATTGTTCATGTCATGCATTCATATATTTTGTCAGGAGGAGAGGAATTAGCAGAGATGCAAGAGAAAGAAGAGGAAACAAACATAGAAAAACTACAAGCTGAACTTATATATAATAGTTATATTAAAAAATTGTTGTCATCCAGGCTTGCAGGTTTGATGTGGTTTGGGGTGACCTTGTGGCTGGTCTTTTGTGATCCATCTTCAAACACTTGTGACGCCAAAGGTAGCTGGTCTTAAAGTAGCCAGCATTTTTTCTATGGATAAACTTTACATGCACAAGTTCACCCTCACAAACAATGACAGGTGCTAGGCTTCAGGTACTTAGAGATTCACTTCCATACAAAAACCCCACATTCATATCTTCAGGTAACACAGAGTACATGTCAGACTTAATAATATTACTTTAGCGATAGTTTCAAGGTGTTGCTTTATTGTAT
>NW_015150464.1:2237357-2243977 GCF_000732505.1 Cyprinodon variegatus
GAATTATGCACTTGTGCAACAGTATACAGACAATCGTTGAGCACTAGGACCAACCGGAAAACCGCAGTTTAAACTGATGCACGCTTCCCTGTGTTTATTGATTGGCAATCAAACACATTTGTACAAGGCAAATTAATCATTCGATGAACCAAACATTACCTGTGACATAGGTGACTCAATTATCATTTCAATAAATAAAAAAATAGGTTCAGTCATTTCAGACGAAAATATTCACAATATTTGCTTTAAATATTTGTATGATATCAAGGTGTACTTACAACTTTCGCCGCTATTTTTTGTTTTTCCTCCGAGATTGTGGCATATTTATAGGGCTTGCTTGGTCTCGCAATGAATCCTGGGTAAACCAAGGATACCGAGGATACATCGGACCCGTCCTTCAAATCCGGCAAAAAGAAGGACGCATTTTAAGGCCGCATAATGAGGACTCTTGGAATCCGACCAGACCTCGGCGCCGCGCTATGACGTAATCGTCCTTCGAATCTGGCCTTCTAAGGACGCGTCCTAGGTTTTCGAACAGAGCATATTTCTGCCACAGCATCAATAACATGCACGTCACTTCCTGTGGCAGATTATGCTAATTAGGCGATGACGTCATTTAGCGACTTCTAGCGACTTTTAGCACAGCCAATAGATACTTTCCTTACTGAGGAGTTGGCAACACTGAGCACTTTGCTTGTCATACCAATGTGCACGCCCAGTGAATCAAGTCCAAATAACTCTATAATTAAGGGAGGTAGCTCTACTAAATAAAGGATATTATGAGAATCGCTGATGACAATTGTTCTTTATCCAGCCAAATAGCATTGTTAAAGCTATTTCTAATATGTGTATTAATGTTCATTTTATATTTTTGCTCATACTTTTTCTTGCAGATAAGTTTTTATTCTGCTTTGAGTTGTAGCCTTTAGTGCAGATTCTGTTTTTCACACCTTAAAGCTATAGTGGATGATTTTCTTTTTTCAGGTGAATCATCTAAATAAATGATCTTCCTAATTGTTAATCATTCTGGTGATATGTTTACGTAAGGCCGTCCTACATGCTCGTCCCCATTTTCACTTACCGGTGGTGAGTCTGACATAGTGGGAAAATTGCAAGTCTTCTAAGCTTGTATGATCAATGCAAACTTGTATGAGCGATACAAACAGAAACTTTTAAACAGATCGGCATGAGGAGAAATGTGCTCGTGCACGCCCTCGCACGAGATCAATATGCGTTCCCTGTCGGGAGCTGGTACAGGGTTGTGAATGTGCGTTTTTTAAAGTGGAGAGGGCGGGTCTTTTCAAAAAGTCATAAAAATCCTTCACTATACCTTTAAGTTTGTAATTGTGTTGGTACTTTGGTTACTTTCTGTACAAAGTTATGTTTATGTGCTGTGTTCCTGTTAAAACTTGTATCTCAGTTGTTTTTTTGTCCCATATGGTGTGGGGTTTAGATTAAGTCTCAGGGTTTTTTCTGTTTTTACAGTTTCCTGGTGTCTGTGTTAGTTTTCCTCATTGTTTGATTCACTCGGTCCAGCCCAGTTTTCTCAGTCAGGCGTCTCTCAGCTGTTTCAGTTCAGTAACCACCTCCCACCTGTTTCGTGTCTGGGTTATCTTTCTCTCAAGACACATACCCCCCTGGTGCAGACATTCGCTGCAGGTTCCTGCTGTTGAACTGACCCACTGCTGTCTTTGGGTCTCTGCTGTGATGCCAACAATGTGGGATTATTTTTCCCAAACACCATTTTTTACATCTACTCCACATGCTGTCTGTCTGCCTTGCAGTCTGAACCAAATGCAGAAAGAAAGCCTTCGTATCGACTGGGCAGAGCGGTAAAAGCCTCCATGTTCTGGCAATGCAAAGCTGCAGCATCATCTTTCCCAGGTTCTAATTATCCATTAGCATAACAAATAGTCCAAAATTTAGACATTACCCAATCATTTCAATGGTTATTGCTTATCTTTCATGTTGAATAATCCAGCATATTGGGAAATTTGACGGCTTGTTTCCAGGCCTGTGAACCACTTACTCAAGTGGCTGACTCGGCCACTTATTCTCTACCTACAACTCCGCTTTCTCTCAAAAAAGAGCAGGTGCTTTAATCCAAACACAGCCCTGATTTTCAGCTGATTGTATATGTGCTGCAGTCAACATGTTCATCACTGAAAGTGACATTGCGTTGTGCTGACTCCCCCCATGGGGAATGTTAACATTAAACATCGTGCCCATGCAGCATCATGATAGCCCGGAGGCTGCGTTGCGGGGAGGCGGCGTGTGAAGACTTCCATATTAAAGGCATTATAAGGAGCAGATTTTTCTCTCCCACCTCCCTCATGAAAAATGTACAGCGGCGTATTCATTACTTCACTGAGCTAAGTGAGTGTGACAAGCGGGGAGCTGAAGCCACCGAGGGCTAAGACGCAGCGCTGCACTAAGGCCCTGGGCCAGTCTCCGGCTTTCTCTCTGCGTTCTGTTTGGATTTTTCCAAATGGTTGAAGGTGCCACACACGGCATGAGACTGAGTGGATGTCAGCCAGTTCTCCCTCTAATCTTATGCATGCACGCTCATTGGACAGTAATCAATTCTGTCTTTTACAGTGTGATGCATATGACCCCTGATCCACACCTAAGGGCATTTATGCTATTAATAAACTCATGCATTATCATCGTTTGACAAGACAAATGGACTGAAAGCTGGCTGTGCATGCTGTATGTAATGAGTAGGCAAGATGAAACTCACTGTATCAGCTTTACTGCATATCACAGAGTTATAATGAAATATTAGTCTGTAATAGGCCTTTATTTACAGTACCCTGTAAATATATTTATTCTGCTTTAACTTTTGCATAATTTGTGATATTTTGATCACAAACTATAAACTGTTTTAATTGGATTGTATGTTGTGGACCACAATATTATGTAATTGTCTAGTGGTAGATAAATAAAAAAAAGTTTGCTTTTCATTTTAAATAAAAATCAAAAAAGTGTGTCAAGTTCTTGTTTTCTTCCTCAGATATTAAGGCCAGATGTAAGCAAGCTGGCTTTGTGTTTTAGGATCATTGTCCTGCTGGAAGGTGAGGCTCCTGTTTAACCTTGAGTGTTTTTTAGTCAGGTTTTCTTCCACGATTGTCCTGCATTTAGCTGCACCATCTCCCATCTAACTAACAGCATCCAGGTCTCTGCTGAAGAAAAGCATTGCATAAGAATTATACTTCATATTTAGCTGCAGGTACTGTTTAGTATTGGCCCGATCTGCAAAAATCATCTTTTTTTATGTAGCTTTTTTTATCTTTCTTTCAAGAATAGGTCTCTCTTTGACATTCCCCCTGCAGGTGGATCAGAGACTTGCTGAAAGACAGAAGCAGATGACTCCTCTCTCATTGAGGCTCATCCAGCCTGCCAACAGCTTGGAGATTGATCATCTGGTGACCTGGTGCAGCCAGGACAGTCTGGAACTCAGCGCTCTGAAAACAGTGAAGACGGTCACTGACTTCAGAAAGAGCACAGCCCAGCCCTCCCCCATCTACCTGGGAGACTCTCCATCATCCTTTCCCTTCATGGGCATCATCATTGATTGGCTGAAGTGTTTCTTCCCTTAAGAAACTGTACACCTTCAAGAAACGGATGCAAGCAAGAAAGAAGATGATGAAGAGAAAGATGTGATTTTATATTTCTATATTTGTCATTTTGTTCTGTCTCTGCAAAAAGCTGTAGTGATAAATTTATTCTTAAAACCTTCATATACAACTTTATTTTTCATTTATTTACTTCAAAATGTAAATAATGCCAACTGTACGTCTGTCTTTGTGTAGCAACCTGCTGCCAAAATAAATTACGCGTACATGTGAAACACTACTTGGCAAAGTAGGTACCCATTTTGTCTTGGTAGCTTCTTTAAATAATGCCGTCCTTGTCCAGTCTGTCAGTTTGGCAGATTCTATCAAAATGAATTTTGTTTTGCAGTACGGCCCAAGTGAAGATAAAAACAAGGGGATAGGGGAGGTATGGTTTATTAAATGAGCAGCTTTGCAGAAGATAGCACAAGAAAAAGCAGGAGAAACCATCAGGACATTGGAGTGAGAAGGGAAGCACACATGTGTTATGCCATAAGCCATGATATTAACTATGAACATTGGTGGGGCAAATGCTTGCTCGCCTCTCTAAGCTACTGTACCACCCAGTCTCCAAAACACTCCCAGAGAAACATTGCAGGGACATGACATGATCCAGTATAAGTCTATGCTGTTCTTTCCCCTGCTTTGCTCGAAGGTTTGCGGAGACAACATAGGAATAGAACAAAGATAACATGGCCAAGGGACCACAATCTCAAGCCTGCGCAATTTAGGTGTCCTGCTGGCTGTTTCAGAACCAGATTGCTGCAAAACACTTTTTGTGGTTCTACAAGAATTACTCGGAGGTGCCAGAAGGATCCAGAACCAGGAGACCATTAAGGACACATCTAGCCTCCTGGTTACGCTATCTAACACAGACCCATCAAACACAGCCCTTGCTTACTTGCCTTAACTGTCAGACGCACCCGTTTCCCAGATAAAAAACAGAAGATCTTACTGGTCTGGAAAGCTTAGGAAAAGAGTTATCAGCTTTTAATGATTTCTGATCATTTCATATGTTTTATTGTTGAGTAAAGCAAGCTAACTAGTAAAGCAAGGAACCTCAAGAACTTGTTGATAAAACTTTTATCAACAAGTTCTTGAACTTCCTAGTTCCAAACCGTTTTTTCATAAAGGGTTATAACACTCATGATATCTTGGTGCTCCAAATGCGAATTCAATGACATGCTGTTTTGTTGGCCTGTTGGAGAACCTTGTAACAGCAGGTTGGGCCAAGTTTCTGCAGAAGGTGTTCAATGGTCTGAGGATCTACTCCGCAGGGGCTACGCCGAACTTGCAGATTTACCCCATCTCAGCATGTTGTCACCTGTCCTACCTTTGCTCTGGCTCTGTTGAACATGACCAATTCCCCTCTTGGTAGGTCTGCTCCAGGGGGAAGTGTCTCGCTAGGGGTGGCAAAGCCTTATTGTTGTTTGAATCATTGTCTTTCCACCTCTTCACCCTAGACGTCTCTGATAGAACTGCTCAGAGGCCTTGAACTGTCATAAAGCTGAGATCTCAGCAGTCGTGAGCCCCCTTGATATCTTTTTAGTGGGTGTCTGGGGGTGTTTCAGTTGCTTGTCATGCTCTTGTCTTAGTTGGACTTCTTGGCATATACAGTACCAGGTGGGCATGTTGATAGCTTTCAGGGTGCCTGTGATGGTACAACAGGCTCTGTTGAGCTCTACATCAATCATGGGAGCATGATCTGACTTCTCCCACGCTGCAGCGCAGTACTCAGCTGTTGAGTAGCACATTGGCAGTGCAGACTGTTCTAGGGCGTTGGGGTCGGCACCCCAGCTGGAGTTGGCAATGTTGTCCAGAAGGTTGTTGCAAGTGAATACTTTCCTCCGGAACTTAGCAACGTGCTTTTTGAAGGAAAATGTCCTGTTAAGGGTTATGCCCAGGTACACCGGGTAGGGTGTATTCTCTAGTTCTTTCCCTTCCCATGAGATCGATTTTGAGTTTTCTAGATGCAGCTCGGTTGTTTATTTGAAAGGTGCAGACCTTTGTCTTGCCAGGTTAGCATTGAGGAGCCATGGTCTCTGGTATCCTGTTAGTGGATAACAGGGTAAAACACTGACAATAATATATTTCAACGTTACTTTTTATGTTTTTCCTGATGTGCTCATCATATTTTACTGCTAAAAAGTGACCAAAAAGTCCTCTATAATGAGTCCCCTTGTGTCTAATTGATAGCTTAAAATAAAGAGCCTAGCTGACATAGCTAAACCATAGGCCATAAGGGTCCTTACCTTCAGGAACATCCACAGAACATTAAAGATTAATAATCTACATGGTGTCTAATTTCTGATTTAGGAAAGTTGTGAAATAAATAATATTTCACCTAATAATGTTTTATTTTCCTCTGGATTTGCATCATGAAAGAAGCTTTCTGATTCAACTGCTGATGGTTCTTAAGTAGGAGTTCTGAACTGAATGCTAATGTGCACCAAGCCTGCCTGAAGGATCCATGCTGTGTGTCACTGTCACCTTAATTTTCTTTCTTTTTTTTTCATTTATTTGAAGACTACTAAGGTTGGACTGGCTCGCATTGTTTGCTCCCAGCTACCTCGTTGTGGGCCATATGGACGCAGCCATTTTGTGAGTCCTCTAACTCCTATGTCCTGTGCCAGCTGAATTAAACCATTCTTTCCAGTCTCACTGTTGTCATGCATTCCTTGGCCATTGCTCATTTTTAAAAGGACACCTTAAATGCATTATGCCTTAAATCTTGAATATTCCTCAGAGACTCATGAAAGGACTCTTGAAACCCCTTTTCCTCTTTCCATTAGCTTTTCATTTACTTGTGCTTTTACTTATTAGTGTTTAGTACTTGCATAGATACAATAATACTGTAATGGGGATTATTAGCTAATAAAGGTATCAATTGTATTGATGTAGTTGCTTTATTAATCTCACAGCGGAGAAATTTACTCGTTACATCAGCTCAAATAGTAAAAAGAGAAGTAGATGGTGCCAACGGAAAAAAAAATGGCATGAGAGATA
>NW_015150464.1:2244973-2248101 GCF_000732505.1 Cyprinodon variegatus
AAACCTTGAAAGCTCATGAGATCAGGATGGTCTCACGAGGCTACATCCACCCTCCTTTGGTTAACATTTGAATGAACAGGGACAATTTCTTTGGTTGGTGATTAAAAATCCTGCTGATAGCCATAGTCTAAATTATTAAATTGGTGAAAGCAACTGGATTCTAACAACCAATCCAGTATTCCAACCTTTATGTAAAGACGAAGAACCTTGCTGAGTAAGCAAATTGCAATTATAATAATCTAACTAATAATCATTGATTGGTTTTACCCTCATTTTGAATGACCTATTAATTACCTATACCTTCCAGTTTTAGTTTACTAATATATTCATCATCTTCTGGCAAAGTTGCACAATAGAAGGTAATGGTGAAAGGAGGTTGAATGGAAGACTACAGCAGAGAATGAAACCTAGACTTTCTGTCAGCCAATTTAATGTATCTTTAGATTAGTATTACTTTCTGAAACACTTAAGTTTTTAATTTACTGACTACATAACGCACACCTGGACTCAATTTACAAATCAGGTGACTCCAGGAGAATAATTATATGCACTGGAATTTCTATTTTGGTAACAAAGTATGTGTAACTAACAATGAAAACACTTTCCAGATGTGTTTTTTGTTCCATTTTTTCCATCCAATTTACCTTCTACTTTGTCTTGGTTCCTTACTAAAAAAATTGCAACAGAATGCATTCAATGCTTCTAGTTGTAATTCAGCAAAGTGCAGAGAAGTTTCCTTCTCCGATACTGAAACTTTTCTTGTTAGAGCCTAATAACTCAAACAACTCTTTCTGTTTTCTTAATTTTAGGCTATTTTCCCAGCAGGAATAGACACCATATCTGCTTAATTCTAAATCTCGTTCTGGTTGAGATGTTTCTCAGTTTTTCAGACCGCCGGCTCTTCTCCAGGCCAATCCGCTCTCCGTGCCATGACACCCTGATCTGCCTGTGGCCTCAATATACATACAAAACCCAGCTCAGAACAGCTTTCGCTCATTCTGTCCTCACACAACCAAAGCTACGGCTGCTTTGGTTCCCAGCAGCAGCAGCAACAACAACGCCTCTCAATCCGGAGCAACAGTTTCTCTCAGATGAATTCAGCCTGTGCAAATTAGTGGCTGCTTGTGCTGCAGCACTGTAAAGTTGGGCCTGGCACCGTGGGCAAGATATGAGATCTAAATAATTTCTAAGACTGTGGAGGAGTCTGGAGAACAGCAGACAAGCTGACTAATAACACAGGATACAGTAACAAGGTCTGCTCCTTTGGTAATGATTCCAGAAATATCTGATCCCCTGCTAAAGGAAAAGAAAACACAGACGACTCTGACTGAGGCTGCTATACAAAACGTTAGAACTGCATAAGAAAAGTTGGATATATAGCAGATGGGGAATAATATGATGAATAAAAAAATCTGATAAAGGAATCATCAATGGATTTTAGAGGCAATAAATCCTTTGGACTTCTGCAGCTGCGTTTATTAGAGGGATTTGCCTCAAACTCTTAGGAGCTACACCATGATGCAACACTGCATGGTTTTTAGCTCAAGTGCAATTTAAAACTGCATCTGATCATTGCTGCTCTCGTTTTTGGGAGGCTGGGGGTGTGGGTGGGGGGCATTGTGTGGGAGTTGTGGGCATATTCACAACTCAGTCATCAGAATAACTCTAATTAGGCTATTTTTACTCCTGCTTTTCAACAGCTCTTGGGTGTTTACATTTGCTAATGAAGGCTTGAGTTTAAAAAAAAAAATCTTCTATCAGTATGCATCAACATCATTCCCTCTGACACATTAACTTCAGCAAAAATAAATAAATGAATACTAAAAAAAATGCCACCAATCGGGATGCTTTCACAATTCACAGAAGCCTTTGTCTGCGTCTGTGTGTTTAAACTGTATATTTCTTTGTTTTACATTAATTTCACACAACAAAAGCAGCCTAATTAGTAGACAGTGAGGCGTATAATATTTTTGTTTTCTTTGCATCATTAAATGCAAGACAGCTCTTTCAAGTCTGCTCCTTCAGCAGATTACTCCCTTTATTTAAAAACATTTTTTGCCTTCATACTATTTGCATAATTGTCATTCAGTTTGTAAACAACTTTAAAACAACTTGCATTTCAACTAAAACCAACTTCTTTAGCCAGTGCCCACATAGAAAACTCACTTTTACAATATAATTCTTTAGAGAGGAGCCTGATAGGCTCTGGAATTATCTAAATGATTTTGTTTTAAAATTCCAAACATCATTTGGTGACATTTTCCTGCTTGGCTGATTTTCTGCAACTGAACAACAGATCAACAGGTTGAAATTAATTTCTGACATGATTATATTCTCACCACACAGGATCTAGTGCTCCATCTAGTGGTGCTATAGGCGAACTTCAGGCATCGTTTTAAAATGCCAGACAAAAACCCTGAGGCAGGGTCAAGCCTTCTGTTTATCATTTGCCACCAAAACACATTTTTGTGTAGTAGTTTTCTGTGGGTAATGATTGCTTCTCACTAATGCAACAAGCTTTCCTCACTATGATGGATTAGTCGCTGCAGGTTGTGGAAATATAACGGCTCTAATCGAAGCTGTCGTTTAGAAAGGGTTTTTTTTTTTGGCAAACAGACATGTGTTGCAGCAGAACTGATGAGCTACATTAATCTTTATTAATGTACCAAAATTCATCGGTCTCATCCAATTAAATATCTATGATAGAGGAGCTGTCTTGTCACATATGTTATACCAGGAATAAGTGGATTTGGTGGTTTTTGTATTATTTTTAGTCCAACTATTTAGACATAATAAATTACCAGTTTTATTTTAAATTATGTCAGGCTCCATTTCATAGCTAAATTAAGAAACAAAGTGTAAAAAACTGCAACTTGGATTTTCAGAGCATAACATACAGATTAATCTATTGTTGTTTTTTAGGGATTAAATATTGTTGCAAAAGAAAAGCGGAGGAAAAAACAGTTTCCCATCTTAAATCATTCGGCTTGGCCATGATTGTACCCCTCATTATAAGACCCCTAATCTGTGGTCCTATATTGGTTGTTAAAACCCCTTTCTGGGAGCTGGCCTTAAACAGGGGTTCCAATAACACTCAGCTCTTAAAGCTCAGCATACAGGAAAAATCC
>NW_015150464.1:2249211-2252968 GCF_000732505.1 Cyprinodon variegatus
GTATATGTTGATTGTTAGCCTGACATGTTGGTCGTGTTGCTGTTAGCGTAAACACGTGTTGCACAATGTTGCACACTGTGGCACTTTTATCCACAACTTTCTTTCCGCCGTCATCGTAGGTCACTCTAAATGCAAAGTGGTCCCATACAGCAGACCTATAAAGTGCTGCTGGCGCGTCTTCCAACTCCTGTTCTTTCCCACTCGCCATACCCACACAATTCTCCACAACAACAGATTTTTTTCCCTGTAGCAGGGAAAAAAATCAGTTGTTGTTCTGGAGTGTAATCGCTTCGCCTATGAGAAAAAGGAGCAGCGCATGAACCGAACGCAACACACACAAACCGAACCGAGACAGTCGAACAGAACGGTTCGGATGGTTTTCATAAACCGTTCCATCCCTAGTTTGCATTATATGACTCATGCAATTACACTAGTTCTCACTAGATGTAGATGGCACCAATGAGCTGCATTGGATGGAGCAAAAATATATATATATATATATTTATAAACATTAATCCGAAGCCAAGAGTAACGAATAAAGTTTGTTTTCAAAATGTAAGAAATAGAAAGTACAGATAATTTTTGTGAAAATGTAATGAGTAGAAGTCAGAAGTAGGAAGAAAAATAAGTAATGGAGTAAAGTAGAGATACCTAAAAAGAGTGCTTAAGTACAGTAACAAAGTATCTGTACTTTGTTACTTGACAGCTCTGATTATGATATCCTGTTGAGTGATTGTGTTTTATACCTGATTTACATTTGTTTTGCTATACTTTTTCTAACTTTTCAGTATTTCCCTTTAAAAGGTCCACATAACAGGAGCTATAACTTCTAGATGTGGTGTGAAAATGAAAATAGATGCCAAGAGATGAGGTAGCTAAAGTGGTCTAAGCTGCCAAGTGGATGGGCGTGTTGGTAAGTACTGCCAGCAGATGGCGACGGCGTGCAACGCTCTTTATGTCAGCTTATTGGACACAGTGCAAATATTCTTTTCAGCTAGAAAGAACTAAGTAAACACTATCATGATAATTTCTAAATGCACAAAAAAAATTTATTTTAATTTTTTATAATCATAGTAGAGGAGTAGGCTGTTTTTTACCCTTTACTTTTTTAGAAATTCTATTAATAACCGGACTAAAATCTTACAAGACCAGAGTTGGTTATTTCGTATAAAACTAATGCAAACTGACTGCATTCACCTCTTAGAGAAGAAGGTGGAAGCAGAAGTGCTGCTGAGCATAGCCAAGTGAGGGGAGTTAGTGAAGCTGATTACCTCAGGTTAATTACAATGGATCAGGTTAATTAGGGCTTTGGGTAAAACGTTTTGACAGGTTATATTAGTGGCTTCTGGTAAAGTAAAACGCCTGATCAGACACTCAGGCGCACAACCTTTGACAGGGTTTTTTTTTATTATTATTTTATGTGTTGAAAAAAGACAAGTTTGCATTTCAAATTTATAGCTAATCATAATAGGAAAACTATTACTTTTTATTTTATTTTACAAGTTAATGGATAAAAATGGATATATAACAAGCATTTGGCAAACAGATTTTGATTCTCACAGCTGAGCAAGGTCATAAAAAACTATATTTCAGACTTAAGGTTGCTGCATGTGAATAATAAGTTTTCTTGATCTTTGATTGTTGATCTTTCAAGGTAAAACTGAAAAAAATCCCAAAGAATTCCTAAAGGGTTTGGCCTGAGGAGTTTACATGCACCAGATGTGCAGCGGTAGTACCTTCACTGCCTCCCTGTCATTTGATCAGTGGAGAAAACAACAGAGGTCTCTGGGCAGCGTGCGCCTCACAGAAACACAAGCATCCAATTGCTTTCTCCGCTGTCAAGAATGGCTACAGTTTTGGATAACTTTGAACCTTTTTCTGAAGAAATATGGTTAATAAAGAGGCTGAACTCCAGTCTTTGCAGGTCAGGAAGGAGGAATGACCCAGGAACTGGATTCATAGGCCCTCAGCGGAATGTCCCACTGGCTCCTTTTCGAAACAAACTCTTTCTGTTGGTCCCTTGCAGCGGGCAGCTGAGTGCAGGAGCTGAGGTGCACTTTGGGATCCAAGGCCGGCCAAAATTCATAAATCAGGGGGCATCTTCACCATGGCAACCGGCAGGGCCTGGAAAAAGGCCTCAAACTGCTCCCAACCCTTCAGGTACCAATTCTCATCAAACAGAAGACAAAAACTGATACAGCAAAAAAAAAAAAGCAACACGGAGTGGTCAAATAATTAGTTTGGGTTATCTAATGTAAATTTATGTAGGATTCATCAAGTTGGTAAAAATATCCATCCAAAAAAAGGCATTGCTGACATTTTGCTTAGACCTTTTGCAAGCTGTTGGAAACCACAGTATTTTTCTTTTGTCTAAAGGACTAAACTTAGATTCCATCTAGCACCCCCAACCAAACAGCAACACATTTTGAATTCTAAATCCAAATCAGAAAAAAAGCAGAGGCAGAATGCAAATGGAATGATAAAAAGAGAGATGTATAACTGGGCTGAAAAAGCAACAATTCACTGAGCTCACTCTCTGGCTGCACCTATAATCGCACCCATTAATGCTAATGGCTGCTCCATCCGGAGAATTCAGAACAGGAGAAAAACAGAAAACACAAAACTTCAGGGGGACACATTTTCCTCCAATCCTATAACAGATAAAACAACACCTAAAGGTTATTTTAAAACTCTGACTTTCATTTTGCTCCAACATGCCCTTCCTGTTATTTGCTCCAGGCTCTTCTTGCTACGTAAATTGACTTTCCGCTCAGTTTCTGCCATTTATGATCATAATTCACAATTCGTCGCAGTGACTTGAACACTGTTATTTTTTCCAAGGTTCAGCCGTTCCCATTAGCATTCAGCTGCAGTCACAGAGGACATCAGCGAAAGCCGCAACCCACAACAGTCTCCCTGATAAACACGGCGGACATCTGGTGAGTAATGACTGAACTGGCTCTATGAAATGTGTTTGTTCTGTCAGATGGAGAAACTTAAAAGTCTTTTAACTGTTTTACAGTTTACTGCTGGTCAGATACTACAATTTATTTGTTATTTTTACTGCTCTGCTGAAGTAATCACTTATGTTTTATAGCAGGAGAGAAGTATTATCCATAAAATATCCTCAGCAGCATCCTGTCAGTGGACCTGTAAAGAGTCAACCGCTTCCTTTGATAACGTTATTGACAGTAATTTTAAAATGGTACCCATGGGGTATTTATAGGATGTTTATGGTACTAATCAGAAAGCTTTTCACAGATACTAATAGTAAACTTACAAGTTACCAAACAGGTACTTACAGATAACCTGATGTAAGCAAAAAATATGTATAATTTAGGGTTACAAGTTTAGGTATACTGTAATATATTTTCATACATCCACAATATCAGCTACTTAACAAATGCTCTCAACAGTACTCACAGTACAACTTATTGGATACTCATGTCAATATTTAAAAGGTGTTTGCTGAGAACATAATGTTGCCTTTTGGGGGACTTTAGGTGACGGCTCTTTAGCACAAGCTTTGGCTCCTATGAGGGCAGGTGACGGCACTTTAGCATGAGCTTTGGCTCCCATGAGGGCAGGTGAAGGCACTTTAGCAGGCTCCCATGAGGGCAGGTGACGGCACTTTAGCACAAGCTTTGGCTCCCATGAGGGCAGGTGACGGCACTTTAGCATGAGCTTTGGCTCCCATGAGGGCAGGTGACGGCACTTTAGCAGGCTCCCATGAGGGCAGGTGACGGCACTTTAGCAC
>NW_015150464.1:2254674-2261351 GCF_000732505.1 Cyprinodon variegatus
GATGCTGTCTTCTCCATCAGCCCTCCTGCCCTGACAAGAGCGTATGGCGAGATGACTCAGCAGCAGTTCAAAGCTACATTTACACTTCTGCCACGCAGAGGTCAGAAAACATCAACATTTAATAATAAAGTCAAACAAAGCTCCCCTCCCACACAGTCCATTATGTAAAGCCTCCACAGTGCCATTTTGTTTTAAGAGTAACTCAGAGTGGATAGGTTAAATTCTTTGAAGCCATTTCTTATGTAATTTGCAAACTGTATAGCCTTTGTTTGTGTTAGGAGCTGTGCATAGAAATCATGCAGATAAAATGCATTTTAGCTGACTGCCTCGAGCAAAATCAGATCATCGCTTTTACAGTTTAATTAGGATTATGCAATGAGTGCCGCATAAGAGCTCGATAATAACAGAAAACTGTCTGTGCAGGTAAATAGACCCAAACCGTCAGGCTGAACTACCTGTGTCTTGACAGAGGCTATGAGGAAGTACACCCAACTAAGACCTTCCCTAGATCCTTAAATCCAGCTGAGGTGGTTCTGGAAAGACTAGCAGACCCAGTAAGTGACCGGGCCTCTGGGCGGCGCTAAAACAGCAGGCCTCAGCTGTGGCAGGTGAACCATGGAGAGGAAACAAACGCTGCCAAGGCTGCAGTTTAGCTGTTTACATCTGTCCTGGTGCCAACTGAAATTATTAGAAAAATCCTCCCTTGTCCTTCTTCCCTTTCTCTTAAAGAACACAGAAAAGCTCAATATTTGATGCTCTCTAACCTGAGCTACAGCTAACCTGCGGCTGATTGGTGAAAATTATCTACTTGAGGAATTTATGTAGAGAATAAAAAAACAGACAAAAGTAACAATGAAATCCTGGGTTTCTAATCTGGATTAAACTGCAGGAACATATTTAGAATGAAAAGGCACTCCAGATGTTTGTCTGCACCAAAACCAACAGGCACCAAATAACTTTATATTAGGAACTGTTTTCAAAAAAGGGTTTTCATTTTCAATCAAATCAGCAGCTGAGCTGAAATGCTTTCTGCTCACTGCACTAATCAAGTTGGTGCAGAGCTGCTTGTATTACAATTGTCTGATATAGAATAGAATAGAAAATCCCTTTATTGTCTCACAATGGGGACATTCTGGTGTTTACAGCAGGAAAAAGATTACAGAAAAAAATGGTCACACAAATGTGGACCTTAGAAAAATGTATAGTAATAGCATACTACAGAAGAGTTAAAAGATAAACCATAAAATACTGTACTGTGAAGTGTTTTAAAAATATAAAACTGTGCATCTGGAGAATAAATGACCAATATACGGCGATGGACATTTTTACAGTAATGGATAATTGAAAATAGCAGCAACATCAGAGATGCGCAAAATCCCAGCAGCATGTTATTTTTGTCACAGTCTTGGTTTGTTAGTTCCTGTTTTCTTGGTTTTCCATTTGTTGTCCTCTGCTGCCCCCTTGTGTCCTCTTTCCCTTGCTCTATTTTCTGTTCTGCCCTCACCTGTTTTCAATCCCCTCGTTAGCCCTCTCTTTGTCCTGTTCAAAAGGATCCTCGTCTAACATCTGTCTGCTTTCCTCGTCTCTCCCTGGCTCCTAGAGTTTTGGTTTTCCCCTGATGTCTCCTTGGTTCTGGTGCGTTTGTTATTTTCTGTTTCGGATTTTTGATTCCTGCCTCAGTTCCTGTGAACATCATTAAACCCACCTAAATTCACCTTTGCCTACCTGCTTCTGCATTTGGGTCTTCCAAACCAACACCAAACCCTGACAATTTTACTGACTGAATCAGAAATTGTGCAAAAATCAGCATTAATGTAACAATTTATTGAGGTTGTTGGGAAAAGTAATGGTTATAGAGTTTTATTGCTGCTGGGAGGAAGGATCTGTGATAACGCTCCCTGGTGCATTTAGGGGGCAGCAGTCTGTCACAGAAGGAGCTCTCCAGATCTGCAAAAGCTTCATGCATGGGGGAAGACATTAACCAACAGAGATGTTAATTTAGTGGGGATCCTTTTGTTTCCGACCTCCTGCACTGAGTCCAGAGGGCATCCAATCAGAGAACTGGCCTTCCTGTTCAGCTCATCCACCTGCTTTCTCTCAGCTACAGTACAAATAAGCCACTGCTCCAACAGAGAGCTCCATAGAAGAGTTCTTTAGGAGCGCCCCCTGCCCTCCAAAAGACCTCAGTCTCCTCAGCAGGGAGACTCTGCTCTGACCCTTCTTATCCACAGCCTCAGTGTTGTGATTCCAGTCCAGTTTGTTATTCAGGTGAACACCTAGATACTTATAAAAGTCTAATTTCACAGTATCTGTTCCCTGGATTCCAAGTATTTCTTTCTTTCCACCTCTTACCACCTTTCAGTGGAAAAAAATAGTTCTCCGGTTATCTTCAGTCCTCTGAATCAATGTTTTAATCTCCAAAGTAAAATGTTTATCCAGTTAGATGCTGGTCAAATGCTCTTTTCATATATTTTGTTACTGTTCTTTTAAAGTCCGTAGGTGCGGAGTGGAGCAGACGACAGCTTCGATCCAGGAACGACGCCAAGGAACCCATTTCATTGTACGCTTTTATCTTTGGGGAATCAGAATTTTAATACGAGTCTTTATTTTCTATATTAAGTCCAAGTTTTTCTTTATTTTTATTTTTTTCTCGCAGCTGCAGTAGATATGCAAGATCAGGTCAAATCCCTTCATACATGTGAGTTTTGAAACTTTACCTGTTTATGAAGACATGTGCATCCCTGCTGCTTTATCTGCTCATCAGCTGCTGATATCTTAGTTAGATAAAGATTTGTTGCTAGCCAGCTCCAAACTGCTTGAAATCCATTTTCCCTGTGAAAGATGGTTCACAACCCCAGATTCTAAGAAATAAGAAACGTCTTGCAGTTATTCTCCTTAGGCCTCTGTTGATGGGAGGGCAATTAAAAAAAGGCTGGCTTGTTTAGAACAATTAAATGAAAACGTTTTCTAACCACTTCTTTAAAAACGTCCTTTTTAAATAGGAGAGAAAAGACGAGACGTCTGATTATAACTCAGTGATATTTGGATTTAATTTACTTTTTACAACTTATGAGCATGATGGTAGGGCTGAGCTTTCTTTGCAGCCATTCATGGTCATCAAGTAATGAAATATTGTGAACTGGTTTGAAGAGGATCATCAAGTCTAAGTCATCATCAACAGAACATTGAATCAAAAAAAAAAAAAGCAGCAGAGGAATCAAATGTGGTTCTGTTCAAAATGAGTCCAGATTTACGTAGTGGGTTCTTACCTAACCAGGATGTGTGTTTTGTTCCCACCATTAATGCATATGATGAGGGGTCTCATGTGTTTACAGCAGTACAATCGGCTCAGAGAACATGGAGAACATTGACAACAGGGATGAAGATTTTCAACCACTAAGAAGAGGAGCGTCATACCATCGTACACTCTGACAGAACAGTGAGACATAAGCTGCTTCTTACATTTTGAACCATATTGCAAAATGAAGGAACCTGTAAAGAGTTTGTGGAGACTGTTTGCATATATCTGTTTCTGTGTCCACCATCCCACTATACCTCCTACTCATCTTGATTCAAGATGCATGATTCAAGATTCATCAAGTTGCATGCATTAAGTTAGCATTCTCTGCCCACTGTTTTTCCAGCTGTCCTTTGGTATGACTCTTGATTATCAATAACATCCACTAGATGGCGATGTGATGCTGTGAAACTGCGCTCACATTCACTTTAAACGCGACTCAGACTCATCAAGACTTCAATTAATTACTTTTTCTTTATTATTTGATGCTGAGAAAAACAAAATAAAAAACTCTTCTAAAAACATCTGGCTCATATTCACTGCATCAGTGTGATTAATGTGTAGATTAAAGGGAGCAATGCTTTCTTTTCCTGAAAATAAAACTCATGTAATGCAGCAATAACATTCGGTTAAATTGAGAACAAAAATATATTTAAAAAATGTAATACATTTTTGAAAAATTGTGATTTTTTTTCTGTATTGTTGTTAGGTAATAAGCATATTAACTTATGATTTTCTCTCTATACAATAGACATGTTTCATTAAATAATAAAAAAAAATGGATTTGTTTACATTAATTTAAGAAATAACAGTTTGTACAACCATGGTATTTAAAACATTTTTAAATAAGAATAAAAAAAAGAAGATGGATTAAAAACAATGAATCTCATCCCATGAAAATAGACAATTTATTTGTAGGAAGAAGCAAAAACAAACTGTATGACATAATTGGATGAATAAATCAATCAAGTAAAGCTTTTTATGTCAGAAAACAGCTTCTTTTTACTTAATGAAAGAGATAACAGGTCTGCAAAGCAAACGGCGTTCCCCTCTGGGAGAGCTGGCTGTCTGTTGAGGAGGTGCAAACCTGTTTCCTAGCTGGGCCCCAGTTTAACAAACTTTACTGGCTTTTGGAGCAGGCATCTCCAGATGGCTGAATCCAGAGCAGCTCGTGGTAACGGTGGTTTTTCACAACCCAGATCCATTTTCCTGGTGCCTGACACCCTCCGAGGTCTGTTTCCTCTGCTGATTAGGCTGGCCTCCCAGCGTTTTTCCCCAAAACAGAAAAAAAGACAGGCGCTTGGATTGATTAACGGTCTTCAGTAACTGTCAGACGCTCCCTGGGATTTCTGCTTCCTTCATGGTACAATCATTATAAACAGGGTTTAGCAGTTTTTTTCCTGCCTCTTTGACAAACATTTAATTCCAATGTCTGTTGATTTTTTGCACAAACATCAACATTATTCTCCCTAAATTTGAAATTAATCAGATGATCAGCTGGATTAGTGGAGAACATGCCACAAAACATATGCGCTGTCATTAAAAATCAGGAATGTTCCACCAACTCTTGATTTTTAAACCCCTTTAGTAAAAATTATACGATTTTAAACCCTTCTATTATTTCAAAACAGTATTATTTTAAGATTTGTCTGTATAATTTTCTGCTAAAATGAAGCACAAAATAAAAATATTCCTAAAAAAATAGGAAAAATATCCTCACATGTAGAGCTCATGGCATAATACTTCCACCACCGTGTTTCACTATGGGAATGATGTTTGCTGCTTGCTTCCTTCAGTGGTGTTTAACATTTTTTCTTTTTTTTTTTTGTGATTCCAAAAACATGCTTTCCATATTTTCCCAGAGTGACCAGAGGAAGGGAGCGTGCAGCATGGTGACCACCGTGATGCCTTGCAAACCCTACCTGAGAGCCCGGCTTCCTGCCTGCAGGTTTAACACATGGAGAGACCTTAGCCCTGGGAAGATGAGAAAGTTTAGAAGCCTTCATCCTCCTTTTTATGCCATCCAATCAGTTTACATGAATAGGTCTATAACTATGTGATGTCAGTGACTGATTTGGCGTCAGTTGGAGAATAATGAGTTTCACCATTATCATAATTTCCCTGATTTACATGAGTGGTTTTCTAGTGAGCGTTTGCATTGTGCTCTTATACATTTGCTCTCTTACGGGGGCACTCAGTCGTTGCCTCTGTGGGTGTGTGTGTGTGTGTGTGTGTGTGTGTGCGATGGGGTGGGGGGTGTTGGGGTGAGCCAGTAAAGAACACCAAAATGGGGGATTAAGAGGAAGCAAAGCTTTGCCAATCTATTATATTTACGTTTACCTTCTATAGAGAAACAGCAGCAGGTTTGGAGACAGAGGCTTACACTCATGCTAATCTTCACAATATTTACCAGCCAGCAGCTCCCTGCAGACACATCATTCTGAGGCAGACATATTGTGTAGAGATTATTATGAAGTTCCTGCCAGCTATATCTTTATGTCTGTGGTTTGCGCAGCTTCGCGCTTACACAGGAAATAGGAATGAGCTGGTTTTCCTGTTTCTCTTCATCTATAGTTTGTTTAGATTTGCACTTCGGGGGGATTTCTGCATGCACACTCTGGTGATTTGGTGAAGGCTCCGAGTGAATTTGGGTCTTTTTTAGAGCAAGGTATCCAGTTTCTGTAGCTGTGAGGAGGGATGAAAAGAGAAAAAGGTTGATGACCTCAAATAAAAAGGCTCTTTTCCTAATTCTTGTCTCCTGACTTTGGTAGCAATGTTTGAGTGGTTCACACTTTGCCCACAATAAAAAATGCCACTACTTTTCATTAAACCTCACGAGTGTCAGCCTGAACCTGCTTTTGCAGGTTGTGCTGACCACAAATTGAATATCAGAAAAAAAGCACCGGAGCTCTTTGATCCTGGGATTCACTGGTTTCAGTACCATTCGGAGATTAAGCCAACATCAATCTATTCCACGTGTCATCACGTCACAGCCTGTGATGTATTAGCAAATACAAATACGTTGATTTTCTTTAGAAATAAGAGTTAAATCCCTCTCCTATACCTTGTACATCATTTTACTGAGGTTACAGATTAAATGGAGCATGCATGCCAGAGATTTTTAAAGGAATAGTACACCCAAAACATGATTAGCCTTCATTTTCTACTCACCCCCATGCTGAACAACACTCTGGAGTACTTTTATGATATCTCAAATGCATCTGGAGATCTGGGAGGCTTCTTGCTGTCTGCTGACATTCAAATAATGGAGGTCTATGGTGCCGGAGGTGGCAAGATCCATAAAAGTCCGCATACAACCTGCCAATATCCCCTTGCACGGCTCGTCCAATGTATTCCAAGTGTCCTGATTGGGTATCGT
>NW_015150464.1:2261668-2282498 GCF_000732505.1 Cyprinodon variegatus
ACGATACCCAATCAGGACACTTGGAATACATTGGACGAGCCGTGCAAGGGGATATTGGCAGGTTGTATGCGGACTTTTATGGATCTTGCCACCTCCGGCACCATAGACCTCCATTATTTGAATGTCAGCAGACAGCAAGAAGCCTCCCAGATCTCCAGATGCATTTGAGATATCATAAAAGTACTCCAGAGTGTTGTTCAGCATGGGGGTGAGTAGAAAATGAAGGCTAATCATGTTTTGGGTGTACTATTCCTTTAACTGCATCCAGTTCTTGTCTTTAATTAGGCCTTTCTTATACTTGACCATCTGAAGGGCATCCATGTCTTTTTCTACTGTGGCCATTTAGACACACACCTTCCCTCTGGGAAGAGTCAATAAAGGTCTAGAGACCAGACAAATGTTTCAGTGGACATGCATAGATGTCCAAATCTGAAGAATTTCTTTGAGCGATGCATATCTGAATAAATAGTTTTATAAATCTTTTTTTATATTTAAAATAAAAAAAGTATTTTTAAGAGGTTAACATTTCTGCAAACATTCTGTCTCTTGCAGCAGAGCTGATCATTAAAAAGAAAAAAAGCCTGGATGAACTCATGCAAGAGTGAAGCTTTTATCATGCATCAAACTTCCTGTCTGCAAATTGAGTCTCCTTAGGCGCCCACCTCTACTGCATGCGGTCTTCTGCCATGCAGCCGCGTCTGCCTGCTTTGTTTTTAGGCTATTCTGAACTTATTTGCTGTTTTGTTAAAAGGCTACATTGGGAATCTGGTTTTAGAGCTATATAGATTTTACATTCAGAGTTTGGTTGATTTCCATACAAGCTGTGGATAAATGGCATGATAAAACAATACTGTAACATTTATAAAAATATAAATTTTTTTTCTCCATCAATTTTAGATACTTGCTTCATCAATTTTCCAATCATCTCTGACTGACTCCTCCCTAAACAAAACCACAGCCTAATGCTGCCACCACCGTGTTACACAGAAGCTAAAACATGTTGAATAATAATGGTAATGATAAATTCATGGATGGATTTAATTATACAAGAATCATCTTAAAATGTGTATTCAGCCTTTATTTAATCAGGAAAATTCAGGTGAGATTTAAAAACTCCAAATTAATAAGATACTTCTTTTTATTTATTTCAATTTCATGAATAACTTGTAAAATAATACATTTAATAATATGTAATAGTCAAAGAATCTGAGACTATTTTAGTGAATGAAGGTATTTTTGTCAACTCTATTCAAAATATTTTAATTGAGAAATGTTAATAATTCATCCAAAACTGACATAAAATAAGATGTATAGAGCGTTAAATATCTGAATCCGCCTTGATCTGATTTACTTTCAATGATAATCTATATCAGTAATTATATAAAACACCGAAGCTCATTTAAGCTTTTTCTAAAATCAGAGACGAAGAATAAACATCTGTGATTCACAAAAATAAGATTTTAATCTGTCAGCCCTATGGGTTGTTGTTTTTTGTTTTTTCTTCTTCTTACTGTACAGGGTTCTTTTTTTGACAATGAAGAAAATAATCTCAACCATAATCAAGTTTGGCATCCGACTCAGACTGCTGAATCAGCGTTTTTCTAGATAAAATCTGCTTTCTAGGTCAAATGTGTAAACAAGCCTCTGAATCATAAAATGACCTGTTTACAACTTCAGATTTATCCCTAAAACGTTGTCAATGTGTCAAAACATCTCACATTCCCTGGTTTGTACAATTATATAGTGTAATCGCAAAACTAGTGCATACATTATATAATTGTGCAAAACAACAGATCGCACATATTTTGTTTTAGCTGGAAAAAAGGAATGAAATCAACACATTAACTCATAGTGTGTAGAAACTAAATGAACCCTTGTTGCATTCTTGTGATTTAGGAGGGAAATTAGCAGCTTTATCAACATGAAGGTGTGATTCCAGACAAGGAGAAGAAGGGAAGAGCCCAGCAATGAAGGGAAGCGATTGTTGTTTTCTTTCAGTCTGTAAATGGACATAGGCCATCTAAAATCAATTTATTTTCATCTTTCTTTACATTATCTACCTATAGAACACAGTTCGGACTGCTGCCAACTTTCCAAGCAGACTGAGCCTAAAGTCAAAATGGAGATGCTCAGAGAAATGACACAAAATCTGCAGCCCTTCCTTAAACCCAGCAGGAACTTAGATGTTTATAATCAGACCAATGACAGGAGCATCAAGCAGAGGATGGATTAGTGCAGCTTCTTTAAAACAGGTGGAGGAGAAAGCATTTTCTCTCAAACAGCTATATGGTTTTTAAAGTTGCACTTCATGAATCACAAGACTTCTGGAAAAATTATTGTTAAACAGATGAGACCCGAGTAGAGAGCAGATTATTGAAACAATATTCAGCAACTGGGGGCTGAGCAGTGGGTAGCACTGCTGCCTTGCAGCAAGAAGGTTCTGGGTTCGATTGCCAGCCCAGGGTCTTTCTGCATGGAGTTTGCATGTTCTCCCTGAGCATTCCTGGGTTCTCTCTGGGTACTCCAGGTTAATTGGCTTCTCCAAATTCTCTTTAGGTGTGAGTGTGTGCATGAATGGTTGTTTGTCCCTGTGTTACCCTGCAATGGACTGGTGACCTGTCCAGGGTGGACCCCGCCTCTCGCCCATAGACAGCTGGAGATAGGCACCAGCACCGCTTGCTACCCTGCTTTGGATAAACGTGACGGAAAATGGAGGGATGGATATTGAGCAACCACTGTGAGGTGATGATTCGGGCTTTTAAAGCAGACTCAGGTCATCCAGTCACTATGCATCCACTGAACACTAAAGCCTTCCAGATGTTTCAGAAAACACCACCTAACTTTCTATGGGTTAAGGCCAAATCCAGAATCACTGCAAAAACGATCTAGAAATGAGTAAAAATGTCTTAACCTCTTACACCCTAAGGGGGTATAAATAAATTTCTGCCTGACAAAAACACACAAAAGTAAATCACTTATAGCCTCACAGCTATTAGATTTAAGAAGAAACTTTTGGTACCTCTGTAAAGGTAAGATGTCATAGAATGGTTTTCTGGTGTCAGCACCATTGTAGCTTTGACCCTGCCTGAAATATTAGGGACAAAATACAAAATATTTTGCATTTTTTGAACCTCGTCAAAATTTTCTTTGAAATAAAAATTGCAAAACACTACCAAAATATTATTTATAGCACAAAAAAGTAGTACAGACTTTTAAATCTAAATGTTGTGTAAAAATATACCAAATTTGGACTCAATCAGATGAATCATATTTATTTTAGAATGGTATTAGTGAGAAATTTCTTAGGCGGAGAGGCCATTTTGGCACATTTATCCAAAAATGTCACCAAACTGTGCCAAATGTGGTTTTTACATCAATACTGGGGGTTTGTTAAAATTACGAGGTCACGTAGCAGCTGGACCCACCGGTGGGTCCGTAGGGTTCTAGGGGTTAAATCAAGTGTATTTACCCTTAATTTGAGCAGATAAATAACATGATTTGCCAATGGAATGAGTATTTTTTTTCACTCTTAAAATAAGATAATTAGATAATATGCACTTGAAATGAGCCCATACAATGGCTTTTTCTTATTTTAAATGTAAATTGTCTTGTTCCATTGGCAAAGTATCTCCATTTTCCCCTCAATTCAAGAAAAAATGTACTTATTTTAAGAAAAAAAGCCTTAGTTAGATTTATATATTTTGCAGTGTTGGACTTTGATGGAGGTAAGTTCAGGTTAATATTTTAAAGAAACCTGAGGACCAAACAAACATCAGTTAAGCAGACACTGAACTTCATACCCTATTTAGAAAGTATACAGCCTTCTAAACATCTTAGCTTAGCTTTAGCAGCTAGCAGAGTCGGTGAAGGTGGCATGTTGTTGTTCTTAGCAGTCCTCCTTTCTGACAGCAGACAGAATAACATTGGTAGTTTTCCTCAGGAAAATGTCTCCTTTCCATGTTTTCTCACTCCTTTTATCCACTTATTCCTGGCATGCAGAGGCAGATATGTCCCAATTTAAAATCTACAAAGAAAACAATTGGATGTATTTAAATAAAAATAGTTTAAGGCCCAGTAAAGGTTGTTACAGGGCTGATCTTGGCTGATATTGAGGGAACAATAAAAGGTCCAGAGATCTGTCAAAGTCCTGGTCCTGCCGTAAAAAATTGAACACCCTAACGCTACTAACAGCTGAAGCTTGGCCCAAACTGGATCATCAACACAATGATGACTTCAAACGACACACTTTACCACAGAAAGGCCAAAAAGGAGAAGAATGAAAATGCTGTAATGGCCTAGTCAAAGTCCAAACTATAACTGAAACTACTTGGATGGGGAAATTACAGCTAAAACCTGCTAACTCTAATGAACTGAAGCAATAATAGAAGGAACAGTTTGTCTACTGTCTCCTAATCATCTTAAAATTGGTATTCAACCTTTATTTAATCAGGAAAGGTCAGCTGAGATTTAAAAACCTCCAAATAGATAAAATACTTATTTTTATTTGTTTTTTTCTGGATGTACCGGTACTACAGAACCCATCCTTCCTTCTGGTTTGATATCAGCAACCAATCCAGTAGACTAGAATCAAGGCACAATTTTACTTGTTTCAGAGTCACAAGACCATCTGTGTTTTTAGATTTAATCATCCTTGAAACGTCAGAGAGTAGAAAACACTTGAAACAACAGAGAAAAACTTCATTAATTAATTTATACCCCTTTATCTAGCTGGTAACTGTTTTATACACAACAAGGTAATATTTCCTTATACCGGTACTCTTATTTCCATCATAGTTCTACTTGTATGCCCAGGCTCCATGGTCAATAACTCCTTTTCTTCAAAGATTTTCCTGTATTAAGCTCCTTACATCAACTCTGACCAGGGTCATTGTCTCTGATGAATAAAAGTAATCCCCTGAGCATTATTCTGCCACTACCATGCCTCACTATGAAGACTTACGCTCAAAGTGAAAGTTTGGTATTTTATATTGAGGCTAAAAACTGTTTTTTGGGCCTCTTCTTTCACATGTATTATGGTCCCTACATGGCTGCTGGCACAGTGCTGCTCCCTCTCCTCCATAAGGATATATAGAGACTAGGGATGGAACGGTTTATGAAAACCGTCCGAACCGTTCGGTTCGACTGTCTCGGTTCGATTCGCGTGTGTTGCGTTCGGTTCATGCGCTGCTCCTTTCTCTCATAGGCGAAGCAATTACACTCCAGAACAGAAGGTGGCGGTACTGCGACCAGAGCCAACCACCAGTAGTAGCAGAAAAAAATCAGTTGTTGTGGAGAATTGTGTGGGTATGGCGAGTGGGAAAGAACAGGAGTTGGAAGACGCGCCAGCAGCACTTTATAGGTCTGCTGTATGGGACCACTTTGCATTTAGAGTGACCTACGATGATGGCGGAAAGAAAGTTGTGGATAAAAGTGCAACAGTGTGCAAGCATTGTGCAACACGTTTTGTTTATGCTAACAGCAACATGACCAACATGTCAGGCTAACCCTCAAATCCCACATACTCCGTCAGCGCTCCGCCCCGCTGCGCTCCAGACCGCCTGCACAAAGCAAAGCCTCCGCTGTGGCTTTGTCCGCTCCGCTCTGAGTTCCTTGGAGATCGTAGAGAGCATGCGCCAGATGGTTAAATTCAAAGCAGCAAAACATGCGGAAATGATCCAGGGTTTCCACAGATCATTAAAAATAATTACAATTCATAAATTTTGGGGGATTTTTTCATTAATTTCATTAAAAACATTTTTTTCATTAATTTTTATAATTTTTTTTATTTTTTCGGTGTAACAATAAACATATACTGAACCGAACCGAAAACTGTGACCACGAAACCGTGAACCGAACCGAACCGTGGATTTTGTGAACCGTTCCACCCCTAATAGAGACCATGATTAATATCAGTCCTATCAACAGTTTATGGTCTAATTCTCTGTGGTGTAATACGAAGGTCTTCAACAGGCGGTCCGCGACCCCTAGGGGGTCCACGGAGGTACTGCATGGGGGTCACGAATGTTTTGGTTGATTAAACTTTGCAGTTTTTTTCCACTAATTGAAATGTCTTTAAATCCACATTAACATGAATTCAACACACTGTAGTAAACAGATAAATGGAGGCCGATGTCTTTCAGTCATCAATGCGCACATTTAGTGACACACAGGAGCTCTTTCAAGCTGGGCACCGTTTCATTCACAACACCTGTCCCATCAACCAGGAATCAGAATCAGAAATACTTAAATAATCCCAGGGAGAAATTACTTTCGTTACATTACTCCATCTGTAATAGAGCGATTATAGGACCAGTTGTATATAACACTATTGAATGCAATATTTATAATTAGGGGGTACCCGCTCCATCTCGCCATCAGCTTGTGGGTCCTCGGCCTGGAAACCATTAAAGACCCCTGGTCTGATACAAACAATCCATATAAATTAATTAAATCTTTTACCAAACTATTTTTAGATGTTATAACGGATGTGAATACCTTTTGCGAGTCAGCTTATTTATCCAATTTAACTCTCTGCTGGCTTTTCCCTGCACACGTAAGTCTCATTGTCTTCCTGTCAGAGAAAAAAAAATTCCTGAAACAATCATACTTCCCAAATTAACCTCTCTGCTAAAGCAAGCCTTATTATGGCAATCATAACTCTATTTGCTTAGAAAACACCTCCTCCTCCTCCTCCTGTGAGCCTGTGGTCTGAATCACATCAGCGGTTCCTTTTCAAAACAGGCTCACAAACATCATGATTGATTCAGCTACTATCCTCCAGGATCTCTCAATGCCTGCCTGGGCTGGAGATTAATTTCCTTTCCCTCGTCTTAATTTTTACCCATAAAAAGGCTAAATGTCAAGCATGCCTGCCTCCTTCTAGTGACACGTCTATTCCAGCAGATAATTACCATAAGGAAATTGATGCTTTAGTGTGCAGAGGGGAATTTAATTTACTCTGACATCCTCACAGCATAATGCATTCCTAAAGAAAGGGACTTTTTTCACTCTGCAATTGACTTTTTCGATAAATTGGACTATTTAATGTGATTATCAGTGTTGAACGTCTTTGACTTATTAAGGTGTTGAAACCAATTAAGGGTTACATGCTGCCTGTGCTTCCAGATGTGAGACTTTGAATACTGTTTAAAGATCCATGAAATAGGAACCATCCCGAGCCTATTGTTGGCCAGTCGACCGTCACCACTACCTGATGATGTTTTGAGACCAGCTAGGTGATGATATTAATTACAGCGACATGGTTTCCATGAGTCAAAACTCAGGAAACAGAGAGATGAGTTCAGACTGATTGCTTGTGATATGACGCGACCCCGGAAAAAGTGCAGAGATCCAATCTTAGGAGGTTTACAGCGATCAAACAGCAGCATCCTCATTAATGGACATCCTTTTTTCTAATGTGCTGAGTCACATTCCACTGCGAGGCCTGAGTCGTCAGGCCCTCCTACGCTGCAGCACTTTGCACCTTCACATTAGAAAAAGAAACAAAACATTGACCTCCAGAAGCGGAGTGTCGCAGGCCGTGAAGCTTTGAGGAAGTGTTGCTGCAACCCGCACCATGAAGACACGGCAGGCCACAGGGTGCTCCTGCCCAAAGTTCCAGCTTTTGAAACCAACCGCTTGAATGTTGTGCTTCTCAGGAGATAAGGGCAAACTCCCAAGGTGACTCAGCAATCCAGCGAGCACAGCTTCTCCTGAGATAAGAGCGATCTCTGGGGCCACAAGACAGCGGGATACACCAGGAAAAAAACTGTCACAAATGGAGAAAACAGAGTAACTGATGCTTATTTTGCAACATTTATAGTAATTGAGCTATAATTCAGTTCTAATTCTGTTCTAATTTTAATTCAAGCTCTAATTCAGTCAGTGAAGCTACAGTTTCTTGCAAAAGTATCCTTATCCCTGCCCTTTTGCAAATTTACATCAAAAAAGTCTTGAATAACTATTGAATTTAAAGGATGATTGTTAAACTTTTTACTACTTTTTTTTACTACAAACTAACTTTACACGTTGCCTAATCAAAGTCCGAGTTTGTCATTTTAACTCAGCGTAAAAAAACCGTGAAGGTTTCCGATATTCAGTCCAGAGAAGCAGCCAAGAGGCACCCATGGTAACTCTGGAGGAGCTGCAGACATCCACGGGTTTGCTGAAAGAATCTATTGACTCTACAACTATTAGCTGTGAGCCCTGCAGAGAAGAACCTCTGAGCTATCCACCAGCCACTTAGGGGAACAAAGCAAACATTTAGAGTAGATGTCATGGTCTAATCTAATTACTTACAAGCAAAACTGTGGAACAAGGCGGTGGCAGCATCATGCTATGGTGATGCCTTTCTACAGGAGGAAGAAGGAAATCTACAGCTGATTTTAAGATGGATGGAGCTAAAAACCTGAAAGCAAACCTGCTTGAGGATTCCAAAAAAAGTTAAAAAACAACCTCCTGGACTTTGTTTCTAAGTTTGAAGACGTTTCTCTTCCCATCCAGGAAGCTTTTTCAATTCAAAATGTCTGAAATAGCATCAAGTTTAAGGCTTTATAGAGTAGAAGTTGTGATGATAACGGGAAGGAATCAACTCTGTGTGGTTTTATGGTTATTTTACTGTTTTGTTTTTACTACATATGTTATTTTATTGTAATGTCTCATTTTAACTATGTATGCTGTTTTTATTGTACGGTTTTGTTTTAACTATGAATTTTGTAGCACTTTGAGATTTTTTTAAATGTAAAGTGCAATACAAATAAAATGTATTATTATTATTATTATTATTATTATTAAGGAATCAACTCTATCACTGCAATGTAGGTTAACCTATAATTCCTGCTTTCATCGCAAACCCCCACCCCCATACAGGAGGCCGAAACATCTCGCCTATTCAGCCAGGCCAACAGTTTCCCCCTAACGACTCCCCTTTCAGAGGCATAGACCAGTATCAGGCATTGCAGGCTAAAAAAAAAACCCAAACGACTCCCTATTACTAAGGGGTGGATTCGTTCCTCTGGTTCAATTTGCATGTTTTCTGACATTTTGAATTGAAAAAGCTTCCTGGATGGGAAGCGAAACGTCTTCAAACTTGGAAACAAAGTCCAGGAGATTGTTTTTTAAATTCTTCGGAATGACTATGACCTGGATGACTGATAATCTTCACCAGCATGCTGCTGCAGGATGACTGAGGTGGAGATCCACCTTCAAGGATAAAGATCCTGAGGAGATGGATTTAAAATTGTAGAATTTAGCATTTTTATAGCTTTGAACTCAATAATGTAACCAAACATCTGTGGACACCCTGTACTCATTCTAACAGGCTAATTAGGCAGAGCATGATGCAAAACCTCTGACTTCAACAGGTGTTTAAAAGTAAATATGCAAACTGACCATTTACCAACAGCTTTGATGGACATGCAATAAACTCTGGATGTAAAAACATTCCTGCTCCAAAGCCAGATTCTCAGTGTAGCCTTCTAACAAAACAGCAAATGAGGTAAGAATAGCCTAAAAACATGGCTGGCGGGCCGCATGCAGCAGAGGTGGGCACCTAAGGAGACTCAATTTGCAGACAGGAAGTTTGATGCATGATAAAACTCTTGCACAAGTTCTTCCAGGGTTTTTTTAATGATCACATTTGCTGCAACAGACAGAATGTCTGCAGAAATATTAACATGTAAAACTGATGTAGAGTCAAACAGTTGGTTAGAAGAATCCTCTGCAGAAAACCAGAGGGAAAACCACATCTTAGTAAATTAAAGCTTATCAGCCTGATCATCATCTGCAGGACTGACTTATTGCTGATGATGCACTAAAACAAATAAAAGGCAAGTTAAGCCATGTTTTTGGAAATGTTAAATGATTTGGGTTTCATACTGGATTCTGCAAAATAGGTGCATCCCTATATTGATCGGGAAAAATTAACTGTTTTTCATGTATAGAGAAAGAGAAATACAGATTAATTAAACCCAGACTGAAGACAATGGTCTAACTGTGTTAAGTTTAATGGTTATGGATAATAAACTGTTTCTCAGATTAGAACATGATTGATTCAAACATGTTCTTTTATGGCCAGTCAGACAGTCATGCAGTTACTGCAGGACAAAAAGGTTTACTGTGGAAGAACCTGACCGTTCATAGGGGACTGTATCTAAGTATAATAATGGAAAGTTGGGTGGAAGGAAGAAATGTGTTAAACATAATAAACGAGCAGCTGGGGTCTGATCTTTAATATCAGTAACAGTAACACACCCAGAGGCATCCACAACGTGATCTACTACTGTCCCATTCCTCGGTTCAAGGCTATCCTGAACATCAGAATTGTCTGACCTCTCTTTATATTTAACTTAGGGTTTTTATGTTCCTTTACACTCTCTAAGGTCAGCTGATCAGCGGCCATTCAAGGCTCAAAGGGCTTTTGCATTTGCAACTCCTACTCTATGCAGTTAGAACAGAACACGCTGCATGTTAGGCAGACAGCTTTAATGTCTTCTGTTACCTTTCCACAAACCTTGAGGTTTTTTTTGCTTCTTTTCCGTCACAAGTCAGCTGTGTACTTTGTGTTTTTGTCTGATCTATTTTTTTGTATTGATATGTTCAACACTTTGATCAGCAATCTGTTGGGGTTTTTTAAAAATGTGCTTTATAAATAAAATAGATCAAATAGATCATGTCCCAGCATCTGGAAGAAGAGTAGATAGAATCTATTTTAGTTCAGGTCTAGTTGGATGGATGGATGGATGGATGGATGGATGGATGGATGGATGGATGGATGGATGGATGGATGGATGGATGGATGGATAGATAGATAGATGGATGAGGATAGACGGAGGGATGGATGGATAGATGGATGGATGGATGGATGGATAGATGGATGGATGGATGGAGGGATGATGAATGGGTTAATGGATGGATGGATGGACGGACGGACTGATGGATGGATGGATGGATGGAGGGATGATGAATGGGTTAATGGATGGATGGATGGACGGACGGACTGATGGATGGATGGATGGATGGATGGATGGATGGACGGACGGACGGACTGATGGATGGATGGATGGATGAGGATAGACGGAGGGATGGATGGATCGATCAATAGATGGATAAGGATAGACAGATGGAGAATGGATGGATGGACGGACAGACGGACTGATGGACGGACGGACGGATGGATCGATGGATGGATGGATGGACGGACAGATGGATGGATGGATTATGAATGGGTTAATGCATGGATGGACGGGTGGATGGATGGATGGATGGATGGACGGACGGATGGATGGATGGTCTAATAATATTTCACAAACAGAGTTTTTGTTCCATCAGAAATGAGTAACTATCATCTACCTTAACAGACAGAAAGCTTTTAAAATATTTAACTCTGTATCAAATCTAAATATTATGAATCCCCTGAATTGAAAATATTAAAATAGATCATCAATGATAATGTAAAACAGAATGATTGAACTCTAAGGGTCATGGAGGGACAGTCTGAGGGATGAAATATTTAAGAGAGAGAGAGAGAAAAAAAACTCATTATAAGGTAAAGAAAACACTTGAGTTAATTTCATGGACTAGTTCAGCGCCAGAACAGGTGACAGAAGGGGAGCTGTCCAATATGCAGGCGTGGAGTGGCCCCCATCAACTCCCTCTGTGTGAATGAAATAAATAAACAATGAATGGTCCACTCTCCCCGCTCGCAGCATCCCATCTCATGCATGGCTGCCAGTGATGGTCTGCTGGGTGTCAGCTTTTATTGGCACGGCACAAAGCAAGTGCCAAGGGTTCGGTGGGCTCAACTCCCCGCCGCAGAGCGTGGATAAAAGCAGAGCAAAATGCCTCAGCCGAGCTCAGAGGCATAGACATGTTGGGCTGGAACGAGGAAGTGCAGTGGAGAGGGGAGGGACTCAGGGCGCAGCTCCATGGGGCCGCCGCGGCGCTGCGACCTTCTGCACATGGAGCCGGGGAGAGTTGGAAGAACTTCATTCTGCAAACTCAAGGAATAGCAGGTAAAGTGACATCCACCCAACTTTCCGGCTTTACGCTGAACTCACAGACCTTTTAGCTGATAAACCAGTAAATATGGCTCAATGCGCTCTAAAAGAAATTAGGGAAACATTTGCGTCTGACTGGAAAAATAAGACCCTCCTGTGAGTTTGGCTGCAGGTGCGCCTCAGCATCAGATCCCGGCTCATGCGTCTCGGTTTCTTCATTCCTTCTGATTTTAAAACGAACTATCTTACTAAATAACATTTTAAAACCGAATTTTAAGTTTTTCTTTTTACTTTTATTTTCCGCGTCATTTGCCAAAATTTTATAGGAAGTAGTGGAAATGTTCCCCTTTTTTCCATGGGCCTTTTTTCGATTGGGAATGTGGATAAATGAGAATATTTCAAGATATAAATGATTTGTTTTTATATAATAACTTAAATATCGTGTTTGTGGTTTGGTTTTTGAAGCGCTTAGCGTTTCCTTATCATTTTAACGCGTTTAACTGCTCTGCCTTTTAGCGGCACCTGTTGAAACAGATGCGTAAAGTTCAGATAGTCCAACAGAACATTTCTGAGGCTCAATGTAACCCTCAGATCAGCTTTTATGCTTTTTTTACGATAAAAAAATAATAATGATAAAAACTAATTAATGAGGGGTCGATGGACTAAACTTTTTCTTCCTTAAACAGGAAATTAATCTGCACCGAGGCGCGCGGGGTATAAAAAACGCGCTCCGCGCTATTTAATAATCAATGAATCCGATCATTTTCCAAAACCTCAAGGCTTTTTTATGTGCGTCTGTTCTAAAATGAACCGCAGTTTCAGTTGATTACTTACACGTCTGTGTAGAGGGAAGAAGAACGCATGTATAGGAGGACTGACGGAACTTTTTAACACTTCTGCCTCTGAGGTGAAAGGCTGTTCATCGACACTCCAAAAAGGAAATACATTTTTTTTCTTCTTCTTCTTTTAAACTCTTAGAAAGAAACTTCAACTCCTGCAGAAGTTTGAACTTAATATCTGATTTGAACAAAAATGAAAATTAAATTAAAATATATATATATATATATATATATATATATATATATATATATATATATATATATATATATATATATATATATATATATATATTTTTTTTTACTTACCTTTCTCCTTTATTTATGATTATAAATCTAAGTGCAGCTAAAAAAATACGGTTTTGAATTCCAAAGAAAGAAAACTAAACTATAGTCCACTTTATATAATCCATGATATGTGAAATAATCTATTCTGGTCAGGAGTATGATGGCATGGATTAAACAGAGAATTAAAAATAAGTGTGAAGTGAAAGGCAGTACCTGCTCAAATGGGGCTTTTGCAAAGCTCACATGGAAAGTGAAGTGCTCAAAGTGCTGCAACATCTCTCTGCAGATACATCATCTTTCTTGTCAAGAAGAAGAAGAGAGTCCATAGTGTGTGTGTGTGTGTGTGTTGGGGTGAGAATGTGTGTGTGTGCGTTTGGGTGGAGAAAGACAGACAGTTATTAAAATGATTGTACTGTCTGAATAGCAGAGTATTGAAGTGTGTCAGATGCAAATGAAGGAAACTTCTCCTCAGTGCACCTTTCCTTACCCCCTCCACCCCTCGATGGGCTCCCAGAACACATCTGCTAACACTATCTACCCACTTCCACCCATACATTTCATGAATTACTGATGAGAATCTCCATGTATATGTGAACAAAGGTGGCTGTGCAACATGTTGCCTCGTAGCTGATGATTGGTAAAAGTCTAAAAAAAAGCCTCCAAAGGTGAAATATTAATAATTGACATATTTTTATCAATTTCCTTGGACTGTGTTAAAAAAGTTTAAGCAATTTTTATGTTTTATACACATTTGAAATGTTTTTTACGGTGGTAACCTTTTTTTTCCTGAAACCTTTAAGTCGTACACTGCAAAAAAGAAAAATCTCAATAAGTTATTTTTTCTTAAAATAAGTGTGTTTTTCCTTGATTTGAGGAGGTAAGTAAGACACTTTGCCAATGGAACAAGACAATTTCCTTTTAAAATATGAAAAAACAATTTTATCGTCTTATTTCAAGTAAATATTATCTAACTATCTTATTTTAAGAGTAAAAATACTCATTCCATTGGCAAATCATCTTATTTACCTGCTCAAATTAAGGCTAAATATACTTAATTTAAGCCATTTTTTACTTATTTCTGGATTGTTTTTGCAGTGTAGCGCCTGGAATTTTATTCTGTTTCATGACTCTAAGTCAGGAAACGTGAATTCAATTAAGATATTTTTCACTCTTCTATTGGTTTTAAACAAAAAAAGAAATACATATATAGATATGTATATGTAAATCCCAGAGTTTTATCTCCAAAGAAGCCAGTTTTGAAGCTTCCTCCTGAGTATCCACACTATGCTCTGGCGTGGTCCTCAGTATCTGTTAACGGTTTTGTTGTTTTCTCATCTCCACCCTGCTCCCTGGTGTAGCTTTTGCACCCTGCTATGAGCAGACGCCTCAACACCCCCCCCCCACCAAAGCACCTCACATCAACACACACAAGAAAACACACAGGAGGAAGACCGAGAATTCTGTCAACCCACAAGCCTCTTCCTGCATCTCCCCACTTAACAAACTACGACCCAAACTGTTCCAGTCCCACTCCTCTCTGTGTCAGAAGTCTTCTTGATGACTTCCACCCCACAGCACAAAGGTTCCACTTGCCCCCACCTTTTTTTTTTTACATTTTATTTTAACACTCCACCAACACACTCAGTTTGTTTCAGTTTTCTGCGAGAGCGTTTAAAATAAAACACGCCGATTTTGTATTATCAGTATTTTGAAAGAAGACAAAGGCGGGATAGAGGACCGTCACTGTGCAGCAAAGTGCTTTTTAAAAAAAAGCTGAAGTACAAATGGCACAGTAGAGAAATAAATTTAGAACGAGACAAAAATGTCTGTCACATGTAAAGAGTGAAAACAGCGTGAAAATAGAGCCGCTGGTCGAGCTGAAGAGCTACTTCCTGATTGTTCTACCCGGCACCTAACTTTCCAAACACAGAGACAGGCGGGTTGTGGTTGTAAATGTAGGAACTCCCTCTTTTTTTAGATTTCTTTATTTTACTCAAGCTAACCCCATAAAGCCCCCACCCCCTTAAATTCGCACCCAGAAAAAAAACAAGGACATACAAGGCATGCTTTAGCTTCTTCAGTCCCTCAATCTCCAAACTCCAGATGCTGAGAAGCTGAGCAGCAGAGCTGGAGCTCAACACGCAACACCCTGAGCAAATCATCCGCACCGCTGACCTTTGCCCCCCCCTCCTCCTCTGTCCTTCTTCCTCTTGCTCTCACACTTGCATCCTGGGCGTCTGTTGGCATCTGTGAGCGTGGAGCTCCCGACTTGACTCCGCAGAATGTTGAGCGTTGCGACAGATTAGGCCTTTTCCCTTCCCACTGTTTGTTCCAAGTGTGATGAGCCATCTGTCAGTAAAACAGGAAGGCCTAGGTTCCCCTTCTCCCTTGGGCTTGGTTCGCTATTTTCGGGAGCTTCACTTCTCCCTGTGTGGCTGCTTGGACCGGGCAGCCGCCCCACTGCAGGCTTCTTGAAGTGGCGGAGCCCAGGGCCGAGGCTGTCGGGCCCATCTGCTGCAGGCTTGAGGGCCATCCATTATTAATGGGGCCACGAGCATTGGTGACTCCTCAGATACTCAGCCCTGGCCAGAGGATCGCTTCTGGATCGCTTCTTCTCGCTAAAAAAATTAATAAATAAAGAGAACTCCTCCATCCTTCGGCCTGCTTTTCTGTTTAACAAAGTATTCACAAAATTTGAGCTTTCTTTACGACCACAAACCTAAGTTTGTTTTAAAGGGACAGATTTAATTTGTACAGAAAACACCTAAGAATTAAAAACCTGCTCGAGTCAAATGTCTTTTAGATGGGGCTGTTTTTTCCCCCCTGATTCTCCAGAACGGCTTGAGCAAAGTCAGATTGTTTGGAGAGAATCTAAAGAACTATCGCAGCCCCAGCTGTAAATTTAGGGTCGTAAAGTCCCAAATGTTTCGATGCAGCTCCGTCCATCTTCCTATCAACACCCCAACTGCTTGATCACAAAAAAAAAAGCGATTCTACAGCATGATGCTTCCACCTCCATATTTTTCTATTTAGACATAAAACTTTCCATGTTTCCTTTTGATAAAACCCCACAGCATGATGCTGCAACCGCCTTGTTTCACCATCAGGATGTTTGTTGCGTTCCCTGCATGTCTTTTGACAATCAGCAAACTGGAAAAAATGTCATCTTCTCCTCTCTATAAAATCCTGATCTATAGCGTGTGTTGTTCATTATCCTGTCTCCTAGTAGATCAGTGTACTGTAGCTCCTCCAAAGTCACCATGCCTCTCTTGGCCACCAATTGGTGATGAATTAGACTCCATCAGAGTAAAAGTGGTCGAATACAGAAGCAGTTTTGCTCCTAAGGTTGCTGGATAGCATAAAATCCTAATCAAATGGATAGAAGTTTGTAGTGTGACAAAACACACCTCCTCCTTTGACTTTAGATGATCTTTCTCTCGCTCTCGATGTGTCCCTCCTTTTTTTACTCCTTGATTCTGATGGCGTCTGTGCTCGGGCCGCGCGCTCAGCGATGCATGCTCAGTAAATTAGAGAGAACACGAGCGTCGATCAGCCGGGCACGGCGGTCGCCCGCATCCCCGGTGACCCCGAGGCCAGTTAATTTTCTGCTTAATTTTGCGGCAGTCAGTTTGCATTTTTGGATGATTACGTGGCAGGAAATTAACAATAAATAACAAATGTGGTCTGAAAGCCCATTCCCGGCGAAGGCGTCCCACCGGCGGGGCCCCTGTGAGCAGGAGCCGGGGCTGCGCTCCAGCTCAGCCTCTCTGTCAGGCTTATAATGAAAACGTCTGTAATTCTTTGTAATCTAATGTAGGGGACAGCGGCTGTGACAAGACTTATCCTGCTGAGCTGATGGAGTCACACCCTCAACTCCTCTAAAGCTGCTTCTAATGTTGAACTTGATTGAACTTATTCGCATCTACATTTCCTCTCTAGAGTACTTGCACCGCATGGAGACCGAAGAGGCCCAAGAAATCGCCCAGATGCCAGGTAAATTCTTCCCTACCTCATGATTGAAATGTAGAGCGCACACAGTCCAAACAATAGGCCCACAAACAGCCTCTTTGCATCAACCGGAGGTAATTTATCTTCTCCTGAGAGAGGCTTGTCGAGGGGTTGCGTGGTGAGTGACGGGTGTGTGTCTCCACCAGGCAGGGAGAGCCCCCCTGCAAACGAAGCGTCTGAAGAGCCAGAGGAGCCCATGGCTGTCCCCGAGGACCTGTCAGCTAGCTCCGCCCACCAGCAGAACAACCGTGGAGACAAAGGTACGAGGCAGCATCTCACCAGCAGCCCACCCAGATCAGCTCTGATGCTCATAAACATTTACAATAAACAGATCTTCAGGGAACTTAAAAAGTGCGCACACCCGTTCCAAAACAAAGAGACCATCATGAGTCATTTCAAACCTGTTATACACCTTTCATACAGCATTTATCTTCTATAATCAAACCAGAAAAACACAAAAATGATGCAAAATGTAAAATAGGCCAGCAGGAATTAATGTTTCCATTGCATAAGTTTGCACGCCCTCAACTAATCATTTGTTGACGCACCTTTTGATTCAGTTGCTTCGTTAAAACTGAAGTGAATCCACAGATTCTTCTCCCAATGCTGAAGGGTTAAACGTGTTGCTTCAGGTAACAGTGATGCAGACAAATAATCTTTTTAGTAGACACCAAAAGACTCTGGGTTTAAAACTGTTTGGAATCGTCTCAAACTGCATCCAGTAGCCCCAGAGCATGATGCTACTGCTTCCGTGTTTCGATGTGTTGATCAGGTGTCGTTTGGTTCATCTGATATTAACACATTCTGGCACTAAGATTAGTTTGCTTTCTTTGATATTTCAGCTTCTTAATTCAGATTTATTGATCTGGTAGGACTATTTCTGCACAGAAAACAACCAAAGTTTAATAAATGCCTAAAGAAATCCCATCTAAATGGCTTAATTGATGTTAGGAGTGAAGTCAATAAAACATCAATGCTGCAACTGAATCAAAACATCAATTCTCTTGTTTTTAATTTAAATAAAAGAGATTATATAACAAAAAGGTGATTCAGGTTTGAAATTTAACTCCCATGGTTTCATTTTTCCTACCTTCGCTTTTTATTAGGGTTGTGTAGACTTTTCAGAGCCTGTGTCTGTGTGTGTGTGAAGAGCCGTCAAATGAAGCAGCAACCAAACAGGAGCAAAAAAATAAATAAATGAATAAAACTGCAGCAACATCCATGTCCGTATTCCCAGTGCATCCAAACCAAACTCCGACAGTTAGGCGAAAATGTCAGGATCAAAAGCAAAACACACATAGAGATGTTTATTTAACTTTACCACATGTTCATCCATCGGGAGTACAGCCCAAACCCCCTGGAAAAGACATTTAAAGCTGCAAAGAGACACATTTAGGTCATTGGCAGGAAAGGTGGAGGAAATAGAAACGTCTTTGATCCATGGCATGTCACTAATAACCCGAATCTTAAGGAATACTTAATGTGGCCTTGATTTGAGTTGGTGAACATCAAGCAGGGGAATTTGATGGTGAAAATGAGGAGGAAGCAAGCTCAAGTCTCCCAACATGGGTGGTGTGAGAAAGAGCAAGAAATAGTCATCGTTCGTTGGTTTTTTAAAGATGTAAGGATGAAAAAATTATGGATTAAAGGTGTAGATTTTGTAGGTTAAACTGTCCAGGCTTTGAAGGAAAATTTATGTTGGGTAAATAAAAAAAACACTGTGTTCATCGTGACAAAAAAAGGCCGGTCACGTGCTTCTGTGCAGCGTTCCACATATCCAGATAACGGCAAAGATTAGCAGCTCGCAGTCAAAAATAAGATGCGAGAGGAAACTGAAATAGGATGTGTAAGAGTTTCCTAAGAAGAACTTGCCATCAGACAGTTTCAACACTCCTGGAGATAAAGAGTTTAGGAGCAGGGCCAAAGCCGAAAGAGATCAGCACATCACTACACCACAGAGGTCACACACCTGCACGCACACACACACATTTATACATGCTTACTAACAAAGGCTTTCTCTTTGACTTTACCGGTGAGGTGTCAGGAAGGGAGCTTGACTCAGGCAGGAAATCTCCATGTGCTTCTTAACCAGATCTTCATCTAAAGTGTTTGCTTAAAAATATTTTGAAAAAGCACCTATTATAAAATGTTTAGCTCCAAGTGTAGAGCAAAAAAGTTGCAGTCTGGGCTAAGTCCTTTTTTTAATTAATTTGAATTACCTGCATGTGTGCGTATCTCTGCACAAGGAGGGGGGAGAAAGAAGGGAAGTGCAAGTATCTGGTACATCTATGCATCGCTGCCTCTGTGATAAAAGCCAGAATGAGTTAAAATTATCGCCCTTGCTCATGTGCTGCTCAGTTCTCTTTAGTAAAAAAGAAAAAAAAAAAACGGCAAATAGCAGGGGGACTATATGTGGGACACAGAACCTCAAAGTATCGAAAGCTCTAAACCTCAAAAACCCAGGTTGTTTCCTGCTGCAGAATAACTATTCACAGCTCAGGAATCGACTTTGTCGGACCATAGTCACAGCGCTGTAGACAACCATCACCAGCGTGGAGAGAAAATAGGTTTGAAGGTCAAACTGAAGCCATTTTTGGATCCGTTTATAATCATGGAGAAACACTGGGTTGAAGTCACAAGCGTGCAAGCTGACCTTCCCGCTGATTTTTTTTTTTCTTTCACTTTCTGTGATTCAGATGGAGCCTTTTGCTATTTCAGAGACATGAGACTGAGAGGGAGACTAGTTCCCGAAAACATGGCTGCGAGTTTCTTTTTTTTTCTCCTATGTGAGGGGAAAAAGTAGGCTGTATTTAGTGTTCCTGCAAGTTGTGCTGAATGTGTTGCAGGCGTGGTTTGACACTTGTGGTTCCACTACCTTGCACACAAAGTTATTTTCAGGCTCTGAGAGAAGCAGAGAAACAGCGACTTCCAGCAGGCGACCCGTCATCCTCCATCCACGCTAAGCTGCTAACGTCACTCCCAGCTCGATTCGTTTTACTCCTCAGTAATCTCGTATGTCAGGCTGTTGAGTTTTTATCGTTACCTTTTGTGTTTATCTACAATGCGATGCGACACCTGCTTCCCAAAATGAAAAATCAGGATGTGTGATCATGACAAACATAAAATAAAAGCTTTCTTCCTATTCCATATTTAGTCACAACTTCCTCATATCCATGAGATCTGTGCAGCTGCCCAGAGTTGAAGGTTCCCTTCTCTATCCGCTTCATGGCTTAAACATTTCAACTGCTTTTTTTTGCCTTAGGGGTAGTCGAGTTTATACGTGCATGTTGCACTTTATATGACAAAAAGCTCAATTTTCAGTTATGAAATATCAAAAGGGATAAAGTTATGAAGTGTTTCAGCACCATGAAATCTTGCTGTTCATGCATTTCATTTGGCCTGAATAGTGAACATCTGCGAACAGCAATGCCATGCACAGACTTTGAGCCATTTCTGATGGTGAACATGCTTTGATTTAAAGCATTTTATCACTAGCTTCAACGTATGAGTGTAACATGTTTCATGTTGCATGCAGTCCTAAAAGAATACCTAATTATTACAAAGCATAATGTAAAGATTAAAACAATGATTATGCATCCTGGGTCATGATAAAACAGGGATTTCACTGGAAAAAAATCTCAATATAGATCAGTTATTTTTACCTCAAAATTGCATTTATTCTTGAATTGAGAAGGTAAAAGA